>NC_079383.1:19127852-19442352 GCF_021018895.1 Seriola aureovittata
AGATTGTGCAGCTGTGTGACCTCATGATAGAAGGAAAACTGTGGGACCTTTTCACACTGCTAAACTTTATTTTACGTTTCATTCTGTCTACCACACATCCAAAATAGAAACAGCCAGTTTTAAAAACAAGTTGAGGGCAGTGGGGAAGTTGGGTTAGTTTCAGAAATGATTCTTGCACACCTGTATACAGAGAGGTGCATGGAAGAATAAGGGCAAGTAACAAATCAGCTCATGCACACTAGCAACACTGGCTAATTTATTAAATAAATACCTGACAAATAAACTCCTGAAATGCCTGACAGAAAATTCTTGGAGCGAAACATAGCCATTTCATAAATTTCCCATAGTTGTCAATGATGTAAGGGAGCTTAAGCTGTGTTTCTTCAGGCTATGTAATTATGAAATTGTCCTCAGCAGAAAAATTATTTGTTGCTTGAACAAATACTGGCTTAAAATGACCCACGTTGACATTCACTATAAGAGACATCTTATCACTGTTGGTTTCTTTTAACCAAGAAGACGCTAGTCTTTTTAGTCACCTAAGAGTAACTTCACGCCAACTATAATCTCTTTGCCTCACCCACCATCTCCCATTACTCCAACCAAGCAGTTAAAATGAACTCAAGTACTGCAAGATGGTGTGTTTTTGTCCCACTGATGGGGGTGCTCAGATAATTAAAAACACTCACGGGGAATTAGAAACATGTTTTGTCATTCAGGCATAAGAACTTGTTATTATTAATATACTAAATGTAACATTTTCCAGTAATTGTCAACTAATTGCAGGAGTGATTGAGTGCACCCTCTAACAGTTTCACAACACCCCCTGGGTTTGGACCAGAGCTTTCTAGATCCACACACAGTGATGCTCTAATGCATTTTGGAAATGTATTTTGGAAATGTAACAAAACCTGTGTAAGCTAGTTCAGACAGACAATCTGAGGGGTGCTACATCACCTCCTAAAGATGTCTTCACAGCGCCTTTCTAACAAGCCAGTTTATACTTACCTGTTCTCTCCGCTGCAGCTGTTTTACTGCTGCTCAATTGTTGCCATGTATGCATTTTCCTCTGCTCTGCCAGCGCCTCCACCACCCCAGCACCCATCTGCAGACACTGTTTTCCCAAGGCCTCCCGAGTAATTTGCATGGTTCGCTCCCTGTGCTCTCGTTTGCTGCCCAGCGCGCTTTCAGAGGAGTGATGAGTTGCAGAGTGTTGATGCCAAAATTAACCTCAATCAGTCAGTCAGCTATCAAAGTCTGCGTTCTAATAAAAAGGTGATGATTACATGCTTCTTTTTGTTGTCATTTAATGTGTCTTTTGCACAACACTGTACAGTATACGCTGAGGCTAACAACACGTTCTCCTGAGTTTTGTCTCTTAACACTGATTAACGGCCAAAAGGCTCCAGCTGCTGACAGGAAACATGGGACTTCTCACACTGTTGGATTAAAACTTAGCTCTTATTTTGAAGTGACTGGTCAATGTTAGCAATGATCACATGCAAGCAAGAGGTTTTTTTCCCCCAACAATCTATTTTTCTGTTAATGTAGTTAATGCAGTGCCATTTTGCATAGGAAATGGCAGAGTAATTACTGCAAAAAATGATTATTGATAATTCATTTTTCAGGCTTGTTATTTGCAGGATGGGGGGGGAGTGTTTAAATCTACTGATGGACTGCTGGTCACATCTGTCTGTGACAAAGTGTATAGGTAAACTGGTGGTCTCATATATAATTATGCAGCAGTTGACTGTGGGATCTCGCAAAAAAAAAAATATTACTTTCCATATACATCATATTAGGTGAACAATGGTTTGTAATTGCAACAGCAAATTATTGTGTGATCACTCGAGCTGTCTCCTGAGCTGCTGTGAGGCAATTAATTATAAATTCATGTTTGTTATAGTGATTCCATACAAAAATACGACGCGCGTGTTCATAAATATTTAATCAAGCAACCAGGAAATTGTGGTGACAGTAATTACTGATGGACAGCAAAGTACTGTATCAGTGTCTATGAGCCAGCCACTAAAACCCTTTCTGTGCACCATCTGGTAACAGTACAGAGACTTTGTGAGGGAATTAAGAAAAAATTTAAATAAAAAAAATAAAAAAAAGGTAATAAGTGAATAGAAAAAGTAGGTGAAAAGAAAAAAATGGTTTTACTGATGTAGGCGTATGCATAATTTACTTTTAGTGTTACATTTTGAAATACTTTACACATTTCTCATTAATTATTTACCTTAAGTTCTGTATATCCTATATATTTATGCACACAATGTCAGTTGAAGTATGTTCGGCAAAAAATAATATGCAAAATGAAATAGGCAGAATGTTGTGAATTTATTATCACAACTACAAGAGAGCTAAAATGAAATAAAATAAATTATGCTCATATGCAACTAGTTCACATTAAAAAAAACCTTTAATGTTGTTGTAGTAGTAGTAGTAGTAGTAGTAGTAGTAGTAGTAGTAGTAGTAGTAGTAGTAGTAGTAGTAGTAGTGCCATCGAGATACATTTAAAAAAAAAAAAAAGGAAAAGAAAAAAGGACCAAAATCTGCAGAACCATAGATCTTTTTTATCCCACACATTCTTCATTCTTCTTCCTTGTCAGAACTTGGCAGCGACATTACCCACAATGCAACTTGACAGCCTTCAGTTCGGTCAAAGGTTCAGGTGTGTTATGCTAGTAGCTGCTAGCCTCAAGTAGAGAGGACTTTATACTCCCCCCACCACCACCTCCACCTATTAAGTAGTGGTGTTCCCAAAGGCTTGTAACCAGACTTTGTGTAAAATCAGTGGGGTTTTCCTTCAACCAGTTCATGGAGCACAGCCCGGCCTCCAGTTGTCAAAGTTCTGTCTTCTGGACCCTCGACAACACCAAGAGCTGCAACAGCAAAAAAAAACAAAACAAGGATGGCATAAAAGGATCAGCTCCTGTAAACCTGCAGAGGATAAGAACTCATTTTTCATATGAAGCCTAGACTCAAATATCCACCTGCCAATATTTTGTTGTATTGCCGGTAGAAAGGAGGGGTGGGGGTGGGAGGGGTGCCCTGCTGTCCTCAAGACTCTGAATCCTACTAAGCACATTGTACTGCAGCTGACACTGCAAGAACACATTTTCACAGTTTACAGCGGGGTTCATTACCTATCACAATGTGAACGCCACGCAGTGCATCATGGTACACTTGGCAGATCCACGTGGCAGATATGGAGTTTCTCTAAAAAATAAAAATCATCTCAAACATGCAGAAACTGTGTAATATACAATACAGCCTCACAACACTTCGTGAAACTCTGAAATACAGCTTACGCGCTGTGGAAGGGATTATTTTTAGTGTCTTCCTCTGCTACAAACTGGATTATGTGAAATTGGATGCGCCATTTTCACCTGTTTTTTTTTTTACAGTTAGAAGTAATGCTAATCTAAATAATGTGACAAACACCTTAAAAATTGTGCAGACAATTACACAGTTACAATAATTTTCACTAATAAATAGTGGTAGAATCATGCAGAAAAGTGTGTCATCATCACTCCAGGTGTTAAACAGCCACATTTAACATCTCTGAACAAAAACATTGTGTGTACAAGACCCAAAAATCTTACCAAGACTTGTCTAAAAATAAACCTGAATTCACAAAATGAGGTCATACAACCCTGAACTGTTCCCTCCCTGTTAAAACTCTGCAGATTTAGTGCTTCTTGCCCACATAAAGGTTGCTGGGTGTACAGTGTATAAACAAATATTCTCACCAGTGTATGGCCATAGGTGAAAACTAACACAATATATGTACACCAAAAGTATAAGGACACACAAAAATGTTATTCTTAAGCCAGGGGCAGTAATTGCAGCTATTATAGAACAGTCTGAAAAGTCTCTCTACATAATGTTGAACCTGGCTGAAGGCATTTGCTCCCATTCAGCCACAAGTACATTAATTGAGGTCGGTCACTGATTTTTGGTGATAAGTCCTAAGGCAAGACTGTCCTCCCAACAAAAGTGAGAGCATTAGTCGTTGCAGAAAATGTCCCAAAAAAGCATGTTCACAGTCAAGTGAGAAAGCCCTCTAGTGGCCGTAGAAATTATGACTCTTTCTTCTGGAGCAAAAGGAGGAAATAAGTGGGAGTTTATTATATTGAGCCACAAAGGGAAAGGATGGGAGGAAGTCAGAGTGGATTCCAACTGACAGTCAACGATGGTTTACTTCAAACATGACCACATGGGTTATTCCCTAACCTTAACCAAGGCATCAAAAGGCCCACTGCCTTTAAAAGAAGTAATTTTAATCCAAGACATGATCTTTCCATATCAAAGTCATTTTAGTTGTTAAACCTAATCAAAGCTTCACCAATGCAGTGTAAGATCAAAAAAAAAGAGAAAAAGGGGGGTTTCACTTTTGAAATGAACTGTTTGTTGATCTGGCAACCCCATTGACCAGATCAACAAACATTTATATTCTGTTCTATATTTTATCTTTTTTTTTATTTTTTTATTTTCATAAAAAAAAAAGGACTTGTTGGGTTTGACTCAGTCTGCATTTCAGTCCATTGGATGGGATTAAGTTCTTTCACATCAAAAGAACTTGAGTCACTCAGACGTCAGACAGCCGTCACCAAACTGTTGCCACAAAGCTGGAAACATCCAGTTGATATTACCATTGTGTGCTTAAGATTTCCCAAAACTGGAATGAAGGGCCATAGCTCCAACCATTAAGAACAGTGCAATACCAAAAGGAAACATGGGTGTCTCCATGTTTTTGACTGTAGTGTTAAATTACAGATTTTCTTGATACAGTATATACGGGTAGTTGCAACCCTGTCTCCTAGAACTCCCATTTATATACAACTAATTTGCAAAAGCAAATACATTTTTGTAGAAAACCCCAACTGTGACCGGATTAGGTTTCCTATTAACGTAATGAGGATATGTTAATTTACTTATTTGGCAAGCACACATTTCCTCTTATTCTACTATATTTTGAGCCCGAGGTCATTTTAATCCCATCCTATTCAATCCACCGAACAGTGGAGAAACGTGTCTCTTGATTACTAAAATCCCACAGAAAATGACTTCACCATCCAAATGAATAACTGAACTCGCCGACCTCCTCACTGCCATCCAGACATATTTATACAGTCCAATATTTAAAGTCTGCTCTGTTCTGGTAAGTGTCCCTTTGCTGCAACTGTCAGACTTGAGTAAAAGCAACTCTCAGAGTGTTAAGTTTGGCAAGACAAATAGCCTATTTTCTGCCTTTTCATCCTGCCTTTTAATTCTTTGCCTTAACTCTAGCAATGCATCATATATAATGATCACAGGGTCACTGCTGTAACTTGTTACACCAGCCAGGTATCTGCTCATTCAGTTGTAGGACTGGCTGTCAGTTCCAGTGGATAAGAGCGCGCGCTAAATGTGTTTAAAATGTAAAAAGATAATGTACCGGCTGTATGGATAATCTGATAACATTCTGGTCTGTGCACAGAATGATATTTTCATCTAACAAAGCTTCTCTCTCTCCATCTCGTTGCTTTCGTCTTGCGAGGTTCTGTGAAGCATGCACAAAACAGAGGATAAATAAATATTAAAAAAAAACAGAAAAATCAATGAGCCACATCTAGACAGACACAAGCTATTTTCCACCCAGATTGTTATTCTCTGTTGGTATTTACAAAACTTCCAAAGACCACAGTGGGTCTAGACTATGAGCCCAATTATGGTTAGCCTGTTAAACCCTTTGCCATTGATTTCTTTTCAGGCTCCATGTGCCAGTCCTGATGTGGGTGTGCTGAGCTGGAATCAGTTCCCCCGAAAGACTCTGAAATGGAAAGCCTTGTTTCAGCCTCTCTGCACCAAATTAGATTGCGTCCTTGTGTCAAGGGGAGTTGTTTGTTTTTGTCGAGTTTCTCTTTGGCGAAAGGTCAAATGAGCAGGCCTAGGAGTGTCCCGAGCAGCCTTTTGTCACACATTATTTATTGGTATTCCACAACAGATGAGCACAACTAAAGCCTGCGCTATATAGGTTATGTAAGGATACAAGGCTGTTTCCCTCTCTGCTAAATGGCATTTTGGGATGGGTCAAAGCAAGAGAGAGCCCACTAGAGCGGAAGACTCTAAAGTGTAAGAAAATGAATTTATGAGGAAATACACACAGAGATGAAGTTTCTGTGATCTTAAGTACACAACTAAAACAAAAATACAATATTGGCAAAAGACAGTTTGGCACGACACATGCTGACTGGATGCCCCCCCCCCCCTTCTGTACCTGCAAGGGTGGTGGAATAAATCAGTGTCAAACACAGAGCTAATGTGAAACACGTGATGGTCAGTGACAGCATGAGTGATGACTGCATTATTGAGCTATAAACTGCAGTCCCAGTTTGACAATAGTAATGGTATGCTTCCTGGACAGATTTTTGTCAGGCGTGAAAGGAAGCTATATGTCAAACTGCACTCCATCTACAGGACGTGGTGCTGAAAAGACAAAAAACAACAGACTGCAATTTTTTGTCGTTTCACAGTTTGAGATCTACCAATAATGAATGTAAATCAAGTAACAGACATTTTAAACTCAAGTGTGAAAAATACATTTTATTCAAATAAATTAGAATGATTATCTGCCTATAGCAATTTGCAGCTAATCATGTTGATGTACTGTTAGTGTCGTGATAATGCCATTAATGTAACTTTTGCAGATCCATTTTTTAATTATTTGGTTCAGTTAGAACAGATGGTTAGTAATTGAAATGAGTAAAAACTGAATTATGAACTGACTTATTAAAAACTACTGTAAATACACCGTCTCCCACTCCGATTGGCTATACCTAAAATTAATGGAGATCTTTGGAGGAAGTTTGTTATTGAAAACTTTTTGTATTCAAATAAAAAAAAAATTATTACATTAACAGAATTAATTCACCCTGAGCTGCACACTCAAACCGCCCCAATTCATGAAAATTATATTTAATTAATTTTTGACGGTAAATAAATTTGGAGAGAAACAAAGCCGTCTGGATTACATTTCATTTTAAATCAACATAATGAGGGAAAGTTAATCAAACGTTCCACAAACTTGCAAGACGTTTCTGCTGAAAGTAACATTCACTGGAAATGTTCATTTGTTCTCCAACATCATAGCAACAAAAATCATGATAAATAGATTTATGCTTTTAAGTTTCAGCAACTGCAAGCACTTCATTAAGGTTGACACATGATGGGATGGCTTGGCTTTTTCCATTGAAGCTAAAATATTTAATAATTTAATTTTAATTTAATATTTAAGTAAATGTAACTTCAAACAGGAAACTGGATCTTAGTATCTGGTGTCTAAGGCCTATGCTTTGTATGGTGTCCCATCCAGCTACTGCTTCTATGCATCACAACATAGCCTTCTGTAGACAGGGAGAAGTTGCCAACAACCGTTATGTTCTCCGTTTGCATATAAACAGACGGGATTGACTTGTACAAGGGAAACATATCTGAGACATTATCAGAGAATAACATTATCTGCATTCGTTTTTTAGTTTATGCAAAGGAGGTTTTTAAAATCATCCCTGTGTTCAACTGAAACATGAAATTTAACAGATAATGATTTTCCAACAACTTGTTTGTGTGATCTCTAAACATAATGATCTTGAAGATATTCTGTTCACATGGCTCCACAGCCGGTAATAGGCAGAAGCTAATGTTTAACGGGTTTAGAGCTGTGTCAAGTCTTACAAAATATCAATCTCTTTACTGCTGGGGTTTCTACTGAAGAGTCTATTTTAATATTCTTGCAGGTATTGAACTGAAAGGGAGCCACCTGTGTCACCCGCCAGGATCTTGAATCTCTTTTAAAAAAATCACTATGTCTCTTGGCAAACATTGGAAAGAGGAAGAAGGCGACATTAAGTGACAATGTGTTTTTATGCTTAAGCTGAAAAAATTGAAACAATTTGAGCCATTTTATTCTAAATCAATGTTTCCATTAGGTATTTTTATCCTAATATGAATAATTTGTGAGGGCTGATTGTGAGTGAGTGAGTGAATAAAATAAAAATGAATAAAATGTTCAAGTGCAGCTGCTCATTTGCAGTATCTATGCAAGTGTCAAAGGTCTGAGCAAACAAGAAAAATGAGTGAGAAAATAGTGGTTTTATGTTACCCTATGTACCAGTCTGCCTCTTACACTGAATTAAAAAGGCTGAGTGGTGGTCTTTCATCCTGGAGAAGCAGGTCGAGAGTTGCCCACGAGACAACTGCCTCGGTTTCTTAGCCTTTGAACCGTAGCCACAGCGAACGTCCTGTGGTATCTTCAGAGCGGCCAGGGGACTCGATAACGGAGGCAGCTAGGGATCACGAGGGTGTAGAGAGATTGAGAAATAAACCATATTGGGTTGCATGTTAGGAGGGCGATAAATGACATAAATCCTGCGTGCCAGTCAACATGCGATAACAGGTTATGGTGGGAAATAAAAAAAAAAGAAAAACCAAGCGCGAGAGGCCCCAAGAATAAAGATAATTATTCTTGATAAGGTGGAAATGGGAAAAGGGTAAGTTGATAAGCACAGGCAGGGTGACTGAACACTGTTGACACTGCATAGCCAAAGACTATCCTGCCTGCTTGTAGAGAAAAGGTTGAACCGCTGAGGGGATCCAGCTCTTTATAACCAACCGTAAGTATGCAGTATTGGTATTGTGTGGCTCTTAGATAATCTTGCATAACTTAATTGAAAGAATCACTCATTTTTCCATTCATATTTTATGAGTGATCATTTGGCAGAGTGGCTCACATTGACTATTAAAAAGAGAAGATTAAATTTGCGGCATTAAAAAAACAACCAGACAACAAAATGTCAAGCTCAAAGTGGCCTGACACTGTACAAATAATGCTGCTATGACCCTGAAATTATTATTAATATCTAAAAGAGTAATGGTTTGAAAAAAAGAGAACAGCTGATAGAGCAGGAAAAAAGTACAAGCTAAGCATGGAGACTAAGGAGAGGCAGATATTTGAAGGGAGTGTTTCTTAAAGAGGACTGAGAGTTTGAATGGAGATGGAAGCTGTTAAAATGGAGGGTGTAGTTCAACATTTTGGGAAATGCGATTAGCTTAGCGTAGCAATTCGCACCCAGCCACTGTAACAAATAGTGATAGCATAAAACAGTAACACCTCGTAAAACTAAAGCTAATCTTTTCTACATTTCTGTTCCTGCACATTATATACCAACAGGAAATGTGCCAATTAGTTAGCTTAACCTGGACTAGTACAGTAGCTGTATTTTTAAACTGTAGAGGAAGCTCGGATAGATGGTTCTCCCTGCTTTTAGTGTTAGCTAAGCTAATCACCTCCTGGTTCTAGCTCGATGCGCAACAGATATACTGTAAGAGTGGTATCAATATACACATCTAACTCCCAGCAAGAAAGCCAATCAGCACGTTTTACCAAACTTTAAAGGAGCTATTTGTAAATTTTGCTATTGCTACATAGCCAACTTCAGCATTAACAGCTCTTTATTTACCAGTCTAGAACATTTCGAGTTCAGCATCAAACTTCATTCCTTTACTCGCCAAGAGCTGTCTCAACTAACTAACTAACTAACTAACTAACTAACTAACTAACTATCAGGTCTTTTCTACTGAAGTTACCACGCTAACCAGCTAGCCCCCGGTCTGTTTCCTAGCCTCCAATCTAACCTGACTATATAGTGCTGCTGCAAGGAAGTATTATAACCTCTTGTCTTGTAAACCCAATGATGGCTGAAGCTCATGCCAAGTGACAATCACCACCACCTGCTCCCAGCAAGAAACCACGGCTGGCAGCAGAGAAATCCTACAAATAGCCCTTTTAAATATAAGTCTATGACAGTACCAACATTGTTGATCAGACACTTTGACTCATGACTGTTTATCCCATTAAAAATGAAAACCCAAGCCAACAATGGCAAACATCTTTGAATACAAAAAGTTCAACAACACAGAGTTTTAGATCAACTGAGGCAGGAAGAGTAGCTAAGCTGCAACACAAAGATAAATATACGCAGCTATAAAATTGATAGAAACTTAATGTTTGTGACTACACATATTTTAAATAAATGATAGCCCACCTTTAGTCTCTGCAGATATAAAGTAATTTATTCCTGCATCTCCTTTTTCTTCCTCCCCTGTACCTGTCAAACACTTTCTGCACAGTGAGATAAAGTGAAAATTATTGAAAACCAAGCTTTCAGGAACTCTTTCAGGCATACTTTTTCATCCAGACATGCACCAAATGGTCAGAGCAGACTTCCCCTACCACAGCAGTTCTGAACGCCCACATTTCTTTTCAAGTAACCAGAAAATAAAAAATATTCTTTAGAGACCTCTAGACAACAGAAAAACAATGCTTAGAAAACAATGCTTCACGTTTACCTTCAAGTTAAATGTGCACTATAAAACAGTCATCGGTCGAGATCCATTTGTTGCACAGTCTCATTTGATTGACTGCATGCCTCGTCTTGCAAATGTCTCTTAACAAAGAGTCAGTAGAGTAAAAGAGATGATCTTACTCATTAGAAACTTGTTGAAAAAGATTAACATTTATTAAAAAAAAAAAAAAAAAAGGATTAAATCCCCAATTGTCATTCAGAGTCTGTAACGTAGTGGAGTGAGTTGCTTAGATTTTCCTCACTTGCTCGTGTCAACCTGCCATACCTCACCACCTCCAGACCCGGCGTGATGCGTTAAAGTCAGCCGGTGGGCTTCATCAATCACGACGCAGCTGTAATCAGAACGGCAGAATTATGAAAAATGGAGCCTGTCATAACAACGTGCCTCGGTGTGCGGGATGCTGCTGAGTGTCAGAGTGAGAGACCACTTCCACTTTATCAAAGACATTCCTCGCCTCAGATTTTAGGGACTCAATACAAGATTAAATTACTAGTTAAAATGCAAATTTTTCAGTGGAGTGCAAACCCCGTCATGAATGAACTCCATATGAGTGACAGAATTAGATCTGGAAAGGATGGACTGTAGTAAACAACTTTACCTCAAGCCTGGCCTTGTTGAGACCACAACCATAAATCACTGGTGCTCTTTTTTCCCCCTCTGTTTTCCTCCACAGCATCTCTAAGCTGCTTCTTGTCAGTCTGCTGAGCTAAGCTTATTTGTGTGTTAAAGCCCATCCCTTCCAATGAAATTAGCAAGGAATAATCTCATAAATGTAATGATTTTTTTTTTTCCCCAAACCTACTGTACAGACATACAGGGATGGGCAATTAAGCTTAAAGAAAAACATTCCCTTGATTAATTAATTTATGATGCTGTCATGCCGCATGAGACCACACATTCTCAGATTTATGAGTACAGTTCAAGACTCCTGTGAATGATTTTGCAGTGTGCAAAAAAAAAAAAAAAAAAAGTTTGGCAGAACATTTATTTACAAATCAATAAAAATATTTCTAAAGTGTGATCACATCTACCGCTCTCTTTCATCTGAACCATGGTGGAAAAAAGAAACTTCTGTAATTTTGTGCTTGGTTCGATCAAATTCACTCTCCCCAATTACAAGCAAACAGATGCTTGTAAACAAAACTAACATGGACGCACAAGAAACGTGTTTATTGGACATGGATTCGATTGTTCTTTTTGGCCGGGGGGGCGGGGGCGGGGGGGTGAAATGAATCTTACATCTTTATCTGAAACTAAAGCTTTACTCTCCTTTTGGCTGGCTTTAGAGAGTGTCTGTAGATCAGCAGACTTCGACATGACTGGTTTTCTTCATTTGTCCTTATGTACACTAAACATTCCCAGGATGACTAATCTTGTGATCACATGTCAGAGGATCCGTCATGGTTATTTGTTGGGAAAAATGAACCATTCTGACCTCTTAAACCCAAGTTTCAGCTTTGAAATCCCTCTTTATCACCAGTGTTTTACACCCGTTTACATCAGATCTATAAAGTTGTGTCTGCTTCTTCCATCACTTCATTTAGGGCTTTTTTTCATACCACACTCTCACATCAAACGTACATTTAAATGTACTAAATGTGTGTATTTCTTTCCAAAATCAGACTGACATAAGCTGCAGTTGCATGCACATGTTTTTGTTTTTTATATCCTAACTGAAATCATTCTGATTGAAGATTTCAGGTCAACTGTTTTCATGGGAAGTGATTTAATACAGCCTGATGTTTACATGCACCGACATATTTAATCAATAGAAAAAGTGATGAATATGTTGTGTGGAGAAACGTACGTCCCCACACATTTATGTCAAGACAGAGCGCATGTACACAGAGTACACAGCCAGAAAGTGAGCCAATTAAATGAAAATGATGAAAAGGTTTTGAAATGTCAATCAGTTGGGGCCTGATTATTCCGATTGAGCTGTTTATATACAGCATTTTTATTCTGCTTAGGCTATTAAACCACATATAAATCAGATTATTAGGCTCCGTGTAAACTCATATTTGATGTCTTAAGTTTTTTTAGGTTTAGACAGTGCAACGTGACCAGCTGTAGAGGGATATGAAAAGGTTACAGCAGTGAAGGCTTAAGACTCGAGATAAACTGTCCAAACATGCGCCACAAGAACCATAAGCTAATAAAAACAACCTCCTCCCCCCCCCTTCCCCTTCCCCTTCCCCTTCCCCTTCCCCTTCCCCATTCCTTGCTGCATTTCACATGAAGACCGGCACATGGTGAGGCCAAACTCTTGCTCCGGTTTCATCTCCTTTTCAAAGACTCTGTCTCCCACACAGGTGTTTGCAGTTGAGCTGATTAGATGTGCTCTGGTTGAAGATGGGTGGAGCCATGCGGGGAGTTACATCAGGTAAAAAAAAAAAAAGGCAAAGATATGGACACAAAAACCTGGGTGTAAAAGTCAACGATGATGAGGTCGCTTAAAAAAAGGGGGGATTACTGACAATGACTTTTGTGTATTTTGTGGGGATTTTGTGTGTGGTATTACCAAACTAACTGCCTTACTTGAGTACTATGTGACAAGTTCTTCCCTCTGGGCTTACTGCAGCTGTTTGTGCTCACTGTGGAGACAGTTCAGTAGCCCACTACAAACCCGTTCAAACCAGTATACTCAACCTCACCTGGCTGATGCTGATACCAGCATCTTGTACATACTCGCTGGTCCTTGACACTACATGCTGAACTGTGACCCGTACACCGCAGAGATTTGTTCCAGTAGCAGAGTCACAGCAGAGTCAGTGCCTGTTAGCCTCCAGATTATTTTTTATTTCTGCTGCCGTCATGATAATACTTTTTTATAATTCATCAGCTTTATATTGCCTAAAGCTTAATATTTTGTGTGGATATCGATGAATATCTTTCTTCTTCCATTTGATACTTTCATATCATGTTTGTGTGCCCCGTGCTACTGTGGTCTGGAAGGTGTACAACACTCAATACACAAGAGGTCCTCAGTATATATACTGGCAAAAATACACTTGAACCTCCTTCAACTTTTTTAAAATGTTGTCATTAACGCCTTTGTTCAGTGCTTCCTTTTTATTGCAGTTACAGAAGGTCTACTTGTACTAATAATAAAAGAAGGAGAATGAGGAGGAAGATGTCAATCAATCACCCCCACACAGTCCCCAGAATAGTCCTAATTAGGCGATAAGTGGAAACACCTTTGTGGGTCGTTGACTTCATCATTCACACCTAGGAGCTGCCCAGACCGACCACAGCTTCCTTCTGCTGAAGCAGTTGGAGATCTGTGCATTTTCTTTTCTTTTCTTTTTTTACCACATTTTCCCGAACAGGCTTGCATTGAAAGCACCACTTAAAACTATAAGCAACAGCCAACCCTTTAATTCTTTGCGAGATCGGTTCTCTTGAGGATATTTTAATAAGCATCTCCTGACCACAGTGACAGACGGACACACGCTAATCCAATCTCAGGTCCAGTTTTCATAGATCCGATGTGTCTGTTCTCACAATAAAAAGGAAGAGGACATTATGTTTCAATGTCTTATCCAGAGCTCTTTTTACTCTCATGTCCCCTGGTAATATTTGGCCAAAAATGAATGTTTTGCTGCTGGGAGTTTACTGTTCACCTTGACACCCCCCCCCCGTGATGAAAGGAAAACACCCTTTTATATCATTTTAACGTGTCCACATATAGATCTGCATTTTGAACAACCGGTCAAACATTTTAATGCACAAACATCCCTACTGTGGCTTGGGAGTGAGTTTAGGTGTGTAAAGAGGTTGCCCAAAATTCCCATTTATGTTCACCAGTGTTTTCTGGACTCCCATTGATGTGGATAGCTGTTAGGTAACAGACCACCATTTGAAGTTTTTGCCAAGATGAAAGAGAGAGAGAAGGCTAAAGATTTTGAAAAGGAAAAAAAAAAAAAAGAAGAAAATCACAGTTTTTATTTAGGTCTGAATCCAAACGTTAGTCAGAGGGGCTTCAAAGGGTTTTCTATCCCCTTTTTTCATAGCTATTTCTCACAGTAAAACATGCTATGCTGAAATCAGTAGAGATTATGTGGCTTTCACAGAGTCAACTTCAAAGTGAGTATAAAGGGGGGAAATATTACTATAATAATGGGAATACACTTATAAACTGGTATTAGTTTACATGTTGTACAGCAGAAAGTATATTTAGGACTGATTAAATCCTGAACTCTCTTTTGGTATAAACACCCTTCAACTTATTTTGCGTCCTGTGGCACTTTAGAGGAAAAACCTCACACCAAAGAGGCGCCAGGTCTCCAGCTGAGAACGGCATATCAGAGCTTCAAGACCAGCTGATATCAAGTCATTTCGAGACGAGAGGAAATTAAATCATATTTAAGGAGAATGAAGTTTCATTTAGGAATATAGTCTGTTAACTGCTGTCTGCTTGTTTGTCTTTTGATTTTTTCTCCACCATTTTTTGCAGTAGGCTACATACCCTCTGTAATTAGACTTTTTATTATCATTATTATCTTGTCATTTTTCACTTTGGAAAACTTTAGCTTGAAATCAACTGCTGCCAAAGATGCCTCAAACAAAGAAACAGGGTTGCAGTAAAGTTTTAAAGATGTTGTGTTCTGAAGGAATTATTTCCTGGTGGAGACTTTGTTTTTTGTTTTTTTCTTTTTAACTCCCCCGTAGGCGTCAAATGATTGACAGTAAGCAGAGTGGAACAAAATGTGTTCACTGTACGAAAAACACTCAACTCAAGGGCACAATTAAAACACAATAAAAAAGAAACAGTGACAAAACCAAATAAAGACTTGATTATGATGGATTATCTAACTCAAGCAACTTTCAAGTCTACAGAAATCATACTGCGGAGAGAAAGAAAAAGAACAAGTGACAACAAGCGACCCTGATATCTTCAGCTGTGCTCACTGTGTGCAAACAATCCAGATGATCAACTTAATCTTTTCTGTCCTTTATCACACACCTGTGGTCATGTAACAAATCAATGCGGAGGATTTGACTGATACCATACGGAGCTCTGAGCTTTGACCGTTCTACAGCTTAAACTCAACCCAAACCTGAAAACAGTTTTTTATTCATTTGTAGAGGAGAGTAAAAAAAGACAGAGATAAGTTGAAGATGTTAGTGACTGGGCTCCAGCCATGATCGGCATCACACCCACACACCTGCTGACATTTTGTGTTAATCACTAGTAGCGCCTTAATGTTTCCATTACTTTACTGATCCCTGCCGTGACTTGGCTTCTATTGATGAAACTCTCTTTACTTGTAAGTCACATGGATTTAAACTTGCAAAGGGCTTCCTTTTTTCTTTTTTTTTTTTTTTAAACGGGGCAATATGTTCGTTTTTTTTCTTGTTATGAGCGGGTGGTTGTGATCGCTGTCAGGAAAGTGACGAGACGGGCCTGGGCTAGCTGGTTAGCATGCTAACTTCAGCGGAAGAAAAGATGTGATAGCTAAAGAGTTAAAAATGATGTTGCTTTCCACCACTGGAGCCAGCTCACTGGATTTAGTTTAACTTACAAATACCCCCTTTTAATAGACTAATACTGTTCCATGACGACAACAACAAACAAAAATGTGCTGATGAAGACCATAGTCAATAGTGAGTAAACTGACCTTGAGTTGAGATTCGTTTTATCAATTTAGATTTTCCCAAAACACTTTAGCATCTGAAAAGTAAAATCTGACTTCTTTAATTGCAGGTATGTTGAAGATTTTGAAAATTGTTGTTTCATTAAGGAGAGATGGACCCTGCATAATAAACAAATGTTGAATATTTCATGCATCCAAATGGCTTAGTCTGAGCCATGACATTAGTGAGATCAGTCAAAATCGATGCATTTCAGTCCCTGATGTCATTACCACAACATCTCAGACCTGCTGATGCTTCTTATTTAGAGCTAATACCTTATGTCATCTTGTGTTTAATCTGTTGTTCCCCTGCATTTACATACTGTCACACTGAATCTCTCTCTGCCTGCCCTATCTACTCGCAGTGTCGATTAACTGATTAACATCATTTGGGCACTTTCAGTGGATGGGAGGCAGCTGGGCTTTGACTTGATCAAAGAGGGAGAGATGTTTTGCCTCATCAGCTGTGATGAGGAGAAGCTGTAGGAGCAAAAAACCCTCTGCACCAGCCACCTCCTGGTCTAAGCGGAGGCTGGGAGAGAGGCCAGGGAAAGTGGCAGCATCGCGGGGCACCAGCTGGTCACAAACACAAGGAGTGGGTACGATTTCACCTGGACATTTAGCACGGGCATTTAACCAGCCATGGCTGGCACATTCTGGCATCCTTCTCATTAGAAACGTGTACTTCCACCATTCTGGCAGAAGTGGACTGAGCGGCTGGAGTGACCCAAATAGATGTTTCTAGGTCCAATTTGTTCAATTAAAACCATTACTGCTGTGAAAAGTTGTGAAAAGATCATGTTTGGGGACAGATTTACATTCATTTCCTGGAGACTAAACCAAAACTATAACCACTGACCCAATTGGGGACACTGCTTTGTCCCCCATTGAACAAGCCGTCCCGAGTTAACTGGTCTTTAGTCTGAAATTTGTCCTGAAATTTGAAGTAGCCTATGACACACAAACACACACACACACACACACACACACACACACACACACACACACACACACACACACACTATGAGCTTCCCTGTGCCATCATATCCTGACCATTTTGTGCCAGACCTTCCGTCAGTAAATAAAAGGCAGTGATCAAACCTCTGTCTGGAGCCGCCAGCACAGTTGGGAGTCTGAATGTGTTCAAGTGACCTATATGCTTTCTTTGACTGTGTTTCACTCTGTTGTAATATGATTGTGATGTTCCTCTCTGTTAGATTGTGATTGTGAGTGTCCTTCCTCTGTTTTCCTATCGCTTTGATGCACAGTATATATCACTCCACTTGAAAAATCTAGCGTATTTATACACTAGAAATTTTACTCTGCTGTGCTGAAAGTATATAGTGACACAGCTTTTCATACATTTCTCTTATTACATATAATTAATGTAATGTTTTCATATAAGGAACTTTTGTCCATGCACGAAACAAGAGCTTGTACAGTCAGGTACATGCACAGTGTGGCCTCTACTCTGGCCAGCCATTATGAATTATGGACAGGGGGACAACATTTTCCAAACTGAGCCCTTCATCCAGACCCACTCCACCACCACCCAACCACCCAACCACCCACCCTTAGTTCTAAAGCCAACACGGTCAATTTCAAATAAGCTCTTGGTCATTAGCCTAGTAGTGACACAGATGGAGTCTCTAACAACCATTTCCAACCATAGAAGCTGATATCACAGGAACAGCCTGATCATTTTCTTGCTGACTTAAGGCCCTATACTTCGCTAATTGCAAGCATTTGTAATAGCAGCTTGTTGCAATATAAAAGCTTTACAAGGGCAGTGCGCCAGTGTTTCTTCTTTTTTTTTTTTTTTTTTCTTATCTAGTTAAGTGAGCATGCTAACATTACTTAAAGGTTAAGTTAGCCAAAGATTTATTTGCCAGGCGTCGTAGCTCCTCACCTCTGCCACATTCAGCGTCACCTTTCACCTTTTCTCTGCCGCTTTCATTTTCTCATTCTCTCTTTTCAGCTTTTCCCCTTTGAGCCCCTGTTTGTTGGTGACTCTGCATTTTGACTTAGCTTGTCAGTTCGCAGAACATCTGACTCGGTAAGTGTCTTGAAAGCACAGTTTTCAATATATATTTATAAGTAAATACATATAAATTGTAATGTAAGTAAATTGTTGTACTTGATATCATATAAGGGTCAACTGTAGACCTTTGTATGACTTTTGCATGGGTCCTCCCTGGGGCTTGGGCTGGGGTCATCTCTTTCCTTCGACCCCCTGATGGCGGGGGGGGCGGAGCTCTACTCTAACACTATCAATATTTCAGTGGTAAGAGAGTTGGGGGTAGATGCCCTGTCAGAATTTCACCCCTAAGTATATTTAGTGGGTAAAATTGTCTACTGAAGCATAAGTTCAGATTGATATCAATCCAAAATGAACTCAAAATATTCAAACCCTGAACTTTTTTTTTTTTTTTTTTTTTTAATCCAAAAATAATAATAGTTATAATGAGAAAAGCTGAAGTGTGACAAAGCTCATCAACCTTATCAAGAACCTATCTCCTCCAGTCAGTCAAGAACTGAGTTAATTTAGAATTAACAAGTTAGAGCTGAATGAATGTTAAACATTTAGATATCATGTTGGTGATGGAAAAAATGATTCACTCATTATAATATTCTGTCAAACAGTTGTACAAATCTCAACAATACAGTTTAGTTTGAGCATTGACAAAAAAATATTTTCATTTTCCACAAAGGGACAGCTCCAGAACAGAGACGACATGTGTTCTTGTGGGTCCGTGAGCACCTTTTGGCCGTTGAACAACATTCAGAACAAAGCAGAAATCTAATCTACAGCTCTTGGGCTCCTGCAAACCTCCACACAGACAGCCAAAAGGCACCAGGGATGAATCTGAAAATTCATTCCGTCCTTTTTTTTCCGGTGCGAGCGTGATTCCTTTTGTGTGCCTGCATACATTAGGCTACAACATCCATCTCCACTGGCACTACTTGTGTGGCACAGGGGAACACCAGCTGTGTCCCCCCATCTGCTGTGGAGATAGGCCCGAGCATTTAGACCCCCCAAAAAACTAGGAGAAAAACAACAGCAGGCTAAGAGGCAGGGATTACAGCCTGTGTGTGTCTGGTTGTCTGTTTGAAGGTTGTGCGCAGGTCTTTTGATATGTATACACATGAGCGTGTGTGTGTGTGTGTGTGTGTGTGTGTGTGTGTGTGTGCTTATGTCTTTTTCTTTCTTTCACTTTATTATGAGTTTGGACGCAGTTGCCAGGGGCATCTTATAGTACGCGGCTCACACTCCATCTGTAGCCGTCGGTAACGTGTAGCTGCAACACACTTTGATCGCAGACATTTTAATGAAGAGCATACAAGCAGCCTTGAGGCCGTGCACTGTGCACATGTTTGTTCTGCATGTCACAACACTGAAACGTTATCTACACCAGTTTTGATATCACTTCATAACAAATTAAGCCAAAATTCACAATGCCATGACCCACGGTATACACGCTGAAGCGAAATGATAATAACTTTTGACAAATGAGGGGCCCGTGATGGTGAGGAGACTAAACGTTACGGCACCAATTCTGAGGAATAACTATCATGCTCGAGCTGTCAGCGCGCAGCCTTTCAACTCAGAACTGAAGACAACAACAACAACACACACCCCACACACACACACACACACACACACACACACACACAAGAAAAGGGCTCTAGGTTTCACCACTGGCCATGAGAGATGTGCAAGGTGTTATTAAATAATGAATAATTCAAGTGAAATAATTTAAACTTGCTTTTCCCATTTTATGGACGTATACTGTATTTACTTGGCACATAACAGTTCTGCCTTTGTTGTGCAAACGCAGCCATATTCTGTCTGATTGCATTTAAATCAACAGGGCATGTAAAATTTAAATTTCTTCAAAGAGACTCTGGGAAATATTTTCAAAGGCTTTGAACTTTGACAGCTGACACGGAAGAATAACAGAAGGAAATGCATAACATTTATGACTATGTATGAGATGCATAAGCTAGCACGAACAAGAATTACAATACTGTGAGTTTGAGTTTAAAGGAAGCGGATAGGTTCACTGCAGTTGCTGTCATCATGACACTGTTGTCATTAGGAGGAGAGTGTTCATAAATATGAGCAGAGAAATATTTCCATTTATCTCTCACAGCGAGGCAAGTTTTCTTTGACCCACACTGATTTTACTGTGACTTATAATCATATAAAGAATAAATAGTAGACAACGTATCTGATGTTTGTCCAACTACAATACGTCATCCGAGCCTGCGCGTTGATTGACAGCCTTATCTCCGGTGTGTATGTATGTGTGCTCTGATTAAACAGATCATGCATTTTACATGTCCTACCTCGCTATCTGAACACAGCTGCAGCCAAGCAAGCGCCGAGGCATTTCCATGCAGGCCTGAATATCAAAAGTCAAACATGCACGTGCATCTATTTGATACATTATGAAGGGCACACCAGATGGGATTGTTGAGAGCTCACTTGAACTCAATTTCATAAAAAAAAATAAAAAAAAAATAAAAAAAAAGCAGGGGTCTAGATGTGGCCCGAGAGTGTTAGCATTCAGAGAGCTTTGTCCAGCTTGGCTTTAGATGATGGAGAAGTGTAGATGAATATCAAACCTGACTAATCTCTTCCCCTCTAAAAGCACCAAGCTCCCATTATCAGTCTCTGGGAGATTAGACTAGACCAAACACAACTCTGTAGATATGTTTGTGTGTAAGGCAGCACTCCACTGTGCAATGTTTTTTTTAATTATTATTATTCCAGTACTTTAATAAAACACTCAAACTTTGTTAATGCTTCTTGAAAGTCTCCATAAACGAACACACAGCTTATTTACTTTGTATATACACAAAGGATGGAATGGATTACTTGACACTTCAAACATAGCATCAAAGTAAAAGTGGGATCCAGAGTTCATCGCTGAAAGCCAGAGGCTAAAGCTGCGGAATGAGTTTTACATCTTCAAAGGTCTGTTCGTGATGTCACAGTCAACCCTGAACGATATGATTTGTTAAAACAAACACAGAGTGTGCCAATAAAAAGTTTTCCAAAGATGTTCTTTCTCCAGCGACGAACTGAAACAGCGATGGCTGACAGGAACAATACCAAGTGAGTACCTCTATAAGCACTGAGTTTATGTACAAGCAGCTAGCTAACAAATGGGATTCAACAATCACAGCTCCCGCAAGGCGTTGACAGCATGCCAGCGGCTCACAGGATAGCGTTTTTCGACAAATGCTAATGTTTATCTTTGCTTAAACTGATGAGGTGTTAAAATCCTACTATGCAGTGTTTGCATGCAGACGTGATGAGCAGCTCCTGCTAACAGCCATGTAAACACGCCTGTTCCCTGAGCTGGGTTGTTTTTGGGGGTTGTTCTGCTTCATGAACCTCACGGTCGATGCAGACTGGTACATGGAGAGACTGTGTGACAGGCTTTCTGAGCAGGAGAGTGCTGATTTCTCTGTCAATATGAATCATGCTGGAGTGGTTACAGTTTTAATGGACTACAGAAACGCATCAAACGTCTGCATAATTAGCGGCAGAGTTTTCTTTTCATCAGTACCCACAATAACCCAGTGGAGAAGACGGTAATGAAAAGAAAAACATTACTGTCCTTATTTTTGTTTGTTAATCCAAAAAGGTAATGTCCCCTCACAGGGAAGTGGTGCTTTTTTTCTTTAGTTATCATTAAATTTAAGTCCTGCTTTTCCCTGCTGAATTATGAAATACGGATGATATAGATATTTTCTTCCCCTAATTAATTATTTGGACGGTTAAAAACACTATGCCATTAAAAATATTTATGACTTGTAAGCAAGTGTCTAAAATGGACTTTTAAATAGTAAACTATGTATTGCTTTAAACCAGGAATATTTTTGTGTTTAAAATATGCATTAACAAAGTTTTACAGTTTTTTGCAGATGCGGCATATCCAACCACAGCTTTCTGGTATAATTGAAATTAGCACAAGCAATTAATTAGCATGTAATTCCATGTTTACACAGTGCTTCCGCTGTGGCCCTCTAAGCTTCAAACATCAGAGCATTATATACAGCCCCTTGCCATGACCAATTAAAGCCGGCAGTGACTGTGGCGTTTACACAAACTCCAGCATGGTAAGCACATCTATGAGGTTAATTGGGCCGACCCTTTGTTTTCCTCTCCTGTTGTCACTTCCTTCCTCTATAACCACCGATGCCATGCGTGAGCAGTAACCGTGGAGATGCTGCTATAGGGGAAAAGACTTGATTTTGGCTGAAGCCCTTCATCAGCATCACTGACGGATGCATTATAGCAATGTTTTCATTGTTGCCACTGAGCAGACAGCTCATTCATTTTCAGATCGGCTGTAACTGCTACAGCTCGTGCAGTTAGGAAGCCATCTATATGTAAGATGTATAGGTTGTTAACCGTGACGCAAACACGTTGAGTGTGGCATGAATACAGCTTACTTTGCAGAAATGTTTGTGAAATACGCATGAAGCATTAAAATGCAAATTCTGTGCTATATCCGTGGGAACATTTTTTTTCCCCACTGTAAAACACCTAAGTGAAGGAGGAATGAGTAGAAACAAATAAGTAATGGTGGTAATGGTGTGGAAGTCAGGTGTACGATTTCACCTTCAACAAACCCACGTCTAACCTAAGCCTAACTCATGAAAATGCTTTCAACTTTGAAAGGTTTAACTCTCACCTCACATTTTCGTATTCATCATTTATGAAAAAAACCCCATACACTTGATATGTCTGGTGTCTTCACAACCTCAACATTTCACCTGAACTGACTTTTATGGATAAAGCTGTCTGCAGCATCTGACCCATGCAGTCATTGTAAATTATTTCTCAATTAATATAACATGACCAAATAAACTAATGCCTAATGACCCCTAGTCACCAGGTGTGTATATCTGTGAGCAGAGATTGAAGTTCCATACTTACGATATTTCAAGTGAATATTTCAATATCTAATATTAGAGGCCAGAAGAGGTAAAGCTCTCCTGTATTTCATAAATAAAAAAACACAGGAAAGGAAGCACAGCTGTGAGTCATAACTGCAGTTGTCATATAATACTGTCATGGTGCAGGAATCTATATTACAAACAATTTTAATCTCAATACATCCACATTTGGAAGCAGTTTGTGACTGAAGTTTGTTTAAGTCACATCTACATCAAATACAGTATCTTTGATATTCATGACGTACTCCCAATTGTGTGGCTCTGAACAATGAAATTTCACCAGTGTAATTCACAATTTTATTATTTTTTCATTAAGCAACATTTGGCTTCACCTTTTTTTGTTTCACTTGCTCTCTCCCTATTTCCTTACTTTTCTCAACTAAGTTTGGCAGGTTCAGCGTTTGTGCTAGCGACAGCACCCTCAGCCAATAAACCTTTATAATCAAGGATCTTTTATTAACATTGCCATGAGCAATAACAGAAGATATTTGACTATATATTTTTATGAGCTGAGTGTGCAGTCACTAACATATTTTTTCCTGATTGCGTTTTAATCATTTAAGCAGTTATGGTACCAGCACCTCTGTCTCACATGCTCTTTTAGTTTTTTACCCCCTTTTTCATTTTATTAAGTTAGTTATTTGTATTATGTTGGATGAAGGGACAAACAGAAGGGGAAATCATGATAGTGGAACAAGCTTGTTTACCTCTAGCTAATCTGCTCTTCTAGTCTGCATATGCTTCAAGCAGCAATAATGGAAAGTGAGACTTGGCTTCAGACAAAATACGGTATTTCATAATGAAGGTTTGGCCTTTTTGTGTGTAAGTAAACACCTCTACTGGAGCCAAATAAAAACAAAAAGAGATTAAAAAAATGATTCTACCCACGATTACTGTCTGTAAACACCGGTTAATTAGAGGCCATTATCATTTTTATCAATCTACATTTGGGATGTAAATTGAAGGGGACATTTAGGGTTTCGGGCTCATTCTCATTCAAATAGTGATATCAATAAAAATGCCCGTCCGGACTGAGGCATATTGTGCCCACCTGTCAATTGCACCTTTCAGAAACCTGCTGGACCATCATGCAGCTGTGGAATGGGAGGGCATATTAAAAAGGTCATATTATTTGAAATTCAAGACACTTTGAATGAAATAAGAACCCATTTATTCTCACACTGCCTGGCTCCTGACAGTAAAAAAAAAAGAAGAAAAAAAGAGAAAGTGACAGAGAAAAAAACGTTAATAATCATCTATAATTTTGCAGGAAGAAGAATCAATTATAGCATAATATTATAGCATGAAATATATTCCGACGCACCAATATGAATAACAAAATGAGGAGTGCAGCGCAAGTGGTTGGGTGCCTGCAGTTGAGTGGTGGTTTAACACTAAGTGGTTACCCAGCATTGTAGATGTGTCATCACGGAGAACAAACATCATTAAACTTATTATTACAATTATTCATTGCAGTAGCTTTGCAGAAGCCCCTGATGGCCCATTAACAACAGTCTACTGAGAGACACATCACTCTTCAGTGGCCCTAAAGAGGGGGATGAAAAGCATTCCCATTGACTCCCCTCCTCCCCCAAAGCCCATTAATGATAATCATTATTTTCCCTTTGTTCATTATGATCCACACTCCTCCATTAACAAGGATTCTAATATCCTCTTCCAATGTGGGGAGACGGAAGTTCTGTGTAGCCTTAAAGTGCCTCCTTCGCCATGTTACCTCGAGACTCGCAGCAGGAGGCAGGCATGATAAGTGACAAATGAACGCTCACTTTGGATATCACCCCCATCTCTGTTGTCATTATCTCTTTTCATACCGTCTCAAAACCACTTTCACTCTCGCTTCAAATCCCAGTCAATCACATGGCTCAAAAATGCCAGCGGGGAAGACGGTTGTGCAACCATAACACAGCAAGCTACTTATTTTTCTCCCTCTCTGTGGTTCTCTTTCTCCTCTAATGAAGGTGGATTACTTAGATGAAGGTTTGCACTGCAGGCGATAAATGTCACTCAGATTGCGTCTTTTTGATATTCTTCTTTTCTCTCATCCCCAGTTGCAAATTATTTTATTTAACAGATTTTTAAAAATCTAAATAGATACAATATGTGTTCTGTAGGTTTCTTTTTTTTTTTTTTTAAATCTTTCCAATATCAACAATCCCATGAAAAGCCAAAACAAACAATTTATTTAACTATTTGAGTATTATTAGCATGATGTTTCTTATGCTCGCCATTCTCTCCAAAATATATCAAAATCATGTAAAAGATCCATTCTGTTGGGCTTAGTGACATTCTCATGTGTTGTTCCTAAGTAACTGCATTACTTTACATATTCCTAAGTAATGTGTTACTGCCAAACATTGAAAGTCATACATGCAGCCATTGGCCAGTTATTCCCATTTGTTGGAATGGTGTAGCTGTATAAAATAGGTCTGAGATGAAAATTTCACCCATAACACTCAAAAAGCTGGAATAAGCCCACACAGAACATGTGACACATGATATTGTCAAACGGAGTAGAAAAGGATGATTTTTTCCAGCCTTAAAGGAGCTATTTGTAAGTTTTGCTATTGCTACATAGCCAACATTAGCATTAACAGGTGTTTACTAACCAGACAAGGAGAAACGTTGCAAGTTCAGCATCAAACTTCATTCCTTTAATTGCATGTAAACACAACGATGGCTGAAGCTCTTGCCAAGACTTATTAAACAGCTATTAATGCTAACACTGGCTATGTAGCAATAGCAAAACTAACACATAGCTACTTTAAAGCTGTTTGGGGGCAATAAAGGGGGAAAACATAATGTTAAGGGATTTTAAAATGTCAGTCCAAAGTTGTTATAAGTAGGAAAGCAAACTTGAAAAGTACATATGAACCAGCACTTGTGAGCATGCTCAGTGACATCAACATCATCTGGACCACCTGCACATTCCTGAAAATGCAGTCACTCTTATTAGTTAAGTTAGTTGTTATACAATATGTTTTTGTTGGTGATGCATAAGAGGCAATAAGCTGTTTTATTTTAACTTTGGTCTGTTTATAGAATTTATCGGTAATCATCCTTCAGCAGGGATGACATACTCTTGATTAGTCACATGACTTTGCTTGTCTTCTCTGAGCTCTCTCCCCTGATGCCAAGTGTTTGCCAGTCAAAAACAGCATTAAGAGGCAAAAAAAAAAGTGGTGAGTGTAGAAGATGCCAATCTCCTCTTACCGCATCACTGCCTTCTAGTTGACCATGAAACCCAATCTGGACGCTGATGAAGCGCCTGTCAATGCCATAGGCCCGACAAAGACGTGTATTTGCCTCTTTATAAATCACTCCCCCCTCCTCACTGCTGTGGAGCCAACCTGGAGCTTTTACCTCTGGGTGAACCTTCTGGCAAAAAGCAATTTGTCAATGGCTCATCTGCATTCAAGCCATATCAAGTGTGAAGACTGACAACTCCATCAGCTTATTCTCCAGCAGCCTGCAGAGTCCGCCATGGATATATGGGGTCGATGGGAAGGTAAGTCTCCTTGTTTTCATGCAACGGCAAGGCTACTGGGGGGAAACAGCAGTTAAACCAAGCAGGCTTACAGCACATTGTTGTTTCACAGGCTCTGTGTTTCACATGCAGTGCTGGGAGTAGTCATCATCGCACAGCTCTGCAATTGACCCACTGCACCTACTGCTAATGCTCAATATGACACCTACCCACCCTATTTCTCACTGGCAACATCAGCCACCATCCTTCATTATTTATTATTTCCTCTGAGTGTGTACTTGACACAAGCGCACGTTTAAAGCTGCAGCATTTAGATCACATTGTTTCTCTGATAGCACAAACACATGTGAACCTTTTTGTGTGATGAGAGTATTTTATAATGAATTCACACTAAGTGCCCAGTTACCATCCAACGCACTATTTGTTACAGATGTGAAAGTGCAAACCATTGCCTGTCTAAGGCTACTGAGGAATGCTATTTTAATTGAATGAAATGACGAAAGTATGTGTCTAAAAAATAGTAGAAAAGAAGGACATATGGAAATAAAAATGTTGTATTTTATCAGAAATGTTCTATAAGGACTTGTCCATGTTGTTCATGCCCTTGAACATTTTTTACAGTATTTGATTTTCTGCGGGGTTAACTTTGTTCTTTAGAAAGAATTACTGTGCACAAGGCACCCTCAAACTACAGCCTATTGTGATCACAGAAACTAGTGGGCTACTAATGACAATTTTCAGTCAAACAGGTCAAGAAAACTTGGAGCCCCAGCAACTACATGCAGGAAATAAATTTTCCCTTTTGTGCATTTCTATTTATGCTTCAACTATATCTGAAGAATTGGAGGAAATAGTCCAATAAGACATTAGAGAGCATTAGCTTTGATGGTAGGGCAAGTTTTACATGCGGTAAATGTGCTGCCTCTGTAATTTGTGTAACAGCATTGAGGCACATTGGTTACAACGGCAGGTAAAGTGCCTGAGTTCCTAAAGAACAAGACTAGGTCAAATCCTGACAAAATCTCCCTCCCTCTCTCCTGCTCTCTCTGCTTGGTGTGTCTTATGTTTAGTTATTCCTCTGCCTCCTTTAGTAATAATGATACATGTTATGAAAGTGGTTTATTTGCCGTAATGGAGGCGAGGCTCAGTGTACTGGGAGTGCTCTTCAGCTTCCCTGCACTTCCCAAGCAGCCAGGAAACCAGAGCAGCTCGGTAGACTGTAGCTCGGCACTTTGCTGACCAGTGGTGGAAATATCATCAGTTAGTCAGTCAGTCAGTCAGTCGGTCAGCAACATTCCAGATTATAGGGCTGGCCTCGCTGTTGTAGTCTGGCCAAAAAGGTTGCTGGGTTCCTGAGAAAGTGCCTGCCAATGAAAAGCTCTAGGCCTATAAATATATAACCCAGTTTATTCAGTGAGTTGCAGCTTTTTTTTCTCCCCATCTAATACTTGATTTGTATCCTCATACCTTAAGCCACACCAAATATAACAGAGGCAACATTGTTAGTTCCCCTGAAGCCACATTACTGTGCCTGAAAATTATTGTTCTAAATGCTGCACATTTACAAAAGAATTAACTCCATAATTAGCAGGCTGCATTCAAAAGCACTGCCAGTCATTCCCTCTTTCACTGCAATCAGCATGTGGAATTTTGATTAATGAAATGCCCTCTTAATAATAACTTGTAATGACTGCTTTGGTCACTGTGATCAAGGAACCCTGATGAGGACATGCTTTTTCCGTCTAGAATTACAAATATTTTTGGTTGTTTTAAGAAAAATTAAGACTTGTTTAACATCCAGAAAAGGTAACTTCACTTAACGTTGCCTCCAAAATTGTGGTACACATGAGCCTTTCCTCGAGGTGGCTTTCTGTGCCAGAGGGGTAAACCAACAACAAATGTCAGAGCAGACACGTCGCAGGTTGGCAAGCTGTTACAGGCACTTCATTATGTTTGGGGATAACATCTCATTCTGCATTAGAACCTGAGGTCAGAGCAGAAAATGAGCAAGGCCCCAAACAAAACAAAACACACCAAAAAAATTCCATTACAGAAAGGTGTATAAATCAATTCTGCGTACAAACAACAAGCCCATTACGTAACAGCACGCTGTGCAGTGGCGATATGTGCTGAAATGGATAGTGACTGTCATAAACAAAAACCTCCAGAGGAAACATGACATCCATCACCGGCCTGGGAATGCAGTCTGAGATGCAAAACTCTGAACGTCTCCACATACCCAATGCAGGAAAGGACTAAAAAAAGAAAAGCTTCCCCAAAGAGGAACTTGTAAAGACCGCTGCCGGTACTGCGACGGGAGGAAAACAGGGGACCCATTAGGGGCGTTGGAAAAGAGAATCACGTCTGTTTCTGAAGAGGGACAGGACTCCCAGGAACTGTGACACAAACACTATTCGGGAAATCACTGTCGCAACGGGGTTTTGCTCAAACGGTGTGAGAGAAAACAGTTGTGACTGGAGGACGGCTGCTGAATGAAAACACAGATATTTGCAGCCTCTGTGTTCGGTGACTGATAGCCATGATCTTAATAAGGAGGGATACAGTGTGTGAACAAACATACTCGAATGCAGCTGATTGACGCCCACTGTCTCTGTGATGTTTGTCAAATACAGCTGATGTTTCACTGTACCGAGTGTGTTTGCTAAAGCAGTGTTTACACGGCAACTAAAAGTGTCACAACTCTCCTCTGTTTTCATTTGCAATCAGGATAAAACTCAGACTGTATGTGCAGCTTTTTCTGAATCGTCACATCAGCCTGTGAGTATCACAGGTGAAACACCATTTCACATGCAACAAATTCATATGTAGGCACGTGTGGTTATTGGACAGATCACATGATGCAACAAATGTATCATGAAATTATAAATGACGTATTTTACAGTTTAAGAGAAACACCGTGCACTCCGCACCTTTATGCTATTGTATTCTCATTTAACAGTTTAACTTTTATATAGACACTGTGTGGTGTTGTTCATTGTTTTTACATGCTTCTATTTTTTCCACCTACTTCTATTAGTTCTGTGTTAACATATCTTCGTTCTGCTTTATATCCTGGTTCTTAGCTCTATGTTTGTTTCTGTCTGTCTCACTTTGAAGTAAGAACACCAACAGCAACGATAAACCAGAGACAAATTCCTTTTTGTGTGCACATGCTTTGCTACTAAAACTGATTCTGAAAACATCAGTGTCACATAAGGGATGATATTCATAGACATGGTTTTACATGTGATGAATTAACATATTCCCACATGTGGTTTAATGCAAGTAACTTAATGTGAACATACATGGGCTACTGCAGTGGTACTATTGCTATGGTTACCTGCTTGCAATGTGATTTAAATCGTTGACAAGAGCTATGTTTGAGGTGCCCTAATATGATTTTAATGGACATCTGTCAGTCATTTTAAAACAAGCATTTTCCTTAACACTGATATTAGTAAATGGAATGTACACATGGAAGAACTTGTTATGACAGGAAATAAATCTAACATGTGTCATATTGCTGCCACTTAGAGACAGCTGTGTCACTGTATTTTGATTTCTGGTATATGAGCAGACACTATGACCAATCAATAAAAAAGAAATTCACATAAGCAGCATATTATGGAGCATGAAGACCTGCTGTGTAGCTTAAGAGACTAACAGGATCATCTCTACATTATACAGTGTATGGATAATGTACAGCTTTACAAAGCATGCGTGGCTGCGCTGACATCACTGCTACATACATTACATATTATACCACGTTCTATAAATGTTCCAGCATGCTTCTTCAGTGCAGTGGAGGTGTGATAGAGAACGTGTGCTCACATTGTGGTAGTAAACACAAATTAAAGCTGCTATGTTTAGCATTTTGTGTGTCATGTCACAAAGAGGATGTTGCCGCTTTCCCGCCCAGCCCAGTTTCTCCTGCTGCTTTGTGTGTATTCTCTTCTGAAGAGCACGAAGACAAATAAGAGCTGAGCAGCCGGCGTGTTTTGACAGAATAAGCTAAAGTAAAAGTGAAGTTGTGCAGTTAAGAAGAGCAGGACAGGAGTAAAGTTGAGCAATGCTGAAGTAAAAAATATCCTTGAAGAAATCTCCTTTTGAGCCACAGAGCAACATGGAACCTGACAATATTCAGTGTATATCATATTTTCCTTCACTGCATTCATCCAACAGCTACAGTTACTTTGCAAATTAAGATTTTTCACACAATCGTCTTATAAAATGTGCCACATTGTTGTAAATTATAAAAGCTGCACCATCATACACCATATAATCATAATCCAGCAATATATATTTATAGTATCCAAATAGCAATACAACACTCTAAAAAGCACCCCTTCTGTATAATGAGCACATTTATTTTTGATACTGAAGTAAAAGTGTATAAGAACTATTGGAAAAATTTATTTAAATCTGCAAGTTCTGCTATTGCTACATAGTTAGCATTAGCATTAAGAGCTGTTTATTTACCAGTCAAGTAGAAATGCTGCAAGTTCCGACTTCATTCATTTACTCACCAACAGTTGTCTCCAGCGGTGGAAAGCAACACCAGTGTTAACTCTTGTCTCTATCATGTCTTTTCTTCTACTGAAGGTAGCATGCTAACCAGCTAGCCCTGTCCTGTCTCGTCACTTTCCGATAGCGAGTCACTGTAGCCTGCAGTCTGCCCTGAAGACATAGCACTGCTGAGAGGACGTATTATAATCTCTTATCTTATAAACACAACGATGGCCGAAGGTGTTGTTAAGAGACAATCACCACCACCTACTGCAGGCAAGAAAACACGTTCAGTTGCAGAGAAAACTTACAAATAGCCCCTTTTAAGATTTTTTCATCAATTCTGACCCCATTTTTGATTGTGGTATTTTTAGCAGGTATTTTTTTTACTGCAGCACAACGGCTATTGTTGAAAAATGGCGGGCAAAAAAAAGTATCAAAAATTGAACATTATTAAAATTGTAAAGAATAAAACTTTATGTATTTTTCCAAAAACTTTTATTTGCAATTAAGCACTTTTACGTTCTGGCAGACAAGCAACACATTTAATGAACTACGACCATCCCTTTCTGCTGTCCACAGGCAGCACTGAGGTCTCACTGAGCACACCGCTGCTCTTCATTCAAATATCTAAATGTCATGTGCAGTGCAGGATGGTGCGTGCATTGCAATCTCGCACTTAGCGGCAGTCTGCCTGTGAACGCCCCGTCTCACCCTGTCTCCCCTTCTTTTTCCTTTCACCTTTTCCTGTCGTGTACTTCTCTCATCTCCTTTTCACCATCTCTCCTTCTCTCCTCTCTTCCCGCTCCTGTCTCCTCTCACGTTTCCCTCGCCTTTCATTTTCTCTGTCTCACCTTTCTTTTCCTGTCCCCTCCCCTCCCCTCCCCTCCACACACACACACACACACACACACACACACACGGAATCAACAGTCTGAGTCTCATCTCATTTGCTCCCCTCTGAGGCTTTCTGACACACAGCATCCACAGAGAAGCTGAGGAGAGAGCAGGGGCGAGCGGGAAACTGATGAAACTCACACCTCGATGTGAACACACCTCTCCTTTCTTGGCAGTCAGCTAACATCTGGGCTCATGAATCACTGAATTATTACAGTGTGTGGGAATGTATGTGACTCCTTTTGACTATGTATCTTTGAGCACTGATGCATGTTTCTCTGCTTCTGTCTCACTTTATTATTAATCATTTGGAAATACTGTATCTATAATGAGACGGTGTGTTTTGAGAGCTTAAGCGTGACTCTTCTTGCATATCACAGGTTTCATCCTTTTATTGCAAAACCATTCACAGATGAATAAGTTAAGAAACAAACCTTGCCCTGATGAATGAGATATGAGGCCAGCGAAGATAAATAAAGTATGTGCTGAGGTACTTGTTCATACTTTTTCTTAAAGCTGCATTAATTTATTTATTTTTTGCCACATGATAGCAGAAGAAAAAAAAGCTTAGCTAAAATTTTATTCCTAAGAAGTATTCAGTGCTTCCTATCTTATCTCCTTTAGCATAGGAAACACTGGACCTTCCTTTATGAAAGGAAAGGAGAAAAGCCGTCCCACAAGCAACATTTACAGTGACGCACCATTGTATTTTCACCTCGGCAGACCGACATAAATGTAAAAGCAACACAGAACTTGTTTTGTTTGTGACACGATCCAGTGCTGATGGAAATCCTTGTCTGATCAACTGAAGCCCAAATCCATATAGGATAGATATCGTCTCTTTCAAATCTGTCCAGTAAGGAGTCATCACGAAGAACAAGTAAATTTCTAGTTAACAATATCATCATCATAACAAAATACTATAGCCTATACATAAATGTTGTTTCACTAACTCCCCTTCCATTGAGTAAAGCACTAAAAATGAATTTTCTCTAGTTAACAAATGTATAGAAATGTCAAAAGCGCATACAACAGGAAACTATACTTATGTCTGAATATAATTTATTCTGATCTCTTGCTCAGTTCATTATTTCTATTTAATTATTATTTTACCGACTCAGCTTTCTCTATTTATATATTCCTTTCATTTTATCTTATTTCAGTATTTCAATCCTGTTTGCTTTGTTTTTTGCGGTTAGGAAAAAGAGTATTTATCCTCAGTGTGTTATAAATAAAGTTATTTAAAAAGAAAAAAAGCTTAGTGTAAATTGATTGTCTTTCCTAAGTCCATATGAATTCTCTTTCACATCTTTCCTTGAGCTCATGACGTTTTCCTTCGAGGTCAAGGACAAGTGGTTAGGAAAGGAGATTATTTTGAATTTTAGACCTCAGCCTTACTCTTCCTCACAGTGACTTCTGACCTTGACCCTACCCATTCTCACTTCTCAATGCCTACACCTAACCAATGCAACCAGCGCAGGCAACGATCATCAGCCAATCAGAGGCAGTGTAGGGCGGGTCATGTCAACTCTAAGGTAGGATTCGTAAGTTTACAACCTGCTGCCAACTGCAGTCAAAACAGAGGAGACCCACACCACTAAAAAAACAACCTAAGTAACTCAAACAGAGTGTATCTTTTGGGTCACTTTGCCGGTCCCAAGCCCGGATAAAGGAGGAGGGTTGGACGTAGAGCTAGCAATTCCACCCCACATAACTGTCTTTTGATTAAATTTGATATTCCAACATTTAATAATACTGGACAAAATTGATTTATGTAATGTGGGTCTAGACAAAGCATTAAAGTCATTAAGTTATTTTGAGAAGTGATGGCCTATTTCAATGGCAAAATTAAAAAAAACAAAAACAAGAATCAACAGAAGAAAGTTCATTTATAGTTCTAAACATATCTACGGGTGTTTTTCACTCACTTTTTGTCTCTCCCATTACGTTATTCCTCTCTCCTACAGTGTCCATTACAATTACATGCAAATTCACAATTATGCAAATTGGGCGATGACGTCATTTAGTGACTTTTAGGACAGCCAATAGCTACTGTCCTTACTGAGGAGTTGGCAACACTGCTGCTGCGGTAGCATTGATAGCTAATCGAAGGATAAAGTCACAATAAAGGAAAAACGTATTGCAGATTTTTTTGGCAAACCACCAGCTAAAGAGAGCACAGATTAAATTCAACCTACCCGAGTAGAGTAGCTCCGTCAGTAATCCATCGTTTTCGTTTGGTTGTAATTTTCCCTCGGAGACAGAGACTGCAGCCGCCGGCTCCCGCCGAAGTGTCCGAGCTTGCACCGCCGTCACTGAGGAGTCGGCTGCTAACAGGTGTCAAACTAGGACTGACTCGGCGGCATTTGAGGAGCCTTTCCGGCTACCGAACTTCAGTTTTCCGGCCAGACGTTTTGGGAAAGAAACTTTCTGCCGAGCGTTTACACCAACTTGGTTAGCTAAGTGTAAATGGCTTCATTACATGGCGTTGTGTGCACAGGTTGAGTGTTTTGCTTGATTTAAAAGGCAAGCAGAGGGAAACCGGTTGATTTGGTGCCACTTCACCTTCCCAAGGAGCTGGACCCAGGCCATATGTCTCTCCAGATCAAAATGCGAGGCGACGTCACCAGAGAGTCTGATGTCAAAGTTCAAGATGAAGCAACATGTCTACCTAAGCTCCGTCCACAAACAACAGCTCTGTTTACAAAAGCTGAAAAACTCATAGTTACGTCTGTGCCTTCCCATCTCTGCGGCCTCAACCTAGCGGACCTGAAAACATGGTTATGCAACACCATGATCCCAGAACAGACAAACTCACCTCTCCTTGAAGCATGTCCACACTGACATTTTGAACTCATTGGACATCCATGCCCTTATGAGAGACTTCATTTCCAGAAACACCTGAGCGCAAGGCCACATTTGGATGATTATAACTACTGGTGCACCCGACCTGCAGCTCAAGGTAAGTTATTTGGTTTAAGCTGCCGCTGAGCAGTCCAATATTCAATTGTCACATTGATGTACCTTCTAATGAAAAAATGTGCACATTTGGATATGTTTTTGCATACATGTGCATTGCAATGTTGTGGTATTATTGTGAGCTATTATAGTGCTATTATTGTTACTGCTGTTGCTTTTTTGGTCTGTGTTGCAGTAGTATTGTTGTAGGCCTTTGTTGTATTTGCATGGGTTGGGGTAAAATGCTCCTCCCACTACAGCACCCACAAATGAAAACATCTTACCGCGGCCCTGCCTCCACCTTCTCACCCCGTCCTGTATTCAGTTATGAAACAAGGCTGACCTTCCACTGTTCATTCGTATCACGTTTTCCCTGGCAGATCCTCTCAAGCTCTGTCAGATTGGATGGGAAACGTCTGTGAACTGCCATCTTCAGGTCTCTCCACAGATGTTTTATGGGGTTTAAGTCTGGGCTTTGGCTGGGCCACTCAAGGACGGTCAGGCCCTTGATCCGAAGCCACTCCTGCGTTTTCTTGGCTGCGTGCTTCAGGTTATTGTCGTGGCTGAAAAAAGGTGAACCGTCACATCAGTCTCAGGTTATATGCACTCTGGAGCAGGTTTTCTTCTAGGACCTCTTTTTATTTGGCTGCATTCGTCTTTCCCTTCATTTTCCCTGTCCCTGCTGCTGAGAAGCCCCCCCCCCCCATAGCATTATACTGCCACCACCCACATTTAGGGATGATATTAGTCAGGTGATGAGCAGTGCCCAGTGTGCAGAATAATTTATGAGTGCGAGATTTGCAAAACATTCTGAACACATGATTTGTGGGTTATCGAGTATAGATTGAAGAGCCAAAATTGCTATTGTATCCTAAAAGTGTGGAAAAAGTGAAAGGGTCTGAATACTTTCTGAAGTCAATGTAACTCTGGATTCATCACAAAGCATAACCCCTGTTCACATGGCATATTTTATCCTGTGTTGAAATGAATACAACTTAAAGTAAGATATTAAGTTCAGGATTTAAGATTGTAATTTTCAGACCATCGTGTCTTCGCTTCTTTACCTCAACTGAAAGATCTGAACACACATACGGCTGCCTTGTTGTCATTCATTGTAAATCAAGGCATTTACTTGAAAAAGGTGACTGATCCTTTTTACACAGACACACAGACACACACATGTATTGATTTTTCTGTATGTCCCGTAGCAGAATCAATGTACCAACAAAAATGTCCAACAGTCTGTAATCTATTGCTATATAGCTATAAACTCATAATATGCTATCGCCCGAGGCAGTTTTCATTAACGACGCCTGAAAGCCAAAGAAATCTTACCCCATTCAAATGACTTTTGAAGCATGACTGTTGTCCTTGAATACTAATGGGCGATTTTCCTGAATGTACAAACGGAGGAGGGGTAAAATCAGTAAGTTGCTCACTCCTCAGAGGATCTCCTCGGGGCACAATATGTCTTAGTCCTGTCAGCCGCTGACCTTTGTGTATCCCTCCCTGATTTCTGAGTTTGTAGAGCTGTGCTGTGTGTCACACTCTGCTGAAAAAGGGCAATAGTCTCAATGCTAAGGAGGCACCAGTGACAGTGTGAATCGCATGGGGTTTCGGCGGTGTATTTTTATGGCATATGAAGGACCGGAAGGCATGATTTAGAATGAACATGTCCTTGTATGTTTCATGAAATTCTGTCACGCAAGAGTTTTTTTTTTTTTTTTTAAAGCATGCGCTGCTCAACTAACCCTGCTGTTTGATGAACAGTCGGGGCAAAGCTTTGCAAAGACGCATGTTAACCTCTGCCATTTACGAAACTGTATGTCAGACTCCATAACAGCGTGGCTGTGACTGGTTTATTAAAGCGCATTAATCTCTCTCTCTCTCTCTCTCTCTCTGGCACATTCACAGTGGAGGTCAAATATCATGATCCTGACCTTGGTCAAGCGGCCTCATCAATCACAATCTGATGAGACAGAAATAATGTCACATAGAGAACTTGCTGGTCGATCTACATATCAATCACCGCATGTACAAGGCTGGAGTGACCCCGGATGACCAATGTCATTGATCACACTCAGCAGTACTGTAACACACACTGGGATTTAGTTGAATAAATAATTGCAAACAGCTTTTCTATATCTGTGCTAAAGAGCACAGGTTGTCACATCGTTGGAAATTGCTCAGCTTGGTGTGGAGGGATGTTTTTGCAAGTTTGTGTGAAAAATGTCACAAGAATATGAAGACAACAAGATGAATTCAGCCGGAGCCCCGAAAACCCGGAGAAGTTGTGCTCGCTTTTTCCAGCAGGCTTTCTCTATGAAATCAATAGTTTCATGGCCATTGGAGTGTAACTTTTCTCTTCTCCCTGCTCTTTCTTCTTGGTGGGATTGAGATCGCTATTGTATGAAATGGTGCACTCTCTTGTGACTATGCCTGACATTCATAGTGTTTTTTTTTTTTTTTTTTTTTTTTTTCCTCTGTCGTCTTTTCTTTTTTTTCTCAGGAAGCTGTTTTGTTCTTTTCCCATCTGGCTTCATTTCATCATTCATTTAGCCAGGACTGGCGCACATCCACTGAAGCAGAGGCATGTCACACATTTGCAGACCTGCGCCCAGAGGATGATATGATAGAAATGATCAGTTGCAGCATTTCCACACATCTGACAGTCCTTCATTCTGTCCCTGTCTTGTCCTCAGGCATATATAGCAACATGAAGTAGAGTCCTTCCATGCAGGAGCAGACATCCCTGTGTTGTGTGTTTGTATATCTGCATGTGTAAATAACAAACACTGACACATGCATACATGCCTTGAAGATATCCGCATCCACACACAGTGCATGAGCACATTGTGTATCAGAAAGTATGCTTCTGGTTGCACGCACGTATCCACCAACAACAGCACACGCACATAAGTGGCATGCCTTTAAATGCGAGGTATTACTTCCAGTGTGTGATATCAGCTAATGCCCTGCGGTTATGAGACAAGTGCGGGTCTAAAAAAACGAATATTTGTATGGATATTTATCTTTATAAGGTCTTCTGGCTTTATGAAGTTATAAACCCTGGACTTCATTGAGCGAGGACAGTATGGAAGTCAAGATAAGGGGAAAGGCTCAGCTGGAGTTAAAGTGTCTTGCTATTTATCCAAAGCACAAAAAGGCAGAACCAAGAAAAGGACGAGATTGTATCCTTCTCATCTGAGGACTCTTCAGAAGGGGAAGTTATAGTGTAAGCTGCTATGCATCAATTTGGTGCTTTACAGTTCAGGTCTGTAATGTTTTATTAAGATTGAAACTGAGCATATTATTATTAAATCCACCTTTTGATATGATAATATTATATTAATGGAGTGTGGTTAAGAATGCGCCGCTATCAAGAAATCTGGTTTGACGCGTCATATCTGTCTGGCATCGTCAATTCAGTAAATAATACATTTGTCACAGTCTGCTTCCCAGTTCCCGCCGGCCCCCTGTCTCCAGTCACTGCTCACGTCTCTCACGCCACGTTCTCGCCTTCATCTCCAATCAGATCTGCCATTCTCCATCCGTCCAACAGATGTACCTGCACCTTTTTTTTTCCCTGTCTACAATTCCACTCGCTCCCCTGTTCCACGATTTCAATCACAGCAGCTTCCCCTTACCACTCGCACACCTGATCCCAGTTCCCTCAACACTATTTATGCTGCGTTCAAGGCGGCGACAAAACTCTGAAATTTCTGAGTGGAACTCGTGGGTTCGAAAAAAAACGAGTGATCATGTGATCAACTCAGAAACATGTTCGTCCTTTTTGTAGCTTTACAAGGAACACATAAACATGTTATTGCAGTTGCTTCTCTTGGTCGAGCAAAACAGAATATGTATAAGGTGAATGTACTTCTATTTGTAGTATCTTGTCTTCACTAATATATTAAGAATGTAAATACGTCACCTACAATAATAAATGTAAAACAAATCCAACCTTTTCATGCGTTCAAATCATTTTTTATGCGTTGGAGCTTGTAATTTCTGATTTTCTGTCGTGTCATGAATGCAACATTATACCTGACATTGTCACCAGCTCTTTGTCATTTCATCTTCTTATGCCTCTGTGTATTTCCCTGAGAACCATATTTTTTTTATAAAGATACTTCACTGCATCATCCAGTCTTTGAGTCTGTGTTTTGGTCCTCCCTGCCCGTTCTGCCACCAGCAGCGTGATGATATTCATGTCCATGTTGACTGGTGTTTGGTAACATTTTTACTGCTGATCCTCAAAAGCAAGGTGAAACAGATTCACAACACTGATGCTGGAACCTCTCGTTTTGCTTTGAGTGTGAAGAAAGTCACACAAGCAAACAAACATTTGCATGATGAGATGTTGTTTTCCTGCTAAAGGAAGGTCTGAAAGTCATAGACGACACACAAAAAGTAATTATTTGAAATGTAAAACAGATGATGATGAAAATAAAAAAAAAAAGGCTTCATGGAAGCTTTAGTACAGAGTTGTTTTTTTCTCTCTTTGCAATTAACTCAATTTTGCATAGCCTTAAACCTTTCTGAGTGTGTTTGAGTATCATAAAATTGATTGTGAATGGTGGCACAAAGTTATACCAACTGAGCCTACATTGCCTTCAACTTAAAAACAAAGGGATAAAGAAAACATAAGTGAGCGGAGACCCCTTCAGTTCAAGTGAACACATTTTTAAAGCCCCATCTACACTAATTTACCAAGTCTGGGGAGCAGTCTGTCTTTCCAGTGGCGTTTCATCCAAGGTTAATGAGGACAATATTCCTCCACATCTGATGTGTTTCTCCCTCTGCTGCAACAGAATGTAAGTGAGGGGGAGCTTTTGAAGGTGCAGAACGATAATGGGATAAATGATTTCATCTGCGGGGAGGATGATGATGATGATGATGATGAGGATGATGATGATGATAAGCATCACTTTCATCAGGAAGTCCTACAGCTGCTCTCTGTGACCCTCTTCCCCCTCGGATTCATGTCTCATTCCAACTGAATAAATGTGCCAGTTGTATCAGTATAGTGAACAGGAAACTTCATTTAAGATGCCATCACACCTGCAGTTTAGTCGAAATCTGTGAGGGGTTTGCTCGCATGAATGCTATTTACAAACCTGGGTGGGGTGAGATGACATTGACATAGAGCCCATAATTTTATACACAAATGCAATATACCTACATATATTGAATTTCCATTTATGAAATATATGTGTATATATAAAATAAAAATATTTTTGACACCAAAAATTGTATATGACACCTATTAGAAATTGGAACATTTTCATATATTATATATATATTTAATATATATTATATATATGTTTTCTAGCCAATACAAATATGTAAAGCCTGTCAATATATGTTGATGTTGTATATAGTGGGTTCCAGACCACTTTCCTGGAATGGGAAGATATGTTCAAAATTAACTTATAAATTATGAATTATATATGCTTATGTTTTTATGTACATGTATATTGTTTTAAGAAATTGCATATATAAATAAATATACCTGTTATGTTTGATTATATATGGTTGCAACATTTTATACTATAAATGTAAAAATGTATTAGATATTTTAAATTTATTTTCACAGAATGTACATATTCAACTGTTACTATGAGTATTTCATATATTTTATAAACATATTTTATGTATATATGTGATAATATATCCCCTTATAGATAGGTCTAGATAAGTCTGTATAGACTAATTTGTCGCATAATAGATTTCTGTATGGGGCAGGTCATGTGGTATTTTTCTCACACAATCATTACAAAAGATAATATTTTTTTGAGCATCACAAACACTCAGAGACAAACTTAGGAAACTGTATTTTCACAATATGAGGCATTAGATCCATTAAATATTTAAAAATGCATAAGCTTTAGGAACTTTTTCAGCCTCAACAAGCACCCGATGAGCAACTTAGAATTAATGAGGTACTATCTTGGAACATGGTATCCAGTTCTCATAATACTTCCAAGGAAGGACAATATACAAATGTGAGAAGCAGACTTGGTGGAGGATGTTGGGGGGGGGGGACTGAACTCAGTGTAAAAACATTCTTACTGAAGGAGATAAAAATCCAAGCCAAAAGCCGCCACTGTACTGGAAATAGTTTGATTGAAAAGTAATCACTGGGAACTGTGTAAAATCACATTACTGCTGCAGTGCATCTGCTTTTCACCAAACATGTAGAAAAAAAAAAAATTGGCAATGATTGCCTCTTGAGTTGTGTTTTTCTTGATGGCAACACTTTCCCAGCAGATTGATCCGATGCATCCTCTGCATTTTAATGTCTTGACTTACTAACTGAACTCACAATGTTATCTGAAATGTATTAAGCCCAATTTACCATGGGAGCTTCTGTAAGGTCACTTCTGTTTACTATTATGAAATCTCACAGATTGTATACATTTGCAGCTAATAACCTAGCAGAGGTGTTTTCCTGATAAATGCACAGGCTGTTTGTGTCTTGTTGGCTGTTTGAATAAAGTCCTGTTAACATTTAGAGAGTTGTGCTAATAATTATGCAGATAGAACATTTTATTGTATTGTATGGCATTTGCCAGACATTTGCTGTAAATGAAAACATGATACAGATGGATAGATTCAGTTTTCAGGAATTGTTAAAACAGTGCTGCTCAGTCACCCATTTTCTCTCCCACTTTCCTGAACACATACACACAATAGTTGGAAAACTGAATTTTGATAAAGAAAAGCTTCTTAAAATTAAAGAATTTTTATTTTTACTCACACCCCGCATGCAGCTGTGGTGGAGATGACAGTTATTCATGATAGAGATGTCAGTGTACCCCATGCTGCATGGAGCAGGGAGTATGAAGCTGCCTGCATCTGCTATAAATGTCAGCGACTGGTCGATGTGGCTTTTCACAGCAGAACTGTCCCTGTTGTCTGTCACCAGTTCTTTTTGGGGCTTTGTTTCACAGCCTCCTGCAAAATCAAATGTGTGTGTTGCAGCCAAAACAACCCCAAAAACATTTTGAACAGATGTTTCTTTGTTCATTTCTAGTTGGTTTAGCAACTCATTTATTTTTTTTTAGAATAGTTTTTTATTTTTATCTGCTTGTACTAACAACCTCTGCCGAAGTCGGGCCCATGTATTTCTACATCCGGCTGTTATCCTCAGGTATTGACTGACTGCTGAAAGATTTTCTGTCTGTGTCCGATTTGGTCCAGATATGGAAGTAGGATCTTAAAATCATGTTAGATATGGGTCAGGTTTGGGCCGTGGCACAAGGCACATACTGGGCAAGAAGAAAACAAGCATGTGGCCCAAGTATAAAAAAAAAAAAACCTGACATGAAGCTCAAAGTCAACATTTAATGTCAAAACTTCAAAATGATAAATTTGCACTGTAATGTATATCGCTGCAATTTTTACATTCAAATTAAACATTTATTATTTAATAATAATAAGTTACAGGCTTCGAATAAAACACACTGATACACCATGTTTACTTACTGTGGAATTTATATTTATGACAGCAGTCGGCAACACTGGTATATAATTGTTTATGTTGTCTGGCACCAACTCAATGTACATCAACTCTGCAAACATTACTGATGTCAGCTGGACTGTAATAACCTCAATTTACACTTCTGCTGTAAACTGCCACTTAAAACACTGAGTATCTACAAACAATCGCTCCAACTAATCCCCTATGCTAATTGCTAACACAAACTGCTAATGCTAATTACTAATGCCAGTTGCTAGCGCCTCCAGCATATACACACACCCCAGCTCTGCATGTAAACACAACTTCACACCATCTGAAACCAAAACAAATGTTGATTATTTTGAGTTTGTACTTTGTTAGCAGCAGTCCCGTCACAGTTTTCTTACCAATGCATTAGTGTTTTCTAAATCAGTCTTCAGATTATACTCTAAATTTAATCACAAATGCACTGTGCTTGGTCTATCAACCCCTTATGGACCATAGATTGTTAGATTTTAGGCCTGAAACTGTTTGCATATGTAAAATGCGCCCAAACTTGGCCTGATGTCAAACCCGTCATGTCCCGTTAAATTCATGTCAAGCTGCTGCACGTTTTATCTCCTTCTGTAAGCTAATGAGCTAGTGGGAGGACCTTCGTGGCAAAGTCAGACTGCTGTGGCACAGAGGAGACTTGCTTAGAAGGGCAGCTGTGATGTGATAATAGCTGTGGCCCATTTGAGTGGCCGTCTCCTTCAAAGTCCAACATTCAAGACAACCACAAGGTAGCAGGTCACCATGGCTGTCCCATTCCAGAGGGACAAGATGTATTTGTTAAATACAGACTGAGCTAAGAAGTAGTTGTAACATCTTCAGTTTGTATATATGCCTTTGCTTCAGTAATAACTTCAGTGAAAACCCACAGTGTGTCCCACTGTGTGTAGCATAATAATTAGAATAAATGCTCTTTCTAAAAAACTATTCTGTAAATTCTTTGAAATCATCCACCCTGCAGCAAACAAATATTATTTGATTACGAGTGTATTTCTCCCACTCATAAATACTGATATAAGTATCTTTGTCATAATGGAGAATATTATAGGACAGGTTTATGAAGTGATTTGTTTAACACAGCACTGCAGCAAACATAAATCACCACTCATCACTCATTAACACTGACAGATCATTGTTGCAGCGGGTGTACAAACGTGTCCCTCGGTGCCATGGGATGAAAGATGAGCCTTTGGCTTTGAACTTGAACTGTACTTGCCCCCCTTTTCCTGGTCTCCTCAGATCCTCGTTTGAGAATACAGCAAAACTGCAGAGTCTTTTATCGAATTTAATTTGATGGATTTGAGGTGTGTTATGAGCAAATCTGAAGGATGTGTGTGTGTGTGTGTGTGTGTGTGTGTGTGAGACCTTGTTCACATCACTCGTACATCAGCTCAATCTCTCACACCAGGGTGTTAGGTGTGTGGTAAAGATTATCGATTTGTGAAATCATTCCCAGCATGTGTTATTGGTATGTTGAACTGCATGTGAAGTACATGGGAATGTGAGAGACCCACACTTAGTATTACAGTTAATAGTGACACCTATTTTTAACCAGTCAAAACGTCTGCCTTGAAATTGGTTTCGCTCATACTGATACTATCAGCCGTCTTTTCTTTTTAATGACATTACTGGAGACCTAAAGACGTGAGTGAACACACAGTTATACACACAAAACAGCATTTTCTAACGACAACTGGACAGTTTTACTTGAAACTACTTTGTAATAAAGAAATAATGTAGTCTCCATTTGCTCTTTTGAATTGGCTCTTTTCAAGTAAACTAAGATTGTGGAAAAGTAAAGGTAAGACATTTTCTTTAACACAAAAATAATCCAGTTGATCTTTCTTTTTTTTTTATTTGAACTGTACAACAAGCTGAAAATCACACACATATTGTGGCCTTATACATTTGATATGGCTAATGTTGCCATGTTTCTGGCAACCTGACACATGTAAGTCCTACAGTCACTCTCCTTTTAGCTCTAGTTTGGTGTCTGGCTCTTTGGCCTCTAAATGCTCCAATGTGTTATTAACTTTATCTCTCTCCTGTTTGGTGCTGGGAAGGAAATATACATTGGGTTGGAAATACATTTGAAGGGAACGGTTGATAATTCTCTGTGGGTTCTCCGACTTTGCACATTTTACCCTTTATTTATATGAAATATTGATAACCGCAGCTTTAAATCTTCTGGTGCACAGTATCCCATGCCCTGCAGCAGAAAGTTTAAAAAACAAAGCAATAACAAACATGGTCAAACAGACAGAACCTGCAGTTTGTTAAATATATCAATTTATTCTAATTTTGTAAGAGGTTTTTCCATCTTTGAAGTCATGTCTTCTTTTGAACTCCTCAGCTGAGGACATAACTCCGGTTTGGAGTCCAGTTGTTCTGCGAATGTCACCCCCCTTTATTTTTGCTAAGGTTAGAGCTAATCTTTCAGTCCAGCAACAAATACCAGTGACCTTCCCTGCTCGCGTGGAACGAATGCCAAGGTGCATTAATCATTCTACCACATGGACAAAATGTCAATTGCGAGATGCGGAGTGATCAGAGGGAGACAGGGGTGTTCTATGGGAAGGTAGCGCTCTGAAGAAAATCATCTGACAACGGGAATATTCCTTGATCAGCCCAGCTCCCTATCAGCCGCACCAGGTGATCTCAGCTTCTTTAATCTATCTAATGGATTCAGTGAGGCTTTCTTTTTTTATCAGATATACTGTGTTTTATCCTGACACACTCCCAAAAAAACCCCCAAAAAAAACAAAAAAAATCGTCAAACTGACATAGCCGGTAGGTAGGTGAATGGGTGGCTGGATGGTTACTGAGATTGTTGAAGGTTACAAGCTGCATCTCCATAAATACTGTAAATAAAATATGTCTTGATTTAAAGGTCCGTAAAACTTGACCCTTGTTTTTCCTTGTCGCTTAATAAATCATAAATCATATCCTCTTTCACTGTACGCACCCGCCTGGAGGGACCTGGTGAAAAAATATTATAAGGGAGGAGGAAAACAACCTTCTTCTTTTGCATTTTCTGAGAGAAAATTTCATAACATTACTTGTAGCAACTGGCACATTCACACTTTGTGGAGAATTTCCTGGAGCTGTCATTTGGACCAAGTCTGGAGGTTTCCAAGGCGCTTTAAGTGTCCAAAACATTGACTGTATTAATTATGTCAAGTACAACGTGTGAGTATAGCAGTAGAGCTGCAGCTCCTACGACTAGTGCTGGACAGTTGGTTGATGAGTTGGTTCATCGAAATGAATCGAAGCTTTACGGGTACTTTCAGGGAGTCGATGCAGTTATCGATCATGCCTGACCAAGCAAATTTGCTGTTGCATCACAAAAGCGTCTACCACAACAAAAACAAAACCAATAAAATATAAATTTTCAAGGCCAAATGATGAAATCCAAGTCCATTGGAACACTGTACATCAGTGACCCTCGCACCAGAGCCTCACAAGGCCTTAAAAAGTTGTCGCACCTTGTTAAGCTTCCGTAATGGGAAAGCTGTTGTCACAGAAGTCCAATTTTGTTCCCCGCCCAGCCCTCCAAAGAGCGATCTTCCACCCAAAGAGAAAGACCACTATTTCTACCACGGCACACTAATTTAATTTGACAGGGTAATATTGGGAAAGAATTGTCCAAACTGGTTACTAATGCATCGCAGCTGCAGGATAGGAAGCCTCTTCTCAAGTTGTTCACCGCTGCCATTAAGCTTTGTGTAAATTACCATCTTAGCATGTAATTGTGTAACCAAGATTGATGTCTAAATTTACCTGGCAGTGGCACAGAATACTCTTCCAAATGGAGCCTTTCTCGCTCGCTCGTGTCAGGTCTTGTCTTTTTTGTTTTCACCTAAAAAAAAAAAAAAAAAACCCCACGCACACAAAAAACAAAGCTTAAACCTAGCATCTGGCTAGGAGACAGTTTGGCAGTTTTTCTGCGAGGTGGTAAGTGGTGACTTTAATGAAGATACATCACGCCTGTTGCAGATTTATCTCCTATCGTATGGCCCAGCAGATGCTAATGTAGTGTACAACCTCCGCGGCAGAAGCCCCTCATTTCTACACACCGCTGCATCCTCATCAAGGCTAATACACCGTCCATCCAGGCAGCAGGTCTAGCAGCCCTTGCAGGGAGTTCACTGTAAACACAGGACTTCAACCAAGGCAGAATTTGTGTGTGCGTTTTGTCTTATTTGGCAGGGATTCAATAGCATATGATTATTTTCTGGCAGCATTAGAGCACTTCAATCACCTCATTATTTTCAACAGAAAAAGTAAGACAGTAAAAGCAGTTCCCCAGGAGCATATGATGTTGGCTACACATCCCTTCTATGAGGATATCTTCGCAGGAATAGATGAAGACACTGATCAAATGTGATCTTTTGACCTTCCAATATGTTTTCATTGACAGATACACATTGTTTTCAGCAACACAAGTGATGTGAAAGTATTCTTTGCAAGAGCTGTTTATATATTTATCTCCTTTTTCATATTCACATGAAAGAGTCTGTTGTGATTACTCTGATTCCTTATTTGTGCAAAAAAAAATATATATATATGCACTTATGCAACAATAATAATGAAGTGCACAGGTGGTGTAAGAAAACTGGAGAGGCTTATTATAAAAACCCTCTTACATGTGACAATGGCACGTTCTCATCAAGCGCACACAAGCACAGAAAAACAGAAGTGACACAAAGAAAATGCCAATCAGTGATAAATAAGTCTTATATGAAGCAGTAAATGACAGTTGAAAGTGATTACAGAGAAAATGGATTGCCAGTGGTCTGAACACTGGGATGCACCATAATGGGTTTGTTGGCTGTGTTGCATTCTGATCTGTTGGTGGTAATAAGAGGTGGAGAAAACTGTATTTCTGTCTTTGCATTTACTCCTTTATTGTTTTAGCAAGATGAAAATGCAAAATACTGTTGGAATATTGCTGCAGCTGCCAGCAGTGCAAAGTAACTAGTCTCATCCTCAAATATAAATTTGAGGTATGTGTACTATACTGGAGTATTTCAATTTGATGTTACTTTAAACTCTATTATGTTATATTAATTATCCTTGTCTTTATGTTAATTCTGTCTATTTTCATGTGAAGGACTTGGTGTGTGTAATTTCTTTATTGTAAAGCACTTCTTATATGAAAAGTGCTATACTTTTTATTTATTATTATTATTGTTAAATTTCAGAAGGAAAATGTGTATGTTTTAGCTAGTTTTTATCACATATTTTCAATACAAATACTAGTTTCAGCTTTAAATACGGGGAATGAATGCTTTTTCCTCACTGGTAGCTGCATCTTTTCATGACTTTTTTTGTAGTACATGTTCAGCCAGGTTTGTGGTGACGAAAATGCATCAGTTATAGTTGTCTGCTCCGCAGTGTTCAAGTGTTTTGAGTTTGAATTTTCCCTTTGGTAAACTCCCACAGCCACACAGTGCAACATGCTTGAGCTGTATCAGAGAGCAGCGAGCGGCATCACTCCTTGTAGGATAACATGCGTTAAGCACATGGCCTGTGTTCAACTCGTTTCTGAGTCAGTCAGCAATGCACAGATATTCCAACAAGTCCACAAGAGCCTGATTGTATCCCACGCCTGATTTCAGTGCTAATTCAAGCCTCACACCCAGTATCATTTGGCAGTAATGCAAAGGTAAAGCAGTGGCAGTCTCAAAGGGATCCTTCACTCCTCACTTCCATATGCTCTGCTTTGAGCCAATTTATATTTAGTGTTCTCTTTAACCTCTGTGTTATCTGGAATTCACAGGCATGAAGGACAGAGGATGAAACGAAATGTTTATTGAGTTGTAAATATTGTAAATGGAATCATGATGTTGCGCCCCCTCCTTGTGAGGCGTTTCCAATTATGGAAGGGTAATAAGACTCCTTTGTCAGGTCAAATCCGGCACATCTAGCTGTATGATTGCTCCAGTGCTCAGTTAAAGACTGTTGTAAGGGCTGCGCTCAGGAGATGTGGTGCAGTTGCTGGGAGGGACCAGTGCGGCTATCTGCTCTCCTGAGCGTGCAGATGAAGCCATTCCTGTTGAGAAAATATGCTCGTTACAGTCAAAACAGGTCGTTAAGTCTTTATTAGAAGTATCCTTGTGATGTCCTCATTTGTCTCACTGGTCATTATAGTTTAATTCAGCCCCAGTGCAACAGCTTTCCATCCTGTTAAATATGGTTAATATTTATAGAGAGATTGTGTTTTGCGCACACTCGAGCAGCTTTACAGCGGCGACAGAACGCAAGCTTAAATATCCAGAGATCACATTGTGACATGCATTCAATTATTGATGGAAAAGACATGTATATAAATGTGTGCATGTGCGGAGATGCTCACATGTTGACTGTTCTGCTCAGCAGGTGTGTTTGAGTCTGTGTGCTGATGTGCACATAGTGGGCATGTTTGTGCAGCAGAATGCACAAACAGACATTTATGAGCTTTGTTTAAGAATGAGTGTTGAGGTGAATGATGCCTATTTGTTGGAACAAAACACCTGAACTAAAGGATACAGGCACAACATTTCATAAACACTCCACTTTTAATCTCAAGGTAACCACTGAATGCAGCCTCTGAACATTTGATGCCATTAGATTTTTACCTCAATGTAATTAACTTACCTAAAAACTATTTATTAGCAAATTAAAGCCATCTTAACTGAAAGCAGCAACATCCTGCGTGCATTAGGACACCTAATGAAGGGTCGTTAACACAATTTGACAGTTGAAATTAAATTTTTAGCAACAAAAACTGAATATGAGATGTTAGCAGCGACTGGTTGTGGCATTTAGTTTTTTGAAGAAACATTTAGAATCACAAGGCAGAATCGTAGGAGACCCAAACATCTTTACTTGTACATTTGTCTTGTGGGAAAACAGTTGGAAAAACAACCAATCCAGTCAGAGCTTTGCAGGCAGGGTTGTGAATGTGGACGTCATCTTTATGTGCCACAACTACAAAAATGTTGACAGAGGAATTTGGCAACAGCTGTACAACAGCTGTACAATGTGTTGTAAGTCACCTGTTGTTGTTGGTTAGCCAGTCCGATTACTGCACTTAAGACACAAAAATAAAAACAGAAATAAAATGGTAGCCGTTGTATTGGCTCAGTTTAGCATGTTGGCATGCTAACGTTTGATAAGTAGCACTATAGTGCAGTGAAGACACAGTACCCACTTCATGTCCTGGTTTTGCTATTACATAAACCACACAGTTAAAGTTTGGTCTGCTGAAGCTCTCAGACAAGCTCAACTCAGAAGTGCACAGTTACAAGCAGACACACACCTGCAGTGGTTGGTGATAGTTGATAATGACATGATACATGACATCTACATGTAATGACATGCAGATGTTGGTTATTGGATACTAAATGGAACATTTTTTACTGCTCTGATAAGGACAAGTGCAACCATCTAAACAGCTTACATTGAGTGCAAATTAACTTTTCTTTTTTTTTTTACATTGTAGGCATTTAGCTGCATGACCGACTTGCAGTGAGTGAACACACCCTGTACGAGTTCACTGTCTTTCTCTGAGACGCTTTGACAGGAAACATGTTTTTTTTTTTTCTTTTATGCATGTTGTGGCTGTTTGGGAAGGGAACAGACTTGTAGCTCTCTGCATATGAAATAACCTGATGTGCTCAGCCACCCTGCCACCGAATACCACCAGCTAAGATTCAAAAAAATACAAAAATATAACTCCTGCTTTCATCAGAGAAATATTTTAGCGTCAAAGTAAATCAGTCCAATGGGGGTAATGTTATTCACATGGTTGCTGATAATGAAATATTTGAATGAGATTCATAAGATAAGGGCTGAGAGTCTGGTTAATACATGGATGTAGCTTCACTGTCCTAGTTGCAACTGATTTGCAGCTGATTTTAAGTCCTGGAGCAGTACTGTCCCAAACAGCTAAAAACACTTCATACTGCACTGACAGTAACAGCAGAGATGACTCATACCTAACAGTGTAATGAAGGCCATGTTTTTCAGAGGTGCATCATTATCATTAAGATTATTATTATTATTATTTTCAAATAACTTTTTGGCCTATTTTCAAAAAGCAGGCACATTTAAAAAAAAAAAAGTATTATTTTCGGTTTCCCAATATAAGCCGAGTCGTTATGTGTGCGTTTATTCAAACATTAATTTCAGCCCAGTTAATTAGTTAAGCTACCCGGCAGGTCATACAATTAACAGAACAAAAATCTGTTTGAGTTGTGCAGTTCATTTTCATGCAATTCAGTTTCTGAAAAAAAAAATTAAATGACATTAAATTACATTTTATTAAAGTTGATGTACTCACGGGTGGGCATGTGCAGACAGGTACATTTTGAAATCAGCAGTAGTTGACACATTAAGAATTGTTGCATTGTTTCTTATTGAATTGCTGAATGGGACGTGTTCACCTTCCTGCTGAAGCAAGTAGTGGGTTTGAGGTTTCTGGATGATTCTGAGAGAAAAAAGAAAAAAAAATACATTTAGAATTAACATCCAACCTCTATCTGGATTTCCTATCTGGGGAAGAAAAATGCACGTTAGTGTCAGGTGTTATTGCAAAGATTGGTCCGAACACATCTGCTCGCATTATGATTGAATGTCATCCAGGCGTGAATGCAGTGAAAATGCAATGCAAGTTGAAAAGCCACTGAACTCCGCCTCTTCCTCCCAGTTTAAGTGGCAGCAGTAGTTATAATGTCTTCAATCGAACATGATTTAATACAGCAGCATTACTTCCCTCGGCCTGAGACATGCCTTGTTAGATTTTCTGGATTCACAATTCAGACAGATTGAAAACACTTATTAAGTTCAGATAGAAATGTAATGGCAAGTCCCGTTTTAAGTTTCAACCACGCTTCTATGTTAAAGTATGACGAAGCAGCAGGGCTCAACAATGGGGGTGGGTTTGATTTTGGTCATTTTCTATCACCATTTACGTCGCCATAGTTACTGGATGTCATTATCCAGATTATGTATCCAGATAACATGCCGCCACATGTTATTACCAGGTGTGTCTAAGTTTGTCCAGGACATGAATGTTTGTTGGATTGGCTGTTAGTCCATCTTTAAAAACTCTCTTAACTTTTGTGGAGATGTGGTTGTAGCTGTATCGTATTTCAGGATCTTATTTTTCAGAAGTAAACATTGGATGTACATGACCTCCTGTGCCCCACAGTTTACTCACTACAGTTATTTCTGCGCGAATGTTTTGTTCTCTCCCCGACTGTAAATATACTTTTTTCATCTGAAGAAAAAGACCCCGGCAGGCACTCGCAACACTAAACTCGTCCACGGCAAAAAAGGTCCCAGACAGAATGAGATCATCAGCAGAGGAGACAGTGACTTCTATTTTTGTCAGGGAAAGGCAGATATTTTAACTCTCCTTGCCTCATAGTATATAATATGGGGTGTGTGTGTGTGAAGGGGGGGGGGGGGTCAGAAGACACTGAGATGTACTTAGTGAAAGATGTACGAGCATGGCTCGACAGACAAGCGCCTCAGGGAGAGAAATGTAAAGTGGGAGGAAAATCATTAGCTTTGTTTGCATGTTCTCTCTCAATTACGTGTCTCACAAGTCTGGCAGAGCGGCGAAAAAAGAAAAGATCCGCAGCTCGGATAACAATTTATCACTCGCTTTTTGTATCGAAGGCGCATGCGACTTCAAAAAGCATCCTCAGCTGTTGCCGCCTGAATTACAGCTCTCTGCTCAGCCCTCTGCCCGGGCCCAATCACAAAGCCACATTTCATGGCGAGGGGGATGTGGGCACCTCCGCATTGTGACAAAACTATTGCTCATTCCACCTCTCAATATTTATCATACTACAATTTCCCCCCACCGCCTCACTCTCGAGGGCATGATTTATGACACGCTCGCCCTCAGCCTCATCACAACGACGACGCGTTTATCACAGGGACTTTTCACAGGCATCGGTTTTGTTTAATCCACGAGCGGGAGAGGAGAGGAGGAAGAGGGAAGGGTGGCAGACAGAGAGAGGTGGAGATGGATGGAAATGGGTGGAAACTGACTGGAGAGAGTGAGCCGGACGAAACGGAAAGAGAGAAAGAAGCCGGCATCCACTTATCTATACATCAAAGAGGTGACACTGCCTTGCAAATTTGCTAAAGCTCATTTGTAATGTTTTCCGCTTGTCACTGGCCTTAATGTGCACAGCTCATGGGAGTCGCAGCCTGCCACATGATCAATGGGAAGAGAGGGAAGTTACATCTCACCATTAAACGCTTTTGACTCGCAATATGCAAAGCGCGGTCGCTGTGAGTGATGCTTTTTTTTTGCGCCGGCTGGGGGGAAGTTGTCAGATAGATTATAAATTGCACTTTTGGTGCACAAGCGAAAGCGCGCTCCCCTGCATGTAAAAGGCAAAGGCTTTTGTTGAGCACTCTTTCAAAGTCACCCTCGGCCTGCGAAGCCTGTGAAGCGGCCCGTGCTGTGGGGGCCGCTGCTGGGACTCAGGCCAGCTTTAATGGGAGAGGAATCAGAGCTTGTTATCCGTCCGCTTTGCTTCGCACACACTTTAATGATTTCGCAGTGATTATGAAGTTTTCTTTGGGGTCGAGAGGTGCTCGCTTTAAATCATCGCCTAATTGGCCAAGCTGGTCATTTATTGATTAGGAATAAAGAAATCTCTTTGTACTTCCAGGAGCCGTGAAGTACTTCCTCCATCAACTTTTTGCTTTCTTTGTCCCTGTGTTCAGTTTGCCTCCTCCTGGGGCCGGCTAAATCAAGTCAAACACAGTTAACATGCCATTCATCATCATTATTATACTCTTATTGAATCTTTCTGGGAATTCCCTTGAAAGACGGTCCGTACTGGTGCATTATTAAAAACAGCTCAATCCACAAGGTAATTAAAGTCTATCAAAGCGTAATCATCAATTATAGATATGTCATAATCTATTTTTGGCTTCCACTAAACACCTTGAGCGTTAAGGAAAAAACCCTCGACATCCACAGCTAGCCTACGTTGTATTTGACAGCCAGCTGAATATAGCAGAGAAAAGGTCTTTAATTTGCAGTGTGTGGGGGTTTGGGGATCAGTTTGAAATAACCTGATTATTGTTGGGGGGGGGGGGCTGTCAAGTCAGGAAGGAAGATCTCATTAAAGGTGCATTTAGACATTGGGGGGGGGGATCCAACATGTGTCCTCCTTCTCTTCCAGAAGTTTGTTTACAGGTTAAAAAAAAAAAAAAAAAAAATCTACTTGGAAAACCTGAGGCGGGAAGAGGGATCCAGTCATCAGTTGGTGGGAGAAAATTGCAAACTGGCACTCTGCTTCACCATTAGTGGTGCATTAAGAGCACCTGTCAGCTCTCGGGGGCTAATTCACTCATCCAAATTATAACCTGCTACTGAAAAAAACAAAAAAAACAAACCTTTCTGCTGATCTGTGTGCTGCAGCTCTCACTCGCGCCGCTCGATTAGCAGAAGTAGATGTCACATAAACATAACCACACAAAATACTTTTACGGTTGACTCCATTACAGGTAAAATATATTTATTGTTTGCCATAAAACTTTCGACTTGAATCAACCAATCCGAATGCAGCAAAGACCCCCAGAGGATATTTTAGCTCGATTTGGCCTGATATTTCCTCCTGTCACAAACATTTCACTGAATATATCCATTCAATTTCCTCGAGCCTGTGAAATCCATTTACTTAGGAGCGACTGCCTCACCCTTCCCATGCACCAGAATGGCAATAATGATTTAAATGACCCCACAAATAAATGGAGATCTCTGTGCTGTATATCAATTCTGCTACTTAAGAGGAAGTGGGGAGGATTTTAAAGCAGACCTAGTCGGTGCGGTGGCGGTTTTTCCAAATGCTTGCGGTAGCCTAGACGAGGCTCCCCCAGGAGCACACTGTGAAATACTTGGTTAAGCTGTTTATTGATCTTGGAGGAAAGGTATTCCCAGTCTTGTGCTCCTTCCTGTGCAGGCGAGCCTTTTAGAGGAAGACCTCTCTGCACAGATAGTCACTACTGATACACATCACATATCCATCCACCCACACAGTCAACAGCAGATACAAGGCGGAAAGCACCCACACGTACACACTTTTCACAGGCGATGAAGGACATGCAGACATACACTACAGCCCATAGAGTCACACGCTTTTCACCGTTACAGTACAGAACATAGAGATGTATCTCTGGCTGTTTCAATGCATGATAACCTCTTTAATGTCTGGTGCATTCAAGCAGTCCTGTGCAGTGACTTTTCAGCTTTACTCAGTGTCAGATCAGTCGTTGTACAGCAGAGACGAAAGAAATGTCAGAAAGATAAATGCATAAATTCATACCGGGACATTTTCTAACAGAAAAAAAGTCGCACTTTGTAGATGCATGTAAAGTAGCCATTTGTATGTGAGATATCTTCCTTTCCAAGATATTATTGTTATGCTGTCTGATTATTAAATTCCTCCAGTGGTGTCAGATCTGGAGGAGTCACAGGTTGAAAACATCATTAAACCACCTCCATACATAAAATGCTAATAATTATTCAGACATGTACAGATAATGTGCTCTGGACAGCTGGTTACTGTCTATAAATATCAATCCAGCAAATCAGTGTCAGGCTTTCCAAATGAATAATCTATTAAGAGTGTAATTAAAATTTTGAAATATTACACTCAAATGCTACTTAAAAGTTTTAGTAAATATTGACTTGATACTTTATGATAGATACATATTGCTTTTGCAAGCGTCTTTACTACAAAGAGCTTTGTCCCTTATTGCCTTTGATTGTGGTTCAACACTGACTATACTGACTGTACCATATTGCCTGCAGGTCTATCGCTCAGTCTGCAAGTACAACCTTCACCAAGAGCAGTAGTGTCTTTGTAGCCTGACAGGCAAAACCCAGGGTAAATATGTCTGCGTATAAATCCCTGCGGCTTGCAAAGCCTAATTAATGTGAACGCACTCTAATACTTGAAAGCGACCCAGAGGAGCATCCACGTTTTTTTTGTATCAACATCTCCCCTCCTCTGGATTTTGGCAGCCTGACAGTTCAAAGATGGTGTTTAGAGAGATTTTAGCGATCTAGAAGTGAAGAGAAATCAGGCCCTTCGAGCTGAAGTCAGGGACGATCTCAAAAGTGTAAAATGACTAAGAGTTTTCCAGATTTTTGTCAATAGCAAACCAAGATTGTTTTCATCTGGATCTCCTCACTTACCATGCCCCCTTTTTTTAGAATTATGCAACATGACAACAATGAGCAGTTATGGTCTGTCTAAAGACCAACTGAAAGGAGCTATCTGAAAGGATCCGTCCCCAGCACTGGAAAGCCACCCTCTTGTTTTGCTTCTATTTCTATTACTGCTTTTCTTCTACTGAAGTTAGCATGCTAACCAGCCAGCCTGGCCCGGTCACACCGGTCTTGTCACTTTCCGATAGCGAGTCAGTGGAATGTCCAGGTTGTCCTGAAGAAGTAGCGTAAACGCTAAAGTTGTCTTGTAAACCGACAATGGCTGAAGCTCTCATAAAGTGGTAAGTAAACAGCTGTTAATGCTAACATTGGCTATGTAGCAATAGCAAAACTTACAAATAACTTGGCCCATTGAAATTCTGACCCACTGTTAACACCCCCTGTTCTATTTCCACAACTTATTTTTATCACACTAGCAAAAGTTTTTATTTCATTAATTTCAGAACATGATTAAAATACGACCACATTTATCCCAGAAAATGATATTTCCTCCACACAGTAGCTTTTCCCAACACACCTACTACAAATTTTCACAACTTCCTTTGTTAACCATGAGCTACTTGAGATATGATTTAAGCAACACAGACAACAAGTTTTGCTGAGCTTGATGAATTGCGGTTGTGTTCACACTAAACTTGCTCAGGCAGTGCTACACACAGAACACACACACATTATCGCTCATGCAGTCGCCACACACCGTGCTGCAGTCCAGACAGATTTGACAGTTTATGCAGCTCCCAGGAGCAGAGACAGTGTTTTCGGCTGCAGGCCTTGGCTGAATAATCGTTGGGTTATTACTCCATACCACGGCTACTGTTGTCTTATCTCACCATGTAACTTGTAATTAATTGATGATAATCAGTAAAGAGAATTAGAGTAGCCTTCCTTGTGACTTAATTAATTACCTAAGTCTGGGCACCGGGGAAACACCCAGGAAACACTCAGAGCTTTACAAAAATAAATGTTTGTACTCAGCCGGAGTGCCACCATTAAAACTGTGGCAGGGTTGAAAACCTCTGTTAGAGGAAGTCGAGAGATCGAGGATGAGAAGTAATGAGCTGGTAGATGGAACCAGTAACCATCATTTCCCATTACAACCTCTTGTAATGCATGTAAAAGCCATACAGGGAGCATGTATATAAGCCGGAAGTCACACAAGAGCCGCGGTAAGTGATTGTTGTAATTATGAAGCAGATGAGACACATTGGTGCTGATCTACAGATTACAGAGAAAATGGCTCTTTCCTCCCATGAAGAGGATGATTTTAGCTGATAATTTAGCTTTCATTCACAGGTTCAACCTGTTCTACAAACAAGTTGAGAGGCTTTAAGTGACTGATTGATTATACAGTATGTTATTAGTATATTTGTCTATCAATAAACATGACCACCTCATTTCTGTGTATTTCCTGGCCACATGTTAAAAAGGCAACCTAGAAATAGACAAAAAAAACGTGTAATGAAAGTGACGTATAAAGGAGCATAAGTCCAAAACACACACCTGTGAATACTGTACAATAGAATAAACAATGAATCACTAGAGTCCACATTAAAGATGTCCAAAATTTAAAAAAATAAGATAGTCGTTTTTGTCAAAAACTATAATAGTAGGTCCACTTATTTAGTGTCAGCCACAATCACATGGCATTTTCTCAGTAGAGGAGGTTTCTTGGTTGCCATGCAGATGGTTTGGTTGTTATCACGTGGCCTGAGTGTGGAATGACAGCTGGGATTGCTCCCTATGCTGATGAAGGACTCGATATGTAGCTAAAAGCTTTGGCCCAACTTCCCCATGTGAAATTTGTAAGTTTGACATCCCAGACCAAACAGATGCAAGCTTCAACCAAACACTGTTTTTATTTTCAGTTTTTTTTACAGACTGCTTTGCCATCTGCTGCCGAACCCCCCACCCCCCACCCCCCACCCATCCCAAATCCACCCCGCTCCACCATCCCATCACCAAAAGCTTCCTATCTCTCCTTCTATCTGTCTCAGCTCTGTTGCTTTCCTCAGCCTTCTATTAGTGTCATCACGCTCTATTGAGCTGCACTTGTCATACTGATACCAAACTAATCAAGACTAATGAATTCATTTAACTGATGATAATAATGTTATTAAAATGCAAATTGTTAATTTCTTTTAATTGCTCTACATCACATGTAATCAATCACAACAACTTCTATCGTCACCGCAAATCTTTTTTTGCTTCCTCCCCCCTTTGCCCTCACCGTTTCTAAAAAGATTTCCATTTCCCCTTTTTTTATGAAGAGTCGGGCCGTGTTGGTTAGTTCTGTCATGGTCTGGTTAGAGATGTGATTGTGTGTCATATCATTTATTCTTAATCTCCTTGTTTGTCTCTGCTCTGGTGATTGTGAATCGGCTGGTGACTGTAGAGTTGTAATTGGAAAATGCATGACTGATTTGCTAAGATGGAGAAAACGTGGAGGATAGCATTCTTCTTTTTTTTTTTTTTTTATCAGCATTCAGTGTTCTTTCTGGCTCCACACTGCAATGCAACATGGGAGATAAGTGAACAGTAACATACTAACTTCATCCCAGTTAGCGGAGTTCATGTAGAAATTAATAAAGCACTTCACTGGAATGATCACTGTGGCTTATTGAGCACAACTTCATTAATCATGTTAATCAATTCTCTGAGCTGCTCTAAAGGTAAAAAAAATACCTTGAGTTGGAGTGTGTGACTTTTACATATAAATGAACGTCTGTGACATTCAAGCTGTTGCCAAACAAGTTCATACAATAAGGATTAAGCCCATTAGCGCCAAGTACACCTCTCCTCAGCGCACCGGTAGTGATGCTTTTTATGTTAACCAGCAATCACTTGCTTTGCAGAGCGGAAGAGGGAAGACACTGTAGCAGCGGAGATGGTGTTTACTACAGCAACTGGGAGTATGGTGGAGCCTGTGGTGGAAAAACCTTGGAAGCGTCCAAGAAAAAGTTTCTGATGCTCCAGATAAAAAAGAAAAACTCATTCTGTGGAAGGATTATAGTCTGAAAAAGAAAGCGACTAACGGCGAGGACAAACATGGATTACCACTGGTGTGGCGTTTCGTCGTTGGGGAGCACTGAAGAAGAGACATGCATCAACAGTGTTTGTGTAATTACTCTTACTGCCAGTAGGGGGGGACAAAAGTGCACAGAGTCAAGTAGGTTTTTGTTTATTGAGCCCAGAATCACAAATTTGTCTCGCCTTCACCAATATGTTATGAAGGTATAAGGATAACCGTCATAGCCAAATAATTATAGAAAACATCTCGTCTCAATTGTATTTCACTGGCGCAGTTCACTGTGTGGTGAGGACCTGTTCCACTGTAATATATAGTCAACAAACAACTATAAGAACTCTAACTTGCATGATATTCATTATCCTATGTTTTGGTGTTTTGATGTGTAGAATCTTTATCTTCAAAATCGTAACGAATATAAATGTAAGATAAGTATAAATAAAAATATTCCAATATTCCACAAATATTGATAATATAGTGGAATATAAGTATAGACTAGCAGTGTGGTACAATGGTCAATCAAGTCAAGTATACTCATGTATAAAGATCAAAATTACACATTTGAGCCATCAGGGCTTTAAGATCTGTAGATAGATCCTGGTCTCAACAAATGGCGTATTAATAACACACCAATTTCCTTAAGTCATTTGACCCGTTGTCGCAGAAGTAGACATAGTAGATTTAAAATGAAACTAAACAGCATTACAATATACAAGAACTACAAACTTCAGGATAAAGGATAATAAAATTAAAAGTAAGTTTACTACAGACTTCATATATTGGCAAGATGTGTCATATAATGAAGAACAATTTGCAAAGTAACTTTCGGATTCCCGCTTTCATCATGTTCAGCATTTACTGTGTGATGCATACAAGTGCCCTCAGGTACATGAGGCTCACTCTTCAGAATACAAGTGCATCTGAAAACGATTTTCTTCCTTCATCACTGTTCAATCTCCCATTTCCTTTAGCTCCGCGTGTGTTGTAAATGCACAGTATGTCAGTGCCAGAACAAAAGAAATATAGCCACAACCAAAAATCAATCAACACACACACACACACATTGTGGTGTGCATTTAATCCCAAGGGTTTATGACCTTCACAGTGTAGAATATCAATTTATCTCAAAATTATTTTCAGCACTCCATCTTCCAGTGTTTTATTACTGCACATTGTCAGTCCCAGAAAAATCCTTTGATTCCACCTCAAGCAGAGATCAATATGGGTCTTATAAGGTTAGGCTCAAATTAATCTCGAATCCTATATTGTGAATTGATACAATTTTATCACAAAGGTGAAAAGTGGCCGAGTTAGAATCTACGTTTTTTTAGACTTCGACATTAACTTAACCATTCTGTCGATTGCACTTGAATCGCTGTGTTTTGATGTGAAGCGGGTTTTAACCAGCCTGGCTCCTGACCTTCTGAATAGCTGCGCAGCGTCTCCGTTTTCTTTCTTCAGATTTAGGTCTGGAGCTGTGATCACTAACAGCAGTGCGGAGAAACAACCAATCAATCACAGCTGTATAGGAGGGATTAAGAATGTGGTATAATCTTCCAAGTGCCAGAACAATACCTGCATTACATTTAGAGATAGCGACAGAAAAAAATTGACTCTGAAAGTGCAGATGTGATCAGCGCAGGTGCACAAGTTGATGGGAGTAAACTTACAGAAATAACAGCTCTTGAATGAGAATATGTCTTTGATTGGCTCGAGGCAAAGCAAAAGAAAACCCTCCTACCAAAGAGAATTAGCTTTATTTTATTTTGAGTAATGCTTATCTGCTAATTACTGACATTACTGTGTGCTAAAGTTCCTGGGACACTGAGGTAATTTGTGTGCTAATAGCATTATCAGTTCTTCTGTGGTGCAAGCTGAACTTCATAAAGTTGATGTAGCTGTTTAAGGGAGGAAATTACACAGTAAGAAAACAAAACTGTTTGTAAATTTGCCTCTGATTAGCCGTGAAACTTTTCCATTTCCATCTTCCACTTGACGCCTTTTGACAGGAACTATTATGGCTAAGTACCCAGAGGATTAAAATGCTTTCTTATTTTAATTCAAATGGGAAACACCGCCCTTGGGTCGGGATAGTTTTACTTGCTTTCAATTATTTTCCACCATGCTTCAACATTTCTGAATGAGCACATCTTTGAATGAGGTCGAACACTCAGAGTATTGTAGAGACAGAGTTCCTAAAATGTGGTAAAACAAAAAAAACATGTCAGTTAACTCTATAATCCAGAGATATTTTTACTCTCAGGAGACTAATAAGACTCCAGCAATGGTGAGACTGAGACAGAGTGAGGATTGCTCTTCTATTGTTTTGTGTCTTTAACCTGAAGCTATAGCAGGAGATGATCCTCTGTCTATGTCATGATTCCTGCCATGGTGCTGTCATTGTGAAAGGTTAGTATTCGGCCTTTGGCTCACACAACCATGGATCAAATGAATTGTGCAGTGGCTTTGGAAAGGTTGTGGCCTAGGCGGCGGCTGAGTAGTTGGAGCTTTGCTCTGTGAGTATAAATTTATGTGTGTGTCCATGTTTGTGTGTGTGTGTGTTAGTGCATGTCTGTGACTGTTTTTGCGGGTTCAGCACAAAGCTGAAGGCAGAGACAATGAATGGCTGTATGTCCATGTGTGAAGAGTGTAAAGTATATTTACTCATGTACTGTATTGAGTTATTGTTAGTGATCGTAGTATAATCATTGAATAATTTCGGTATTATTTTCGTACGCAAAATCAAAAGAATGTAATTTTCTTTCGAATTCAAAACTTAAAAATAAAAAATAATTCAATGATACAAAATTCCAGAGGAAAATCTGACATTTAAAAAAAAAAAAAAAATTACTATACAGTATATGGCTGATTTAATTTTTGTAACTATTTTTCTGTCAATCTGTTAAACGAAGCATGTTTTCAGTGTGCTACACTCATCATAAAACAACTTTTTAAGTTGTAAACTATGGTGATAAGTGTCTTCTTATATATATATTTCATATATGGAAATTCAACATATGTACATATATTATATTTGTGTATGAGAACTTGATACAAGGAATTTTATTGTGAAAATCAGGGTTGGGGGAAATACAAAAATAATGCCACTTATTAATGCTTATTAATTAATTTTTAGGATGATTTTTTTTTCACCACTAATGTTTGATAGACAGTGCATGTGTGTATGTGTGATGTGATATGTGTGCACATGTGTGACACATCGCACATCACATATCTGTCACACACTCAACTCAAACTGGCAGACTCCATCCGTCTGTCGATCACTCAACCTGCTGCATATCATCATGATCACTGAAGGAACAGTGGGACAAAGACAACCGCTAATTTCTCTAACTCCAGAAGCTCCCAATTAGTGTCTCACTGCATGTCAGTCAAAACAATTATCAATCAATGAGCCGCAATTATGGCTAAACCAGATTAAATTGTTGCTATTTCAGACAATTGAATCTGTCTTGCGCAGGACAAACACTGAAGGGTGTGTGACAGCTCCCTTTTTGAAAGGATTTAAAATGGGGTGTAGTCATAAGCAGACATCGCTTTATTTTCAAGGGTCACAAGTACAAAAAAGGATAGGAACTATTGCTATAGGCAACACTGTATTAACCAGCTGTAACATCTCTCTTCAGCCCTCAGTAAACTCTAACCACTGCCTAACCTAAAAAGCGTGCCATGATTACAGAATCCCCGCTTGGGCTTCTATAAGGAGCTCATTCTGTGCTGGAGCTATTTCAATCACTGCTTTACATAAAATGATGAATTATAACATTACCTGGAATTGTACTCACACTCCCATTACTTTACCTTACATTAGACACACACATAACCTCAGAAACCCAGCAGCTCACATGCAGTGTCATTCCATCAAGACGGATGTTTCCTCTCGACTCCATATTGACACCTCGTGGGTGGCAATGATTTTGCTTGATAGTAAGTCGCCTGACTGCATGAGTCCACCCCCCCGACCCCAAATACACACACACACACATCTCCCCGGAGGCATATATTCCACGGTCGAGCTGTTGGGAGATGATAAGACCATGGAGAGATAGCGGCTTTCGGTATGGCGTGTTACAGCACCTGAGAGGGCATTCATTACTGTGATTATGGGTTTGACAGCAATGCTGAGAGGTGAGAGGGACAGCCAGGTATTGTCAGCAGTACCAAAGTCCCGCTATCACAGGTTATGATTTCTGCATGCTTCAGCTACATGATGGTGCGTCATCTGTGCACACCGCAAAGCAAAGCTGTTCAAATAGCGTTGAAACTTGAAAAGAAATAGAAGGAATAGGAAGACTCATACAAGCTCCCGGAAAACATTCGCAATTATTGGTTTTTCCCATTTCCCTCCTTCACCGTCGTGTCCCGTCCTGATTTTGGTTATGTTTTCTGTTTCTTGTCATTTTTGGTTTTCACTTCCTGTTTTATTTTGGTGTGTGTCTAACCTCTCCTCACGTTCCAGATTTCCACTTCCTGCCATCATGTGTTTACCCGCTCCTGTGATTGTTGACCCCGCCCCTAGTGTGTTGTACCTGTGTCTCATTTTCTTCCCTTCCTAGTGTATTTAGTTTGTCCTGCGCCCGTTTGTCTTTGTTCTTAGTATCAAACGTTCCAGCAGTCTCTCCGTGTTCTAGCTAGTGTGCTTTTGACCAAGTTTTTAGCCTTAGCCCATTGGATTTGTCTGCCTGTTCTGATTGATCACCGGTGTACCAACCTTGCCTGAATTAAAGACCCGGCCTTTGATCACTGTCTCTGAGTTGTGCATAGTGAGTCCTTATCCAGTGGTTCTGTCACTTCACAAAAAACTAATGAAGTAACAAATTAAGTCTTGTAAATGTCTAAATTTAGATACAGACCAACTTTGTTATCAAGTGGCAAGTTAGTCCTTAGTGACAAAACTGCTGCAAACTGTGTGTTTGAATCCCTGGGGTGTTTGTGTCCCATTTCTTTTCTGGTGTATAACCTTGTGAATGTGATGCGCCACATTCATATTATACACTAAAGCCAGGAAGCAATGAAGCAGCTGAAAAGATATTTTGACTTATAGCTGTAAGCGTATCGGCAAAATAAAAATTTTGCTCTACGTTTAGCAATTATTTCAAAAAGTTATGTTAACATTTTACTCATCAATCATGATGAAGAAAAAAGAAGCAGGGCAAGATTTACTAATTAGCACAAAACACAAAATACAGCTGAGGCTGAGAGGAATTTTTGGAATGTTGTTTTCTAAGTAATTAGACATAAACCAACACATTGGACAAGTTCAAATTTTAACCGCTACATGAAAAGTTATGCGATCACAAAAGATATTACCATTCATCCTGAGTGGGGTGTGAATGTCTGCACCACATTTAATGGAAATCCATCCATTAGTTGTTGAGACATTTCTCACAAAAAAACATCTCTTGGTGGCACTTGAAGAAAAGTCAGGGGATCACTAGGTTTCCTCTGGAAACCATGAATGAAAAAAAGTACAAAATGTGGTGCCAATCCAGATGCAATGGCAGATGTTGATCAGCTTGTGGCACTAGGGGATCACCACAGTCATCAGGATTCATCCTCTGGGTACCTTGAATATCTGTTCCTAATGTAGTGGCCCTTTAACCAGAACATGTTTCCCCTCTAACCTTAACCAAGTGCTGCAAGTGCCCAAACATAACATAAGAGTTTAATAATGCAAATAAGTGAATATTGTATTGTGAGATGGGATATTTTGGCTGAGTAAATTACACAACCAGTAGGAGAGGCAAAATATGAAATCACAAAGCTTATAAAAAATTAAATGTTCCTTTTAAAGAATGTCCTGAGGGGTTTCATGACTTTTATACAAAACCTTGAAATGCATGAATACTGACTGAGAACTTTTCCTCTAAGTAATAAAGGAGAAAAAACAAGTGAGAACAAGAACAATTACTGAATAGCTCCCCAGTTGGGGTTGGCATGGCAACAACAAAGCACAGCTCTCTGTGCTCTTTACAGGAATTATCAACACAGCTTGGGATCCTTCCTTCATGTATCAATCCCATACTTAAAGAAAACTGTGCACTGAAGGAAGGATTGCTGTTGTGTGTTTTTGTAAATCGGGGACAGGCAAAAAAAAGTTAATTCATTAAACTATAATATAAAAAATTAATAAAATACTTGTTTTTTTGGAGTTATATCTACACCCATAAATGCACACACTCTCATAAATGCATTCACATTGTTGATCCTGCGAGATTTGTCATAAAAAGAGATTATCACACCAATAATCCACCTGCATTCAGAATCCTGATTGTGTTATTCTGAGGTGTTGATATGAAAATGAATGCCTTGTTTATTAAATTCTCATGCAGTGTCCAGTAACACCAACTAAAACCCACCACCAGTACATCAGCAAAACCTTCCTTTGCTTGCAATATAATTACAGCCACTTGCATATTTCGGTCTGTCATTTAAAAATGAGTGTCTGGGAGCTGGATAATGGGAATAATCCTGCTGCCCATTTTCAAATTAAATTTTGGTGTTCATGGTGAGAGGAGTGTGTGTGCTCATCTCTTGGAAGCAAATCCTCCGTTTGAATAACTTCCCTCAAGGCTTGATGGATGTGATACAGATATTAGATTTCCATCACTTCAAACTCTGAAGTTTCTGCTACTGGGTGACTAAATAATTGAAGACTTCTTCCATAAAAACGCAATATATCTGCTTGAGAAAAATGTTGCTTCCTCAAATTTATCCGTCAATATTTCAAAAGTGGGGATAAGTCTTTCCCCCGCAGTATAACCATTCTGTAAGCAGAGGCTGTAAAATGACTCACTTTTCCACCAGCAATTATTTTCTAAAACTATGTCTCCGCTTTTTAAATGAAAAACTTTCTCATTATATATCATTATAATTTCGTATATTTTAATATTATAAATTGTCTGATTTTTTAAAACGTTTTTCTTGAATGTAATTTAATTATTCAATTCAAATCAAACAATTTTTGAACACATAATTACAAAAGAAAAAGACTGAAAAAACGACTTGCTGAAAGTTATCAATATTTATAGTGAAATGTGCCAAAAAAGTTTTCAATTCAAAAATTTTTCAGGAAACCTACCATTACGAAGAAGGTGTGAATTAATAAGATGTTAACCACATTTTCACATGTGATAAAGCAACCTCAGCAAGGTTCATTTAGCAGCCGCTCTGGAGTTTTCACTCATATCACATGATCATCATCAGCAGATGGACTTTACGAGTTGTCAGAGATGGTGAGATCATTTTTTACCAACATCTAAAATTCCATGATAACTGGGTAAACTCTATCTGCTAACAAAAATAATGTAATTTGATCAAAAACTCCAGAACAGCAGGACAGCTATTAAATTGACCTTTTCACATGAGATGAAATGAGGTTTTCAGGACTTTAACAAGTCAAAATATTGATAGCTGTCCTTTTTTTCTTGTTAGGGACTATATATTGATAGCTTTAGAAATGTGCACATATTTTATGGAACAGTCTTTATTTTGGGAAGGGTTTTTGTCCTTGCAACCAGGTGACTTTAAAGGTCAAGCCTAATAGTTAGAAATGATTGTCTCTGAGTCATGGAGAGAGAAACGGCAGATGTTCACCTTTGGAGGTAAACCTTTCTCTGAGGTCACGTTGTACATTTGAAAAGATATATCTAAAATGTCAAATAGTTTGTGTCCATACAGAAGAGTTTGTGAATATTTGTTATGTCTCAAAATTTAACACAGCATTATTCAAGAATGTTGGTCTAAGAAACAATTAACCACATCATTGATTTTTTTTTTTTTTTTTTTTTAATTTAGGGGGGTGAATGAAGCAAATCTCTGCAGAGATTACTCAGGATATGACAGGATGTACAAGGCACAGCTCAGTGGCTCCTATTAGATCGCCTGACCCTTCTTCAGTTGTTTTCTTTATCCCATTGTCTGCTGAAGAGTAATTAGCAGAACTGTTCATTAATTACACGTGAGTCCATGGCCACACATCATGGTGCAGCCTGGGCAGGTGACTGTATCTGTCAACTGAATCCAATTTTGCCAACTTGCACGACGTCCGTGATTTGTTCAATCAAGACGTCACAGGCAATTTGTCTCGACCCTTGGCCACCTCTGAGCTCCTCACAGAAAAGAAAATTAGAGTATCCGTCAGCCATACCTAAGGGTCCTGCCTTTGGGAGATGTAGCATCCTCCCCTTCTGTTGACAGACCTGGTGCCTGCCTCACTTGTCACTGTAATTAGTTTTGTTTCGCTACCATTGTGCTCAGCAGCCCTGCTTTATTGCTGCCTAGCTGTGGGCAGCCAGGGCTCATTCCACAGTGTTGTATTAAAGTAGGCTGGGTTTACATGCCCTGTCATGAAAAAAACACATATTGTCCTCAAGCATTGATTTCTCCTGTTCCCAACAGCTCGTAATAAGCAAACATACGTCTTCTGTCCAGCTCTACGCTTATTTGTGTCATTCTCTTTCTCTGCAAAACAACAATTACAGGCCAGTGTTCCATTGATGAATCGCGGCTGGCTCTAATTAATCAGCTGGATAATGCTGCATGTGGGCACAGTGCAAATGAAAGAGGTCATGAGGGGGCATGACCCATCACTGATGGGAGAGCATATCTCGGCGATTGACCAACAGCAGTGGAGTTAGTTTATCAGCCCACACACGGTCTCTGTGGAAGTATTATTTATCTGGTGTGCACTGGAACATGGTATGGAAGAAGACTAAAACCAGTGTTAGTATCATTCCTGGTACTATTCCACTAATTTTCATATAACATTCTTGACAAATTCAAGTCAAGTTCATTACAAACCATGGGTCACTTCTCTTTAACTACCAAATGGTTTATTGACTGAACACCAATTTTACACCACAGCTGTATGTGAAGTCAGTGCAAGGAACAAATTAATTTTGGAAGAGCAAATTGTGTTAAATGTTACAACCTGAGTAAAGATTTGACATAAATGGCTTTATGATTCCACTTCATTCATGTTGATGGCCATGAAGAAAATAATGGAAACGTGGAGTTTGTGGTAAGTCTTAATATCTGTTTTAGGCACTGTCACACACATGGTTGGTGAATAGGTTGGTAGCTAGCTATAGCTTAATTCTGCACTGAAAGTACAATCAGGAAAGGCATTTGTTTATGGATCTGGCTATATGTTTGTAGTGAATAAAATCTGACAGCAAAAGTCACTGCAGTGTTTTTCACAAAATTAATGCAAGGCAAAAATTCACTTTGTTTCAGTAAGATTGCAAATTTTTCTTCTGTGTCTCCTGTGGAGTACCACAAGGCTCTATTTTAGATCCTATTTCATTTTCATTATTTTCTATATAACCTTTTCTAAATAGATTACTTGACTTGATCTCATTTGAGTAAAGATTCAGCACATTGAAATTTGACCCGTGTGTGCGTGTGTGCGCGTGTATATATACATTGTAGGGCTATGTGACCAAACATTTCACCTATACCTGCTTATTAAACATATTAAAATTATAGGTATTAATATGCTACTGTAAACGCTACACACTTCTGGAACGTAGGTCCACTTGTTGGATGGGGTTAGGGTGAAATGGAAAGGGCAAAACAAACAAATGATTTCCCTTAATCTGAACCAATGGGCCTAGGCAAGACTGCTTTTTAGTGTGCAGATTATATACTGGATATTAGTCCAGGTTAGGTAAGGATAAGAAAATCTTGATGAATTATACAATCCATGGGAGACACAGCTTTTTATAATACGCTGTTTCCAATCATCCCTGCTAGTTATGATGTTGAGTGCACACCAGAAATACTCTCTGTGCTGTCTCACCCACCTAAAGCTTACATTTTCAAACTTCAAGTGTTCATTGAATCGTCCTCATTTTTAAAACTCGACATTTTATTATTTAATTTTTACTTTCGACCTAGAAACAATGGCTCTTTTGCAGCCTTTCACTCACCTGTGCTTGTGAGCCACTTCAATCTGCAGCTTTCAGCTTGCTCTAGCTCCGGTCCACTCCTCTCACACAAAGGTATCACATCCTCAGACTACAATAACAACAGTAATGAACTGACTGGTAAGTGGCAGCTGCGCTCTGACCGCTCCTCTGGCCTAAACTGATTCACAGCAACCCATAATGGCTCTTACTCCCAAGGCCCCTGCGTTACCAATACCACACACATGTTGTGGGTTCATTTATAACTGAGGACAGCCTTTTAGTAATCAGATAGTGGTTCGATAAACGCTGAACTGCTGACTCCCTTGAGGAAGGCTTCTGAAGGGCGATTTACCACCTCAGTGCTGATGTGATGTTGGCTCGGTGTGTCAGTATATAGAGGGGTGTGGGGGTTCTCTGTCTCGTGCTGTCTGTGTGTATATATGTGTGTATGTGTGCACATAGTCCTTCGAGAAGGGATAGTCAGTGTGTGACAGCAGAATAAACTGATAGGCCCAGCATCCCCTTTGGCTCCTCTGGATAAAGAAGAAAAAAAAAAAAACTGCAGTAGACAAGCAACTGATGATGCAGCCGGCTTCTCTGTCCTATGACAACACAATTTACACCTTTGAAAAGACACAGCGATGTATAATAGCATCTATGACATTTTTATATAAATAAACATTTCCCGCTCTTAACTGCCAAAGGATATAACACAATAGCGATTAAACCTCTACTCGTTTCATGAAAGCTTTTCCATTTGCTGCATCTAAACACTCAGCATCTGCTATAGGCCTTTGGTGGGAATAATCCTCCTGACGCAAAGGAAATGCTGTATTTTTCTCACACAGCAAGAGCAGTGCTTTTTTTTTTTTTAATAAATCCAAGTAAAATGAATGGAAGAAAATAAGTTAGCATGAGCAGCAAAGCAATACCCAGCTTAAAAAAAAAAAAGCAACAAAATCACCAATCAAGTGTACAACACAACGCAAAAAATTAATTGTAGAGGTAGTACTTTTTTTTTAAAAATATACTATTGTCTTGTTTTGGAAGAAGGCCATGCACATCTTCCTAACTACACAAACATGCTGCACAATTTATTCATAAACATGAACTCATTATACAATACTCATATTACCACATTATTTCAGCACTGCTCAAGTGAAAAGGAATAATTTAAACCCGTTGTACAGCACAATACTTGTGGTAAAAAGGTGCTTCCTCCCTCTTTTTGATCCTTTGCTTCCTCTCTGCAGCCTTGTATGAATAAATATGTACGTGTTTTCAGTTTCTGCAAGGTTTAGCTCTTTTTAAACAATGTACAGGGCCGAGGCAGGCAGGGAGAGGAGGCTATATGTTATTGTTTTTATTTATTTAATTTTTTTTTTTTCCTTCCCTGTTCCATTCTCTGAGGATTATGGACACATGATGACAGCAGCACAATATAATGCGGAAAATAGAAAAAAAGTAGTTTAACACTATAGTCACAGGCTTGACAGGGACACTGTATGTAATGTAATGTACTGTGCTCAACCATACAAACAATACAGTGAACATGCATACCTATTGCGTTCTTTGACACAACCTGCAATCAGTTAAAAACGCAGTGGCATAGATGTGAACTACAAAATGTAATATGCTATATTTGTACATTATGTTTTGCTGCAATAAATACAAATGTAACTTTGGTTGTCAGGCACTTTGTCTGAAGGTGAAAAGCAAAAATCAGGACTTGTGGGCCGTTCCAAGTTCATTTTGCTTGAGGGAGTACATTTGTTGGTTTGTTTGTTACACGATAACACAAAAACCACTCAAATGATTTCCACCGAACTTGGTGGAGGGGTGGCTCATGGGTCAGTTAAGAAGCCATTAAATTTTGGGGCAGATCAGAATGATTTACTATGGATTTGGATTTTTTTTCTGTGAAGTCTGGTGTGTGTTGGTTGACATTGGCTGCACTCTCTGAACACCTCGTTTACCTTGGATGATGGAAATGACTGGATGCTTAAATAAAGAAATGTTTCACTTAAAAATTCGAAAATGTTTTCTTACACTGTGCCAATATCTAACTCCCATTATCCGAGAACAGAGTAACTTGTAAGCATTTTAGTGCCAAGGAAGATTGAACAGCATACATGATGTGGCTACATGTGATGTTATAATGTTACTGGTGTGTGACTGGAACCTTCACTTTGTTGCGGGTCCTTCTTCCACACTAATACTTCTTTTGTCTGCTATCACTGTGGTTATTGACTCTGCGAGGAGTGACAATAGCTTCAAAACAACTTCTGTTTACCTGACACTTTTACCACAAGTGAGTGAGAGTGTGGGTTCACACACCTGCCGGTGGGTGGGGTCTGGTGGTGCTACTGTTTACACACTTAAGCACCAAGGGTGCTGCTTTATCTGTATACTGTAGCTGAAAGAAAGCTGCTGTCATGTTGGCTCGTTCTAGGCTACGCTGAGGTTACAGCAGAGGCAGGGATCGTTTGGATGGTTGACTCCTTCTGAGTGATGGGCTGTGGGAACAGTAAGGTGCTGCCTGAGGCATCCAAGAAGAGCTACGTAAGTGTGGTGCAATCACTTGTGGCCTTCAGCAAAGCACATGGTGGGGATGATGATGAGCCAAAGAAGCGTCTGGAGAAGCAAAGGGGCCCGTGGTTTTCCACAAGTGTCAAGAGTCATCAGCCGCCATCAAACAGCAAACAGCTGATAATCAGAGATGGACGACAACAGGACAAAGCTGCCAAGTATAAGGACAAGTTTGATCCACGTGTGACAGCAAGGTAAATGTTTTATAGTAAAATTGATGTACTAAAAAATAAGTTTTTTAATAGATAGTGTTAAAAAGCTGAGATAATTTCAAGTAAGTAATGTATAAAATTTCCTTGAATCCAGTTATACAGTATTACGTAACCTATTTGTGCATCCGTAATAATATTTTTCCCAACATCTGTTATGTTAAGATTTGACTTTATTCTGGTAAAAAAATAAATAAATAAATTTTAAAATCATGAAGATTTTTGTGAAGATGGCATCAGAAAAACATGCAGGTTTAATCATACTTGATGTCGGTGAAGTGACCTGATTTTGTCAAGTAACTTACTGTGTTAAAAAAAAGAAATGAGGAAGAGAAAAGAAAGAAATTATGAAACTGTTAACAAGTGATATTATCTAAGCCTCTGTGAGCTGCCAGTTTTTAACAATCGTTCAAAAATAGATCATTTGCAACACAAAGTAAGGTGATATGACTCGTTAAGAGCCTTCCAATTACTCATGAGAGCTTTTCTAATGTCACCTGCTTTCTCATTCCTGTCAGCCAACCACCAACCTTTTTTCAGTACACTTTATCAGCAGTAATAGCAGGCATTCATTTGAGAGGCCTTGTAATACCTGTAGACTGCCTTCCTGTACTTGTCAGGTGAAAACTTACAGACAGTTAAAGCAAGGACTGCACGTCTCCTTCCACATCTGATTAGTCACAGCTTATATAAAGTATTGCCATATTCATCTGTAAATCAGAATCATTGTGTGTATATATATATGTACATGGATTTCCTTGGTCAACTCTGCTGCAGTCGTCTAAACAGCATACAGATCCCCTCCCATAGATCACAGCTGCAGCTGCAGTGAGAGACGTGAGTGCTTTACAACACTGTATCATGAGATAGTTATGCTGTAATGAGTCATCTTTCCCCTTCTGCCCTGTCAGATACGACATCAAGGCTCTGATCGGTCGTGGCAGCTTCAGTCGCGTTGTGCGTGTGGAGCACAGGGCGACTCGCCAGCCCTTCGCCATAAAAATGATGGAGGTAGAGGCCCCAGAGGGCCGTGAGGTGTGCGCGTCAGAGCTGGCGGTGCTGCAGCGGGTGAGCCATGCTAATGTGATTCAGCTGATCGAGGTGTTTCAGTTCCCGCAGCGGGTTTACATGGTGCTGGAACTGGCGACAGGTGGGGAGCTGTTGGACCGTGTTGTCAGCAGGGGCCACTTCACAGAGCGGGACGCTACCCAGGCCCTCCGGATGGTGCTGGCTGGGGTGGGATACCTGCACGATCTGGGTATCACCCACAGAGATTTGAAGCCTGAGAATCTGCTGTACTACCACCCTGGAGCTGACTCCAGGCTGCTGGTGACCGACTTCGGATTGGCCACTTTTGGTGGCACAAGCATGAGGTCTGAGGTTTCTGATACTGACATGAGCAACAGGGGAGATCAGACATCATGGTCCCTGAGAACCACTTGTGGAACACCGGAGTACATGGCCCCTGAAGTGTTACTTAGGAAACCTTACACCTGTGCAGTGGACATGTGGGCGCTTGGGGTGATCACCTACATCGTGCTGAGTGGATCTATGCCGTTTGAGGAAGACAGTCGCACACGGCTCTACAGATCCATAGTGAGAGGAAAGTACAGTTTCCATGGAGATGTAAGTTTACTGGGCTTTATGTGCAGATTGGAATTTAGTGATGTAGAGTTAGTGTTTCTTAATAGCTCTGGAGGCAATGATAATAATATTATGCCTAGAATCACTTGGAAATACATGCATATTGGATAATTCCACGTCAGACAATTTACATCCGATGCCAGTGCCAAGTGTGCAGAGATCATGGTGATGTATGGACATGTAGCACATCCAGCTACTGCAACAACTCAATGACAAGGCAAGGCAAACACATTTATAAAGCACCTTTCATATACACAAAGGCAAGACAAAGTGCTTCACAATGAGAACGAGTACAATGAGTTTACAATGAGAAAACTGTAGAAGCAGCAGAACACACACAGAGTTAAGTGTTAATTAAAAGCAATGAAACAGATGTGAGCCTGGGTTTGGAAGTGGTAGCAGCATAGAAGGGAAAGGAAGCAACAACCAGTAACCCTGAACCAGCCGACCTGAGAGGTCGGAAGGATTCGCTCTGGGTCAGGAGAACAGATAAGATCTGATTTGTAATAGAAGTAATAGAATTCCTGAGTTGATCCTGTGAGAAACTGGAAGCCGGTGAAGTGATCTGAGGACGATGGACAGAACCAGGGAACCATGGAACTTGTGAGGTGCAGGCTTGCTATCTTTAAAAAACTTTAAATTTATATACAGTTGCGATAAAAAGCCAGTTTTTTTTCCCCCCTTTTACACCAACTACATCCATTTTCCCCAAGAGGCAGCTTTTGATTTTATTGTTTGGGAGCTTCACAAGCATTTATGTTTGTCCCCTTAAGAGTGTTTTTGTGTTGACGCTTGCAAAGAGTCAAAATAAGTATCCAGTGCAAAAACCTGAACTCCGGCTCCTGCAGCAGACACACGCTGGGGTTTTATTTTGCCAGGAATATTCTGTCATAGAAAGGTGGAAGTTGTCAGTCTGGTAATCTTCACAGATGCCTGCTCATAATGCCGACTTGACCTCCGCTTCTTTGACAGTCTTCACTCCACAAAATTCCCACCGCTGTGCCTGTCTGTCATGCGGTCAGACTGGAAACTTTGGGTCTGGCGTTGTGGATGCTAACCAGGAGCTCGCTCACATACGCAGTTTAGCCCCAAAAGTTGGTTGTAGTGATTTGGCGATCTGACGGATAACCCGGTGAATGAAACAGCTTTAAGTAAAACTCCCATCTACTGTTTCCATTTTGACATGCGGCCCCATAATTTTCCCCCCACAATGCAGTCTGAGTCGCGTCGTGTTGTGTATCATGTGCATGCTTAGGAATTATCACATCCGCTCGCATATGCCTGCTGCATCTCCTCGCTGCACAAGAGTGATTCACACCTTAATCATTATTATAACTTCCAGGAATAGCTCCATTATTCTATCCCTGCCGAGTATAAATAGAATTCAACAAGGTAACAAGGTGGATTTATTTTTTTACCCCTCTCTCTCTCCAACATTGTAAAGCACATGAAGGGATATGCGAAAGTTTGTTGCGGTGTGTCGAGTTTCTGCTTGGTTTCGGCTCTTTGAGAATGCTTCGAAATGGGGTAAAGAGGAACCCGGGTTTTTTTTTTTTTGTGTGTTGTTATTGTTGTTTTTTTTTTTTTTTTTTTCCTCTGTCACACGACTGAAGAGGGTATTTTTAACAGCCTTTTCTGTCGAGCTCAGTGGCGAGTTTGGGCTTGTTCTTTCACGCTGATTACACCCAAGGCTGGATTATTCGCTGGGCTTTAAGCCTGGCCCATTTCTCAGGGATGCAGTTTGACATTTTAGTCTGGCATACAAGAGGCTCCCTTACATAGGCCCTGGACTATTATCCCTGTGTTTACCGCTGCACTGACCACCAGCTGAACAATAGTGCAAAAATCCTTCTAGACTTTATGCAAAGGCTTATTTCACGTTTTTCATGGTGGCTTTCGACCGAGCTCATATGTAGGCCACACTGGTGGAGAGAAAATCCTTGGGAATAAACACACTTACATATACACTCTCACGTCCCAGTGAGATACAGTAAAGACATCAATCTGTAAATTCATATGATGACAATATGAAGATATCGTACATGGCTGAGTAGCGGTCCTGAGGCTTGATGGATCAGTCATCAATCACACTATCGTGGTGACAAGACACTTATTCTCTGTCATGTGCAAGTCTCCACCCTCTCCAGTAGACTGACAGCACTGTTATACACACACACATACACGCACTGTGATAATAATGTTGTAATGTGTGACAAAGGTTCACAAGTATCCTCTGCCATCACAAGGGTTCTCCATGGCGTTCAGGAGGGTGCTTCTCTGTGGGCCCAGAACACTTTCAACAGCCTGAGCAATTCCCTTCACATATTAAACTCAACTTGAAGAGTTTCATTTCAAATGAGCCGTCCAGCAGTTGAACAGAGTGACACGGCGATACTCAAAATGCACACACAATGCCTTTTATACTATGAACAGTAATGAGAACACTGGCTTCCACTAATCTTTTTTTTTTTAATAAATCACAAGGATTATTGAAAGGACAAACCTAAGATGTAAGTTTGGCAGCAATGAACAAGGATTCATTTTTAACTAAAGGTGTCACAAGTAATTTGATTGGATGTCAATACAATACTCCTGAATATAGATGATATAATAATATGGGCAAAGGCTATCAGGACCAAGAGAGCCTGAAAATGGTTCTGAGACTGATACTGGTAGAAGTAGTTATAATAATATATAATATAATAATCATCATTTATATTCATATTGTATTTTTTTTTTGCTCGCTCTGGTTCACCTTTGTCCAGTTATGAGCATGCACATGTGGCCAATATCGCTAATCCACTATGTTTTGAAATGGAGAATTATTATATTTAACAATGCGCCATTGTCCTGTTTAGTATGTCACACACCCAAACTGCAGAATGGCTCTCATCATAGCCTGATCGCTCCGCTTAGAGTTGATTTATTACCACTGACGCTGGAACCATGACACTCTGCGTCCTTTTTTCTTGGAGGGGATTTACAACCCACAGTGCTAACCACTGAGACACCAAAAAATCCCATCTATATTTAACATTATATAATTACTCTAGAGTTCCATAACAAGGATGTATAAATGATGATAGCATTTGGTAAACAGAGATGAAAATGAGAATATATATATTGAGTTATTTGTTTTGACTAAACAGTTAAATATGCCACTGGAAGAAATTTGAAATAAGCATTCAACAAAACAGTGTGGTGAAAAAAGGGATTAACTTCAGGTGCTATCATTTCTCCAGATGGATGTATAAAGATTTTTCTCTTCTTCTCATAGTCTATGCAAATTAATTCACAGGGGCTGCAATTACAAACATTCCTCCAAAAGTATCAGTAACCTTTTGTGTTTATTGAAACTGAATAGGGACATGGAGTAAATGTGTGGGTGTGGGTGTGTGTGTGGGTGTGTGTGTGTGTGTGTGTGTGTGGGTGTGTGTGGGTGGGCTGGGGGGTTTTCAACAGTAAAATGGAGGTGAGACTCAGGAATGCAAACAGCCGCCAGCACCTGCCCACAAGCTGGGTCCCTCTGTGTGCCCGGCATCCTCCGCCCCTTCCCTACTCCACTTGCAACACACACACACACACACACACACGGTGCATACATTCTCCCCACAGGTGCAACAGCCCTTGGCCTGAAGACCTGTAGTGCAGACTCACACTGATGCGTTTACTCACCAGTGGGAGGGAGGAAGGGGAGTTGGTGGGGAGGGTGGGGGTTGAGAGGGAGTCAGGGATGGATGGCAGGGCGGAGGAGTTTGGTGAGGAGCAAGAGAAGGGAGGGAGGGAGGGAAAGAACGGGTGTAGCCTTGGGGGATTTTCGCACCTTATCACTCAATCCGTTAGCTGCATGTAGGACGGAGCGTGTCCCTCGCACGGAATCAGCGCATCTCATCTGATGTGTGTAAGTGGATTTCAGTGTAGGTGTGCGCGTGTGTGCATGCACGTGTGCTCCTGTCGTGGCAGCCTTTTGTATGTAAAGCTCAAATCCTTGCATTAGTTCAGGCCAGACGGCAGCCTGGTAACCTCCTCTGCATTCTGCTGCTGTGTTATGGAAGCCGCACTTTCCTGACCCAACCCCAAAACATCTGCATCTTTCAGCAGCAGCAGCAGCAGCAGCAGCAGGGCAACCTGGGTAACGGTTAGCCCAGTGTGCCCCCTAGTGAGCGCCATGTAAAACACAAGCCCAGCCTGCACTTGGCCACAGTGTATTGTACATGACAGCCCAATCTCTCCTGCATCCGGGTATCGATATTGTGATTACTGTGGCTTAGATGTGACTTTCACCTGAATTAGCGATAACCCCCCCCCCCCCCCCCCTTTTGGACTCATTATGAGGCATATTTAAACTTGGCTTTCTTGCTGCCAGGTGAGTCAGATCTCATGTGAAGTAGTTCATTACTCAGACGTGCTTTATCCTCATGATCACATTAATCCAACCTTCTAGCGTTTTCTTCATTTGCTGCAATTAGGGCTTTGTCAGGTAAAGATGTAGCGCGCCGCAAACAGAGTCGGCGAGCTTCTCATTCGCTATAACAAGATGTTGCTCAATAAGCCAAGCCCTGTAGCTTTCTCCACTGCTTATGCCACACCGCTCACTCTCTCTCTCTCTCTCTCTCTCTCTCTCTTTCTCTCCCTCTCCCTCCCTCCTCTTGGGCTAGCTCTCTGCTCAACAGTGATGTATAACACCCGCTTCTTCCAAACCCAATAAAGCCTTTGTGTATTTTGACGTGAAAAATGTTCGAAATAAGGGAGGGAGATAAACTTCCTGCAGGTGGCTCGGTTCCAGGACGACAACACAGTTACGTCTCCTCTTCTTTAGAAGTTGATAGCAGGCAGGGAGGCAACTTTTACTACCTCTCAGATAATGTTTTCTGCACCATTCGCCACCAAAAGAAAATTCAAAAAAGCTTCACCATGCCTGGTACGTAGCCGGTACGCACTAAAACCTACGTGTTCCCATCTTTTCAAGATCAAGGACAAAAAGGAAAATGCTAGCTAAGGCTTGCTGCTATCCAGTGTGCATGGTAATAGGAAGCCTCGCCGAATCACCACCAGTGCTAGATGGAGAGGAAAGCCAGACTTGTTAGTCGTGGAAGCTCAATCAAACACTTTCTCTCCCTCCTGGGGAAACTGGGCGTCACACTGCCTGCTCATCAGGTGTGAAATAACAACTCAATGAGAAGAAAGTTTGAGTGAGAAGCATTTTTTACAGCTCGTTCAGCAGGCGGTCAACCCCCCCACCCCCCACCCCCTCCCCTGGTTTATACTTCCCGCGCACCACACACTTCTCTCCAGTCAGTGCACTGTGAGAATAAGCGAGTCCCAGCTTCTTTTGAATTCCTCTCACCGGCAACAGTCTCGCGATTGTCAATTTCATGCTTGATTAATTGTCATTACTCGTCGAGAGACAAAAAAAAAGAGGGAGAGAGAAATGCATTTCAGGATTAAAATGGAGAGCGAGACCTCCCTAAAGAATGAGATGTAGTCTGCGCGAGGTTGAGCGGAGAATGAGAGAATTCTGCACACTCCGATTTGACTGTATTTAGCTTTTTGTTCCCGCCCAGCCTGACATGGTGGAGACATTTCTCTGAGCTAATTGTCGAGCGACTGCCGAAACCTTTTTGCATCTTAAGACAATAACGTGAGATGGAAGTGATTAAAGAGGCAGTCTCTGAATTATGCGCATCATTACCTGACTTCATTCAAACAATCCCCAACTAATCATCATGGAGAGAAAGAAAACATGTTTGCTTCTTGACAGTGATAACCAGTTGTCCTGGCCACCTTTTTAACCTGATGTTTAATCCAGTGTCTGTATCAGTAATACTTTATTTGAAATAAAATGGAAGCACAAAGGTCGCTAATTTCCTGAGGCAGGCTTCTACGCTGTTGTCTCCATGACAAAGAACCAAAAGCCGCGATGAATAATTTAATGATTCTGAATTACGATAAGGATTCAGACGTCTTCTCTCTCACTGCAAAGATGGCATGGCAAATTTCAAAGCATTCTTGAATGTCAGCTTGGGTCATGACTAGGGGAATAATTTGCTATTTGAATTGACAAAGAGCAAAACATCCCAATGAGGCTCATCTGTGGTGCTTTTATTGTGAAGCTAATGCCAGCTAAGAATAAACACGCGCCCAAATCCCACACATACAGCCGGGGCTGTCCTACCTCCCAGGCTCCGCATTCATTCAGCCAAGACTGCTGCTTCCCCTTCCCTTTGCCCAGTGACATTTAGCTTTCCTTTGTGTTTAGTTCTGCTTGTTAGGCCTGCAGAGCACAGGGATCATAGTTTTATTGCTGTGTTAGAATGAAATCTTGCATCCCGCTTTGAAGAGGCTTTGAGTCTATGCGGGCGCCTCGTCTAGATACCTAGCTGAAACTTTTAAAGGATTACGGGTTTTCAGAGTGTGTGTGTGTGTGTGTGTGTGTGTGTGTGTGTGTGTGTGTGTGTGTGTGTGTGTGTGTGTGTGTGGGGGCTAACTTGACATCTTCTGGGGTGAATGCTTTCATATTCACACTGATGGCAATCACTCCGCTCTGCTTCTTCTATTCACACAGCCTTGGCCCTCCATGTCCAACCTGGCAAAGGACTTCATCCAGCGCCTGCTGGCGTTGGACTCGGCCACCCGCCTGACTGCTGACCAAGCCATCCGTCACTGCTGGGTAGTCACCATGGCAGCCAGCTCCTCCGTGAGGAACCTCCATCGATCTATTTCCCAGAACCTGCGGCAGCGGGTGTCTCGCAGCACCTCCCGGTGCGCGAGCAGTACCACAAGCTCCAGTGACGCTAACAGCGCAGGCCTGGGAAAGCTAATGTCATTAGAAAAAATAAAAACAGGAGCAGCATCAGGGCAGAGCATCTGGACTGATTCAGCCTCAGAGAGTCATACAACATCCAGCCAGAGGGCTCCAGGAGCATCAGCGCCATCCAGCTGAAGCATCAGATTCATGGGAAGTCTAATGAAGGGATGGGACCAGCTGCCCCAGCTCAGAGTGTGTGGCCATCACAAACCTCATAGCTCCAAAAATGGAGCCAAAGTGCCTGGGACAGGTGTTGTGACAAAAAAAGTTTCCTCTCTTCTCTGGACTTCAGTCAGGCTTCTCTAATAACCCAGACTCCCCCGAAGGCTCGGTTCCATCTTCCATTAGTTTCTCGTGGTCGAGTTAAGCTGTTAGTGAATATCCTTCAGTTTTGAGATCCAGGCTTACACTGAGACAGTGCTGTCCACCTCCACAAGGTCTTTAGCCTCTGGTTATTCATACAGCTCAGACTAATGGGTTCAGGGTCTCATCTAGATGATTATGAGTCACCACATTACCTGCCTGTGGAGACGTTGGTTCCAAAAAAATGAGAAATTCATCATTTAAGGAATGGGAGCTAATCTTAGCGAGGACGATGGGAAAGTAGAAGAAATCCTGCTTCTTCCACTCTGACCCCCCCCCCCCCTTTTTAAAATAGAATTTGCTCCCCCACCACCAAACAGCGGAAAGATTTAGTTTCTTACAATCTGAGGCAAAAAAGAAGCAAATTCATCCCAGTCTTTCCTTTTGTTGTCACTCCTCCTACATAGCAGCTCCCACAGTCCTGTTCACTGAATGCACAATCCAGACATTTGGTGACAGGCCTCTATCAAGTTAAAATGAAGCTCTGGGTTTAAACAGCTCTCTGCTCTCCCCCAAACATTATGAAAGCTGTAAACAACAGCATTTTCAAAATAACCCTTTTTTTCCGGTGAGAAGTTTTTGAATTAAAATGGTAATACAAGTGTGCAACACAAGGGGAGGAAACTTCTGAGAGGGCATTGAAATGCAAGTAGGATGCAAAACATCATTACCAGTGAAGTTCAATCTCGTTTAGCAATATCACTCGTTATATGTTGTGAATTTTTCCCCATTTTTGTTTTAATCATTTATGATTAATGCTTTTGGTTTCAGATGATGAGTCATGTATTGCGGCTGGGTCTACACTCAGGGATATACACTATCAGCGTGCGGGGTAGATTTGAACAAAAGCACTAGGAGAAGACTAAAACTGTAAACAACTCATGGAAAAAGGACTCAGAACGTGTACATTTCCTTCTGCTCTTTAGGAACAGCTTTAATTTATGTGTATGATGTTTTGTGCAATCAAGTATCTAAGAAGAGAGATCTGCATGAGATGAAACACAATTTTGTCCATTTTTGAGCCTCATACTTCACCAACATTCATTCAAGTCCAAGATGGAAATAAGACTTGTCGCTTTTTCTGTGCTATTTTCAATGTTTTTAAACTTCACTGCATATCCTTTGTTTTCATTGTTGAATAAATTCAATCAATCAATAAATTGTGTTGTTGTGGCAGCTACTGTCACTGATCAGTCAAGTAGTATAGCATGAAAGATCAGCAATAGTTTGACAAAACAAATATCGACACCTTTTAGATGAACCGTCAAAATGTTCCTTAACACAAAATACAATACATACAGTGCAGTTACACTCACATAGAAGCTCTCCCAAACGTAACCCCTCCCACACCCGCTGATTCCTCTTATTTCCATAGAAGAAAATAAATAAGTAAATAAATAAATATACTCATACCCATAAAAGTTAGGCATAAATTTGCATTTGCACAAATTTACATGCACCATCATGATAGGGCCAGGTGAAAAATGATTTCACTCCTCATGTTATTTGCCTGGAGGGATGGGGAAATTCATTGAATTTGTTTTATACCCATGGAGTATCCTCATCTGCTAATCAGGTGTGGTTGAAAGCTGGTAAAACTAGCTAGTTAGTGTTTGCTACTGCTGTCATTCTCTCATCCTCACAGATCAAGGCTGTGTTTAGTGCATTACTAAATTGCAAATGTGGATGATGTCAATGGGATGAGGCTCATGCATTATTCCTCCAGCAGAGAGCATTGGAGAGTTGTTAATGGCTTTCAATTGCCACAAGTATTCAGTGACCTGAGATCAATGTCCCTTTGGGAAGAAGCAAGAACTTCTGGTGTATTTTAGACATAATGTGTCAGAAAGTAGAAAAACACACAGTGGGATGTTAGTGGGCAATGAGGAAATCTGCTTAAATTGCTGCAGCAGGCAGTGCCTGGTTTCTCTTTATGCTTTGGTGAGTGCTCTACATTTGCTTTAAAATGAGCCACAGGCCTCAATATTTATTTATTTTCCTGAATTGTATCCATGCTGTTACGCAATTGACTCCGTATCTGCTGTTATCAAATGATGTTTGACTGCAGGGTCGAGGAAGAGCAAAAAGTGATTTGTTCTGCATTTTTATTTGAAACTCTGTCTGCAAACAAAATTCCATTCATGGACTGAAAAAAAAAAATTGAATTGAATTAAATCAAACTGAAGCCATAATGGAAAGTGGTCTTTTTTTCTCCCTCTCTCTTCCCCCAACTATTACAACTCCACTCTCGGTGCCATTATCTTTCAATAGGGAATAACAAACCAGCTGTCGCCTCAGTGTATTGTCCATCTCGTTTCCGCACACTGACTAATTCCATTGTCTTCTGCAGTTACAGTGGGTTTAGAGTGGGCAGTGAAAGCTGCTTGATCTCAAGGAAATTCACTGCATATTTACTCCCAGTCTTTAACAGAGTGCTGCAGATAATCCTCTTATTTTACTCCATGATGCTATGTGATCATTCGGCAGTTTATTTTCCACACAGCCCTGGGAACCGGCTCCTCTGTGGGATGAACTGCAATCCCACCAGTTGGATGCAAATAAATCTGCCATTACCTGTGGATCAGCTTTCATGTTATTTATTTTACTCCTCTACCTTGTGCAGCAGGACGCTGAATGTGTTTGTGGTGGAAAAGGGAAACTCCCAAGCCTCTTCCTAGGTGAGGTGGATTATAGGCAAGAAACTTGTCCGCAAAACTCATTTAGCTTGTGTGCACTCGGGTCAATATCTTTCCGTCCAGGCTTTAGTCTCATACAGTGGTCAGCACGGCCAAACAATTGAGAAAGCAGAGCATAACAAAGATTGTCTGCGATAGCGTTTGATCTCTAACACCAGCCTTGTGCTATATGAGGACGGGTATGACAGAAAGTGTCTTTTTCTATTTCTTCAGCTTTTCTCAGCAGAAAAACCAAGGACTTATTCTCTTTATCTTTGGCCTTAGTTGAGGAGATCATTTGCTGCTCGGGACCCTGAGACATAAGCCGGCAGATCCACTTGTGGCTGCTGTAAGAAAGAGGATAACAGGATGAGAGAGTGGTGGAGGTGGTGGTGTTGCTCATGTCCCGCATGGGATGTATACAGTAACAAACTGGCCCCTCCCCCTAGAAGGGAGATGCCTCCCTTTCCCGCTCAAGTTTGTTTCCATTCAACGCAAGTGCCTCTTATTTTTATTGTGTAAACCAAACACCCAGTAGATCAAATATTGGGGTTTTATTGTGAGCTGCTGGGTGTAGAGGTTATTTTCCTTAAACAGCAATTACAACTCCACTCCACCTTAATGATTAGAGAGGAAAGAATACTCCACATTTTCAGTCAGTAAATTGCTTTCCTTCTTTTTTTTTCTCTCTCCAGATGAACCTGCTATTTGCTGCTGTCCTGTTATTGTGCTGCAGATACAACGCCACAGGAACACAAGGTGGGTCAATACTTTTCTCATTGAGGATGCAATAAAAGTAAACTGTCTCATTATTCTTCCTACTCAGAAATTCTCATTTAGATTGTAGCCTGGATCCCACCAGTTGTGTGCCGCTCAGATTTTGCTCTTGTCATCACCTCGGGGGCCCCTGCTTTAAATGCAGTGTAGATTCAGACGGGATGGGACAGCTGTTGGACGTCGGTCTGACTGTGTCAGGGTGACAAACTGAGTCCGGCTAGAATCAAATTATGATTTAAAGAAACAGTCGGGATTTTGGAAAGTATACATTAGCCTACTTATCGAATCTCGGTATTCTAATGTCGCAGCCTTTTTGTGGGTCCAGTAGAGGTATTACACTCTCACAGTATCCCTGAGCTTCATAATGAGAGGAATAGTTTGACATTTTGGAAAATATGCTTGCATGTTTGCTTTCTAACCTAGAGTTAGATGGGAAGACGGTTACCATCCGGATGCCTTTGTACAAAGTATGAGAGCTTGATTAGCTGAAAGCAGTTGATTAGCTTAGCTTTGCATGAAGAGTACAAACAGGGGGAAACAGCTAGCATGCCTCTTGTCCAAACATTAAAACATTTTTTCACGATTACAAAAGTTGATTTACAACTACAAACTTGAGAATTGGAACTTGGAATTATTATATCACTTTAGATGTGCTGGTAGGTGACTTCTGTTACCTTTGCATAGAGCCCAGCTAGCTGTTTCCCACCGTTTCCAGTCTCTGCGCTAAGCTAAGCTAACGATAATCTTCAAACATGAACACCACTTTATGATTTCTGAAATACAGTCACCAGAAGCAAAAAGCTAATGTTAAGCTACAAACGAACCACACCACCATTTCATGACTTCGACGTCACCACCGCTAAACTTCCAACTGGTAGTTGGAGTTAGCTCTTACCTCTTCTATAAAAGCCTTTACTCTTAGAAAGTTAGTAATAGTTTGCAAAAGTGTGCGTATAAACACAATGTCATTTAGCCACTTGTTAGCAACCAGCCTTTGAGACGGGGGAACCGGAAGTGCTAAAATGCTAATTGCCAGGCTTTAGGACTCATTCCTTTGGCACTCTATTTACAGTGTTTAGTACCTTTAGTGCACCTATTACATTGAAATAGTGTGAGCCTTTTGCCTTCTGATGAGTTCACCTCAAGTGGTGAAAGTGTATTTGAGTGTTTCTTCAACATGGCTGTGAGGTCTAGTCACTGAAAAGTCACAGCTTTAATCCTGAAAACAGCCAGTTTGTGAGACAGACAGTAGCTGATGTGTTCTGACAGGATGCCCCCCCCCCACCCCACCACCACCACCACCACCACCACCTTCTTCCTTATCACAAGTCTGAGTTAAAATATTCAAATGGAAAGAATTTCCATGCGATTCTGAAGATACTGAATGACTTTGTGGCATCATGTGGCCTGAAAATGGACTGGGAGAAACTCCAGTGGTTGTATTTCCATGCATGTGATTTTGGTGGTAAAGCAGTGTACAGATGTCCAGTGTGGCTGGTTGAACTCCAGTGTGACTGCATGCTGTATGATTCAGGTCGCATGCTGCCTTCAAATGGAATTTATGATGCTGCATTTTTTTTAAAATGGAAAGTCAAATATAAGATGTATGTGGTTTTCAAGTGGCAGCTGTGAGAAGACTGTTGCGAAGTGACTGACAACTAAAAAGGACAGTCATGATGGATGATTTTGTGTGTTTTGCGTTTCGAGTAAGGAGCAAAAAATGAGTGGAAAAGAAAAGCGGATCTAAAGTAACTTCCCTTGGCTTCCAAAGTGAACGCCTCAATACCAAACCAGAAGGAGTAAAGAAAACTTCACCTTACAAAGATATGAAATGGTGCATTCGTGCGGCTGGATAGTAAAGCTTTTTGCCGGTTTATGTTCCAACTTCAGATCATTCAGATCACGAATGCCAAAGTCGGGGTCGTGAGCTGTGGAGAGTGTCTGGCAGCGGGGCAACACTGTGCTTGGTATACTGAGGAGGTGAGTGGCCTCGGAAACACTTTCTGCCTCATTCTTCGAAAGGATCACTGTTAATGCAACCCTGTGTACTGTTTGGGACTATGAAGAAGTTTCTCAATTCTTCAGTTCACTTCCTTTAGCAGAGCTGAATCCTTTGTGAGTCCTTTGTGCTCATTTATTCTTATTAATTATATTAATCATATAGATTAGCCTATATTACAGTTGTAGAATCTGACATACGGACAGATGGAAAATAAGTATTTTGGAGAGTTTGAAAATGATAAAAACCATTGGGGGAAAGGGAGAATGCAATCTAGGTTTAATTATACTATGCAAAAATAATGATATTATAATAATGACAGGCAGTTGTGATGTTGTAAAACTGAGAAAATCTAGTTGATCTAAGAAATGATCTAAAACCAAGAAAAGCACATCCCTGCCATGGTAGTAACATATGTTAAAGACCAATGTTGTCTTGATCAGTCAGATACACGCGCTGTGTTGTCCCAACATATATACCATAAAAACAAGTGCTAAAATGGGCCATCATATATGAGAGTGGTGAATGTATGTGTCATTTTTAATTACTTTTATTTGCATAATGAAAGATGCAGCTGTGTCGTGAGCAAAGAGAGAACAGAGACACACAACCTGCTTTTCATTATCACTTTCACACCCTCTCTATATCACTGTCATACACAGCATCACTGCTATTTCTTTATGCAAATGACGGTTTTACACTACAGCTGCATTGTGTATAGTGTCATTTAGCATTAACTGCTGTAGTATGTTTAATTTTTAAGCGTTCTTTTAGGGAGAGTGTTCATATATAAGAGATTGAACTCAACCTGAACCTGTGTCAAGAGTTTTCTAGAAGTGGGTCAGCACATATGGGAGCGCTGTGACACAGCCAGGGCACGGATGAGGACGGGCTGTCCTTTTGATCGCCTGGAGGACCCCAGAGGGGCCGCTGTCCTTCTAAAGGGTCGAAAGATCACCTTCCATCCTAAAGAACAAAGACACCAGCGGCGGTACAGACAGCCCACCCAACTCCAGCCTCAGACTGTTCTTCTGCACCTCAGGCCACGTGGGTGTCACACGAACAGTGCCGGTAAGGAAATATGTCTAAGCCAACTTCAGCCAGATGACGAGAGAACTATTATCTGCTGAGTAGTTTTTTTCACCAATAAGTGATCTTCTATATTCATCAATCTCACAGAGAATTCAAAAACAAATAAGACACAGTTGGGAAACAATGGCTAAGTAATAAAAGTACAGCATATGGAGACATTTCCAGAACAGCTCATTAGCCTACACACAGGATGTGCAGCCTCAGGAATGCTTCTGTTTTATTATTGCAATTGTGATGTTGTTTCCTGCAGACCTCAGTTCAGTGGAGGACACTGTCCGTCCACAGAAACAATCTGCCCAGTGTCAAGAAGTTGGGAGCTGACCTCATAGAGACCAATATTACCAGTGACTTCAGAATGGGTCTGTCAGCATCGGTTTTCTTTTCCCTCTTACCTGAGTGGTAGGCTAGCAAAATTTTTCTTAACTTTTTATACCTCCATACTTCACTTTTTATGGAATACCCTTGTGTCACATTCACACAGTCACACTCCTGGGAGCTGCCCGGTACACTCATAATCTTACCACTGAGCAGCGCCACTGGAGCGATTGGGGATTAAGTGCTTTGCTCAAGGACAACTGGTAGCTGCTGAAAGAAGGGAGAGCATTAGTTATTCACTTTCCACCCTTCAGTCACAAAATCACTTCTCAAAACTTTACACTGCTTCTTACTCACCCCCCCCCCCCCCCCCCACCAATTCATCTCCGCTCCAAAAGGTTTTGGTGCATTTGTGGACGAGGCGGTGATGCCGTACATCAGCACTGCGGAGGACACGCTCAGGAACCCATGTAAGAAGACCGAGCCCTGCCCTTGTGCCCCTCGCTTCACCTACCCCCATGTCCTGAGCCTCGCCGCCAACGGGAGCCTCTTCACGGAGCTCGTGGGGTAGCAGTGGATCTCTGGTAACCTGGATTTACCAGAGGGGGGGGGCTAGAAGCCGTGATGCAGGCCGCTGTATGTGAGGTAATGTGAGGAAACCCAGCAGGGAGCAGGACTGCAATACAGAGATTGTTGTTTTTGTGTGAGTGGGCGATGTGTGGAGGAGGTGGAAACACTGCAGACAATAGATGAGAGGGGCATTTTAGAATTCAAAGCTTCCTTTGGGAAACTGCACCACTCAGTTTTGGGTGTATTTTAAACTCATTATGAGTGAAAATTTGACTTTAATAATTTCATAATGACAAATTTTAGACTTAAGCCCTAAAGAGCATGAAGGCAAAGTATTAGGCTACTCATTCGCAAGTCGTTTGATTACACACAAAAGCAGAAAGGTAATTCCTTGCAAAAGCCTGTCAGAAACACTTATGTCTGTCACGGTGCTGTATTTACTGCAAATTAGCAGTTCATTGACTGTGTGATGTTCTTCACTTGCAGGAGGAGATCGCATTCTACCGATGCTGGTTTCCACTTTGCTGGAGACGGCAAATTGGGCGACATTGTGCTTCCCAACGATGGAAAGTGTCACCTGCATAAAAATGTGTACACCCAAGGAAATTTCCAGGTTTAATATTGAGGTTATGTTGTTTCATTTAATGAGATGTTTTAACACTTAATCCAAACATTGATTAAGACCACTACACACTATTTAGCATATTGTTTTGGTTTTTAAGGCACATTTTACAGAAACAGGTGTTTTTATTGGCATAATAATGTTGCTTTGGTAAGAATTTAGCCATACATTCAAAGGTGGTTAGGTTCATCTCCCTTGTGGAAAAAAGCTTTGTGATATCCCATGCTTATATTCACAAACCAAAGCTTTTGCTCAACAGAACAAGCCGTCACAGCTGGGTGTGCTTTCGCTCTGTTTGTAGAATGCTTTAGCTAGCTATGGTCCCAAGGAGCATGCAGTGTTTATCCTATGGACCAGATATTGCAGCGCGTGCCAAATTGATTCTCGTCTGCAATCAGAGCAGTGAAATAGAGGTCCATACTGCTGCAGACAGAAGTCAAAGACAGTGATTTAAAGGTCAGAATCAACAGCACAGTGCCCTGGGTAAAGAAGATGCTGACAGGCACACCCTGATGGGAAACAGCTGGAGAGTTTATGGAGTAATCCAAACCAAAGCTTTCATCTCTTAATCTCACTGTGTCTGTGTTGAGATGGCTATAGGTGGCTTGTTGTGAGGGAGCTCGAATGTGTATGCGTGTCTGTTTACGTGCTTGTGCGAGTATGTCTTTGTACCTGTGTGTCAGACATCCATATAGCTCTTTTATGAGGTTCACGAGAGTGTTGTGTATCTTGACCTCATTGCAGTGTTGGCAGTTGACAGGTAGAGTGAATATAGATACATTATTAATCTTTTTCAGTCTGAATAAATGGCCACCCAAGGCTGAAAATGTGAAAATGAATGTGCAAGATGCGGGTGTCGCTCCACTCTGAATGGTACTTATTTATCTATTTGGAGGAAATGGAAAGAATGTCAGGGAGAGTGAATGAAATGAGCGATAGAAAGAGTTGTTAGATGGGAGGGAAAGGGGGAGGACAGCAATAGAGGGAAGAGGGAGAGCGTGCTTAACTAGTGATTACACATATATATTCTGGCCTGAGTGTTATGCATTGCATTTTCTATCTGCCCTGTCAAGACTATCCTTCGGTGACGCATGTCGCCGAAACATTGAGACAGAGGAACATCCAGATCATCTTTGCTGTCACAGAAAATGTCAGACACTTGTACGAGGCACACCAGAGGCTATCACTATTCATTTATTATTCATCAGTTTTTTTCTTTCTATTTCTTAAATGCATTTTTTGGTGCTATGGTGAGTTGTTAGTCCATAGTAAAGCCGCAGTTACTGTGGTGACACCTCAGTTGTAAATGCATTAAATTACACTGTAGTGTATAGAAAGGGTTTCCCCTTTTTTTTAACAATTTTTGTGATGCTTTTCCCAAGAAATATTCAGAATGCACAAGCTGAAGTCTTCATGGATTTCACTTCATCTAATTTTCCATCCAAGGTTACCGCTGGTGATAATCTGTATTTGTTTTGCTGTCAAAAATAACATGAAAGATCAAAACCAACTACTTAATATTTTTATTTTATAAAAAAAGGCTAGATAATTCCCTAAAACCATTGGGCACTGTAGTTTTTGACAAACATCACTCAAGCTGGAGTAAATAGTGCATTTGTTGGGTCTATTTTCAGTGGTGGATTAATCTACATTTGGTGTTGGTTAGTATTTATGGCAGCAAAATGGTGTATTTGATATTGATGGCTCAAAATAAACTATAGAGCACAAGTATATAGTTATGAAGAAATGTGTCACCAGTGCAACAGTGTGGCTCACTGAGGTGCTTTTATTAGTGTTTGAACATTGAAGGTCTATATCAGGCTGTGACAACACAGATAATACTTTGGATCAATTCATTGTTGGTTTTGGGCTTTTATGGGATTTCTTGACAGTATAGAATATAATCAAAACTGATATTATAAGTGGTTTTTTTTCCTCCCGGAGTCCATATCAGATTCACCCACTTTCACATAGACTACCTTCATCCAGCAGAGGGAGTGATTTCTGACTGTGACCAATTCAAGCATCCATGCTTTGACAGTATATTCAGTATAAACAGTAACAGAATGGCTGCTAGAAAGAGGAGCTGACAGACTGTCAATAAGCATATAGTATATTCATGTATAGCAAGGATATTGTCGCTTTGCTTCAGGGCCTAAAAAGCATCTTCCCAAAATGTGCAGTCAGAACGCTCTCCAACAACTCCCACAACAGCCTGCAGATAATAGTCGACATATATTATGTAAGTGATGCAGAAACTCCCTTCCTACAAAGGTCATTAGCCTTATATGTGTAGCCTGCTTACACGTTCCCATCTTTAAGAGGTTAACTGCTCTATTGACTACAGGCGCTGACCTCTGAGGTTGTTATGGAGAACAGCAAGCTGCCCCCAGGCTATCACATCTCCTATACTTCACACTGTAAGGACCACAGGCTGAGGCGCGGTGAACAAGGGAGGAGGTGCTCCGACATCTCCATAGGTGATGAGGTGGGTAGTGGCTGGCTCTGTGTGTGGTAAATTGTCTAAGTGCTGCTGTTAGCATGTGGCCATTGGCAGTTGAAGCAGTGGTAATGCCAATTATGATTACCTCATTAGTGGAGCATTATAATTGTGCTGAAGGAATTCTCACCTCCCTTCTAGGTGAGCTTCAATGTAAGCATTACAGCACCTCAGTGTGTGACTGCTTCACAAAGACCATCCCGTGTTATTATTAAGCCCCAAGGCTATAGGTTGAGGTCCTGCTGAGCCCCATATGTGAGTGCTCATGCCAAAAGTACATGGTCCCACACAGTCCTTCATGTAGCTATGGCAACAGCGCTCTGGAGTGTGGTGCATGGAGGCAGGTGAAGTAGCTTAATGGCATCGATTTTGATAACAAGCCTAATTTCAAGTCATTCAGGGTGGAATCAAGCAACAGATATTTGTTTCTATGTTACAGGTGTAAAGGGGGGAGAGTTGAAACATTTGGCGAATGCGATCAAGCACAGTCACGCAGGGTGGTTGACTCCTACCTTTGCCGCCACGATAATGTATCAGAAGTGTGCGGTGGACACGGAGAGTGTGTTTGCGGGAAGTGTGTGTGTCATAAGAGCAGCTCTGTGAATGCGGTGATTTCAGCTGTGATCATTACCGAGGACTGCAGCGTGGAGGTATGGACAACACATATAGGCAACCACTGTCAAATAATATGTGTCACATATTCCAAGAGGTGATCATATCTCATTTCTTTTATCATGTTTTACTACACCAGGTCTGCGGGGTGTGTATGTGTCTCCCGGCATTCAGTGGTGGAGCGTGTGAGTGCCCTCTCAGCTTGGAGTCTTGTTTGTCTCAGGACGGACAGATTTGTGCAGACAGAGGGGACTGTCACTGTGGCACCTGCATTTGCCATGACGACCGCTTTCAAGGCCAAACTTGTGAGCTTTGCCCCTCCTGCCCCAGCGTCTGCACCTTGCACAAAGTACAATGACTTTTCTAGTTCAGGCAAATTACGTGACAATTCAAATGGAGTTCTGGCACAAATTTCTTCAGAGGTTTCAGGTCTGTTTACACTGATGATTCTTTTCCACAGAGCATTCATCTTGTGCTGGGCATTCTCACTGGGCTTGAATCCAGAGGAGTGCGAAATGAGATGTTCCACCCTGAACCTCACTCTGGTAGGTCAGACTGGTGTCTTAGCAACAGTAGCCCCCTCTTCAGGCCTTCACAAGTGTATGGAAGTAGACACAGATGGCTGCAGAGTGCACTTCCTGCTGAGCACTGGACAAAAAGAAGACTCTATCCATGCTCATGTAGCTCTTGAATGAGGTAGGCAGAGCAGAGTCTCTATATTTTTTTCTTTTTTTTTCATGACTGCAACAATACATCATCAACAACAGCACAGTTCAATAACTTATGCCAGTTACAGCAGCTCTAGGGATTTTTCTTTTATGTAAAAATTGATCTTCTGTATATCCTAATAATGAATCACAAAGTAGGGCTTCAGCAGAGAAACTTGTCTCTTAGATCAGTACCCTTTTTTGCATATGGTTCCCCTCTGCACCCACACAAACTGACAAAGTAGTTTGTCATGTGCAGTCTTCTAATATTACTTTAAGTCATCTGTGTACTGTAATTCACTGTAATTCTTCAAAAAAGTTACATGGTGCTGCTTGGATTGAAATAAATATTAGCAATCAATCTCAAGAGTCTGTTAATGACAAAGAGGTATGGCTTCCTCTGTTTCTCAAGATTGCCCATCAGGTCCAAACGTGATCCTGATTACCGCAGTGCTATCAGCCTCTGTTGTGGTGCTGGGTGTGGCTTTGTTGCTGCTATGGAAACTACTCACCAGCATCTATGACCGCAGGGAGTTTGCCCGCTTCCAGAAAGAGCTGGAGCAGAGACACTGGAGCAGGTTGAGCCCTGCCCAAACAAATCCTTCTGTCAGTGCTTGTCAGTCAGAGGTTGTACAGGAAAACGTAGGAATTTGTCTCTGTGACACTGGTGCAGAGACATTTTGACAACTAACATGGTAAAACAAGAGCGTACTGTAGACGTGGTACAGAGATAACAGGAAAAAATCAAAGGACAGGCATGAGATATTTGGTTTTGTATGCATGTGTCAACTATTTTATGCTGAGATTACAATAGAAAATGAAAAACCCGTGCTTGGTCACTAATGCCTTCAATTTACCAGCAGTAATATGACACAAAATGAGTATTATCCCTGCACAATGAAACGTTTCCACTCTGTTTCAGATCGACAACCCCATCTACAAGAGTGCCATCACAACAGTTGTCAACCCGAAATCTAAAGAACAGTGATAGCAGCCGTGGAAAGAGATCTACTTTTCAATCGGGATCCCTGTTGTGCAGCACAATGAAACAACATTCTTCATCTGAACTGTTGTCAGCAGTTGGTCCAGCTTGTTTGGCGGGGGGTGGGGGTTGTTGAAACGGATGTTGATGTCTGACTTGCTTCCTTTGATCTCAATATGCAACCCCGGACTACCAGTCTCCAAGCCTTCATTGCATGCACTGCACACACACAAAATCAAACAGAATCCCCCTACATAAACTACTTTTTGTATAAGGTTAGTTGTCTGTTAATGCTCTCATGTTATTAAAATCCACAAAAGCTAATTACATATTCAGTAAGGCACATGCAAGGAGAATCTCCCATATATGCCGACGGTCGGATCAGCAGTGTCACTTAGGTCTCAGAAGGCAAGAGGCAGTGAGGTGAGCATTCTGCATTATGCCTTGTAATGCCAGTGGAGACACGGGTCTTTACACGGGTCTCCACTGCCCTCTAGATGAGGGGAGAAGAAAGTGACACCCTGCTGGAAATGATGAGGCAGCTAACCCATTCATGTACAATTCACACATAGTCATAGAAAAAGCTATTTTTGACACCAACATGAAACCTCGAGTCTTGGTGCTTTTGTATTCCCACAGACACCTGTGAATTCATCAAACAGAGCGCTGCAGGCTTGAAATGGTGCAATATACTGTGCAACTTTAAAGAAAAAGAAAAGCAGCTAGTGTACGTGCCAGCCACTTTGCCAGTGCACTAAGCTGAATCGGGTAAGCACAGAGAAACAATGCAATGTTCAAATCTAAATGGATATTAGGGTTTTTCCACTGCCTACAGATGGTTGCTGATGACCTTGCTTGGAGAGTAGCAAAGCGATATTAATCATAGCGATGCCTCCTCCACTCCCAGAGTCACTGGGCAGGCAGGCATGCATGCATGCAACTTTAACACAGCCAGCGGGTGGTGGGAGGTGGGAGGTGGTAGGAGGTGGTGGTGGTGGTGGAGCATCAGAGAAAATGACTCCATATGCTTCCACTATGCAGCATTCTCTTTCATCTGTGTGTGATCATAAAAAAAATGTCTAGTGCAAAAAATCACAGCGTCAGAGGAGGCAGCAGAGGCAGCAGCCCTGCCCTGCGACAAGTCTCATGTGAAGGGGCAGAGATGGTGGGGGGAGTGTTGTGGAGGGGGGAGGGGGGAGGGAGATGACCAGCCCTGGAGACAGTTACATAACAAACACTGCAATCATTTTGGAAAAACACTGTAGCTGTTTCGTCTCTTCACTTGTTGTGAGTGGCTTAGTAATAAATAAATCAGTAACGTTTTCTAAATGTCTGTGTCTGTGTATTTAGATGCCAGTATATTTTAATGTGTAGCCTTTGCTCTTATACTTTTAAATGCGTGATTTATACACGGAAGCTATAAAATTATTATTATTATCATTATTATTATTGTCATTATTATTATTGTCATTATTATTATTATTATTATTCGTGGGTGGGCGGGGGAACCAGTGAGCTCATCCTCCCCAAGCTCTCCACAGGTGATTGGTGGCATTCACCCTCCAATCAGAATTCGCCTGCAAAGTGGCTTGGTGGTCAGTTTGGATCTTTTTGTCGAAGTAACCTTAGCGAACTATTCAAGTTTACCGTCAGCGACAGGATATCACTTTCTCTACCCCAGCTTTTGTTCCCGGGGACCTCTCTCTGTGAGTTAACCGTTCTTTCTAAAATTAAACAAAAAATTGAAAAGCGTTTTCCTTTGAGGCGTCCTAAAGGGAGCTAACCACCATTAGCATTGCGCTAGCATGACAACCAGAAGAAGAACTGCCATCATCATCATCCTCCCCAGTGGCTTCGCTAGCAGCAGGTAAGTTGCAACTCCAGCTCCAGCTAGTTTTTTCTACCGTGTTATCTTTGTGGGAATCGAAAGTGACGGTTTACGGTTGCGGACAAGTTAGTTGCGAGTTCAAATTAAACTGTTGGCAGTGTGTCCGCAAACTGTTAGCTTGCTGGTAAATGGCGCAGGGTCAGGGTAACTGGGCTAAGCTAGCGTTAGCAGTCTGTCAGCTAGCCTCAGTGTCACTGTTCCTTGACTCAACCAGCTGTGTCTGATCTTTGAGCTCGAAACGAATTACAGCCCTATTAAAATCTTCTCTGTAATCGGCTTCGTAGCAATGCATGCTTGTCGTCCACATTTGCTAAGACGATTTCTGACTCTTTTTCTGCCGTGTCCTGCTGTATTTACCCCCCCTTATTCTTCCATATATGGGTTTGCACTAACGTGCACTCTGAGATGTTGTAGCAACAAAACTTATTCTACCTTATTAAACAGTCCAAAGGCAATCGCGTCCAACATAAATCAATCTGTCATCTGAACACGAGAAGAGCAAATGTGAACTTGAGAATGCTACTGTGGGTGTGTGTTGTAGATAAATGTCAAATCTTGCTCCAGATTTACTCCCTGATGATCCCTTATATTTCACTTTATGACTGTAATTAATTCCCAATCGAGAAGAAAACACAGACTGTAACAAGATATGCTTGGATATGGCTCATCTCTGGGGCTAATAAATCATATTAACCATGTATTTTGAACAGATTAATGATGCTTTCTTTATATTAGTCTGTCTTTTTTTTTTGCCACTCTGTGTTTCACAGGCCTCCATTATGGTCTTCAGATGTGAGCCTATTGCTCCCAAATGGATGATGATTATCATGTCAGCCCACCACATCTGGATCATCCACTCATGCCCACAGGAATCCTCATCCGCCCCTACAGGTTATTTGCATTCCTTATTCTACTCATATACGACATTAGTATGTATTATTTATGTTTATTGAGGTCCCGTAATGCACATTGAGGCTACCCACCCTACAAATGCCTATACACCTATTTATTTATTTCAACATTGCATATGCTGGTAATTGGTATTCAGACTATTCATGTCATTTTAAATATACTTGCAGATTTGTTGTAATAAGGGAATCCAAGAGTTTCTAATGTCTGTCTAGACTAAAGTAATGGGTTCTCTTGCATCATGTGCTGAAAACATGGTTTCTAAACTGGGGGAAAAGAATAAGATCATTCAGCAAGGAGGACATTTGTCTTGAGTGAGATTATATGTATAGTTTACATTCTTACTGGATACACTATATTTTTCTATCCAAAGCAGTGACCATAGAGCTGTAATATTAAAAGCAGCTTGCTGTGTTCATGTGTATACAGCTCAATGTCTGAGGGCCAGTGTTGATGTCAAGGCTACTGCATGTATCATATTTAGAGAAGTCAAAGTATGAGGAATGGATTCGTCTTTTTGCAGGCTATTTACTTACTTACTTATTTAGCTCAAACATAAACATCCACTAAAAGTAAAATGCCCAGCAGTTGTTGACTGAAATATTAAGAATGGACAATCTATTTAATTTACTTGACTTTTAATGTCATCTGATCATTTGTGCCAAACACATTGGCTTCAGCATTTCATAAATGATCAGCTTTGGAAGGCAGTGAATGATTGTTATGAAGTAAAAAGTGATTTCATTTAAATAAACTGTCCATCCAGACAGTTGCAGGTTTGTGGTTTTAAAACGTCATCAGCAGAGACAGGCAAAACATATAATCATCTAAACAGGTGGTCAAACATAAATAACATTGCAGCACATCATTAATGTGCTGAAGGACCTCTTAGGATTCACTGTTTGCTCATTATTGAAGCTTTTGGGCCACAGCAGAAGACGACTGTGCTGAGTTCCACACCTGACAGTTACGAACAAGAAGATGATGCTACACTCGGATGAAATTACACTTGATCACAAGAAGTGACAGTCGACAAATTAAACATTGTTGCCTGTTTCAATGTATCTTGATTTCTTTTGCAAAGTGTGGTTCCACAGATCTATCCTGCCATTTTTGTGCTCATACCAACACCATAACATACTAGTTATTGTTAATAGGCCAGTACAGATTTTTTTTTCAGATGAACAAAAAGATAATGCACATGAATGTCAAGTAATGACAGTAATTTTCTCCAAGACTACTTGTTGTTCTTGTTTAGGACAGTTTAAATAATATACAGTAATATAATTTTCAGTCTTGTTAATCATAATTTTTTTTATTTCTTCACTGTAAGCTTGTTATATTTTGTTTGCTGGGCGTACTGCTCTCCGGTGGTGTTGGAGTTGAGGAATAACCCCAAAAAATGATTTTAAATGAGGCTTTAATTTACAACTTCACATTTTTTATACTAAACAAAATTATAGGTATTTACTAAATTGGTATTTACTGCAAAAACATTTTATTGTTATATGTAATATTGTATCTGAGTGAATACAATCCATTATTCATGTGAAGAAAGAATGATGGCAATGTTGACAGCACATTTATAGAGATTTTAATGTTTCCCCACTTTTCTAGCTGTGTCTGTTTTTATGACTTGTGCATTAACATAAAAGTGAAGTAGAAACAGTTGTAATTGCAAAGAATTGTAGCGTGTCAGTGTTTGTACCACAGGGTGGCGACATTTGCAAAACAATAGAATTTAATTGGAAGAACGTGTCATGTCTTCGGTTGAACATTAATTTTAACACAGGACAGAAGTTTGAAATTTCGTGTGACCTTGCAAGGTCAAAAAACAATCCCACACAAGTGCGTATGAGTGGTGACCGTGTTTCACTCAGAAATATGATCTATTAAATGCTGTGGTGCGGCAGACAGGCGTTCACTGTCTATTTATTTTTATAATTATTTTTTTTACATGGAGAATAAATATGTTTTCGTACGTCAGCATGCGCCTGGCGTATTACAGGATGAGAACATCCCGAGCCTGGGAAGTTTACGTCCCTTCATCAGCATCCAGCATCTCGCCCCCACCGTTGGTACACATCCCCCTCCTCCTTCCCCCGTACCCAAAGGGTCTCGCGAGCGCGCACGCGTGCGAAACTGCGTGGGAATGGCTGTTTGTGTGATCGAGGGGGTTGGGCCGCTTGGAGCGAGCTGAGAGCTGCATGAGTTTGTAATGTCCGCCATGTTGGCCATGGCGTATTGAACCGGGGAGGATCAGCGGAGCCTAGGAAAAAAAGAGACCGACAGAGAGCGACCGAGACCCGGGCCTGCCCGGCTCTGTTCGCGCTACTACGGACCCAAGCCTTCCCACAATCGACCGGCTGACTCCCAGAGACCGTCACAGATTCATCCATGAGAACTCGAGGCAGACCTGCTGTTATTCCTAGCAGATCGTATAGATTTATGCTGCATCTTTTAATATAAAAATGAGTAAATTGTCGTTTCGGGCACGGGCGCTGGATGCTAGTAAGCCTCTACCCGTCTTCCGCTGCGAGGATTTGCCTGACCTGCACGAATATGCCTCAATCAACCGGGCAGTGCCGCAGATGCCAACTGGGATGGAAAAAGAGGAGGAATCGGTATGTTTTTTATTGCTGGCCGACTGGTGTTGGATCACTTTGGAAGTGTTTTCATATCGAGGGGCGCCACTATGTTGCCTGCGCAAGCTTGTGCAAAATGGCCGCCATATCTTCTTTTTAGTGCACACGACGGCTCTCGACGAATACGAAATATTACGGCCCCGTTTCACCACAGGTGTCATTATAAGGGTGTAGCGGTTTGATATTTTATTCGTGAGCCGTGTTGTGTCCATTTGTTTCACTTGAAATCGCGCCCGAAAGCACAAAGGAGTCACGTGACTTTTATCTGTTCCTCCATTTTGTTGACTTTCTCTCTGGTAAAGGCAAGCGGGGATAGGCCTTGGACGTGGTGTACTTTCCGTGAACAAATGCCAGGGGGAGACACTGAGGCCCCTCCCCAAGTCCGGTTTGACAGCTAGGTGTTGCATGTTGACAGCTCCAACTCTGCCATGTGTGCTGCACTTGGCGTCTCCTGTTTGGCACAGAAAAGAATATATATATCTCGCAGACCCTGCCCTGTATTAAATCATAACAAACCTCTGCAGGGCTGCACACTGGCATGGGAGCATAATCTGTTATGACATGCATGGTATGGATAAAGTGTTGTCTTAGAGGCGACTTCATTCACGTTTTGAGCAAGACTGCTTTGGATTCCCGATTGCTGTAGCCATATTTAAAGTGTTTTTATTTATTAATGGAAACTTGTCTTAAATAATGATGTCTGCAAGACGGTACACATTGTAACAGAGCAGTGTGTGCTTCGTGTTTGTGAACAGTTGTGAGTTTAGTGAATTTATTTTGTGATGTCTTAACACTTTTGTGCGCTGAGACCATCAATATCTTTAGGCTTTATTCATTTATTTGGATGCTAAAAGCTGTAGTTTAATAACTGATTAGTTAACTTTTTGGATAATATTGAGGTCGTCTAATATTTATATCAGTTTGTGAAATCTGTACTAATCCGATCTAGTTTATTTTGTTAGGACAGTATATAATACTCCCATTCAGATCACATTTAAATATAGAAATGATTTGCACTGTGGTTGAACCACAGCTTGTCAGGTTGGATAAAGCTTATACATTGCATTTGAAATCTCTGCGTAAGTCAAATAGGGTCACTGTATTCAGTTCACTCTCATTCACACCGTAGATTAGGCTTTATAACTAACCCTCCTCTTTTGAAAGTTTTTTCATAAAATGATTCAATGTCTGTTGGATTATTAATGCATTGTATTTTGTCGTTATCATCTGATCTCTGGTTGTTATTGTTTGTTGTAGACAACGCATTAATGGCTAGTATGTTATCTGGTGTTTATTACCTCCTCTGGCCCACTTGCTCTGCTGAATTGCTTTCCGTCACCTCATCAGCAGGAGAGCCCCCTCTGTGCCGCCAAGTTACCTCAGCAGACAAACACAGGGGAAGCACAGACAGGGGCCCGCAAAGTCAGCAGAAATCCTAGCCCCCCCACCCCCTGCCAGACTCCCCCCCACGTACTGTACACATGCACACAACGGCATTACATAACAGAGTGACAGAAGAGATAAAGAGGACAGTTTTACTACAAGGCTGTGCATGGCTTAGCTCCCTGACCCACATCCTGTCCAGCAACAATGGAGCATCGCTGTGCTGAGAATTATGTTGATTAAAGAAGCGAGTAAGCACGCTTTGCGAGGCGCTAGTATTGATCGCATTAACATTTATACACAAGGATGCGCTGCTATCTTTACCCACCATTTTTGCTTGCATTGTATAGGGTTTGACTATAGGAAAAATACATCTGTTGTTGGGAATGAGCTGAATCTATAGCTGATGGACCTCTTTTTTTTGGTTTATTCAAATCATGAACTATGTGCCTTTGTATGTCTGCTTCATCAGCATTCATGATGTGACGCCTGACAGAAAATAATAACCTCTAAAAGCACAATTTGTATGCCATCATTAGTTGCAGTGGAACTGGAAATGAGGTGCTTTGTTCAGTAATAATCTTTTGAACACAGCATAAAACAATTCACCTGCCATGTTTCACTGTGGCTTCTGTTCACATGGTTCTGTTTTAAGACTTTGTATTTCAGTGTTATATTGTAGTTTGTAGAATCGAGAAGCAGTAGAATTAGCAAATACATTGCCATGACTGTGAATAGTAGGAACATTTTGTCCTGTTGTCTAATCAGGGAGTCTGTAATTGTTGCATTTGCACAGTTATGTAGAGATGGGGGGGGGGGGGTACCTTTTTTAATTCTAAAAGAACCTCAGTACTCGAAGTACAGAGAACTTCCCACATTAAGCACATAAGCGTTGAATTAAAGGAACACACCCTCATTACAGCTTCATAGCTAATGTGGACCAACAACAGTGTTGCATGTTTTGCTGCTTGGATGATGTCATTTTTGTTTTTCCTGGTAATTTATTATGGGCTAGATTTATTCTCCTTTGAATTATTGATGTTGCTAAAACATCAATCACAACCTGGTGTGTGTGTGTGTGCCTTGACTCACTGAGCAGATCGCTGTCCTCAAGACTTCCTCTGGCCGGCATGAGCTGAAAACACCTGTTGAAGGCCTCACTTTAGTTGCCATGGCAACTTTTATTGGAGTCATCTATTTTTCTTGGGAACATTTAATGGAATGGACGTGTGTTGCTGTGAAAATAGATTTTCATTTGTCTCTCCTTTATCTGCATCTGTGGCCATCACCGAAGGCAGCGCTGCCGCTGTGAAGTCCCAGAGCATTTAGTGGAGAAAGGACAAGAGAATTGGCCATTCAATATTTGTGATTTGGGCATGAGTAGTCCGGGATTACCCTATAATAAGTGGGTTTCAGCATTTGTGAAATGTCCTTCAACCCTTCACTCTCTTTTTTTTAATTGGGAAGAATGAGAATAAAGACAACTCATGTTTCAGCACAGACCAATTTAAATGAATTAAGTTTTTCCAGAAGTAAGCGTGTATTAGTGACATTCGGACTTTAAATTTTGATTAAAACAGATTGTTGGAGTAGTTCCTAGAATAATCTAGTTTACTCGTCCCCATGTGCCATTCACAAAACCCTTTATCCCCCGATTCCTCAACAGAGGAAATCCCAGGCTGTGAATCGTAGTTGTGAGGATCACAGCTGTGAAAGATCAGGATATCTTTAGGTCAGAGGCAGCTCAGGGAGGCCTGCTGCAATCTGCCAAGCTGATATCCCCTACAAAAGTGAGCAGAGGCATGTCTGGCCCAGGCTCAAGTTTAATTGGTTCCTTATGTACCACTCTATCTGCAAGGTTTAACTCTCTAGGCTCAGGGTTCATCGGCATGTCAGACAGTGGGGTTCACAGAGGGCGTTTTATGAGGAGGAGTTTGATAATTTACACGAGAGAGCAAACCCTGCGCAGAGACGGCTTACAATTGGTTCGTTTAGTTTACATAAGGTCATGTCATATCGGCAGACAACTCCTTGATGAAGCAGGAGTCTGTCCTTGTGGTTGCCAGCCTCTGTTTGTCATCAATGTTGTAACTACAGGCCACACAACCATGACAGGTGGCTGTCACTGATTGATGGTGTATACAGCATGTAAGGATGTGTGGAAGTATTTTAAAGTTAACCTGTGAGGCTTCGTCCAAACTACTACGCTTTCATTTTTTAAACGAAAACAAAGTCCGTCCAGATGACGGTTTTAAGATCAGTAACCATCTCCGTCCATACTATCACACCTGAAAACGCATCTGTTTTAAAACTGACACGTAATGTGGATATGGCACAGGTTGGAGGGTTGGTTTTTCTCTGGGTGCTCTGGTTTCTACACAGAAAAATTGCAAAGTAAACTGGAAGTTGCCAGTAGGTCTGCGTGTCCACCATACGTATTAGAAACTTAATACATCTTTGTCAAACACTTACCATGAAAATGAATTTTATTAAACTGTTTCTTGTCCAGTCTGCCTTTGGTTAAAGGTAGAAGCATACTCAAAATAGATTTGATTTTGTTGTGTTCTCAGCTGTCAAACTGCTATTAAATAGCAAGCTGAGGGAATTCCAAGAATGCGTCTGTGCAAAGCTTACCTTTTTTCCTTTTTTTTTTCTTTTTTTTTTTTTTTTACAATTAAAGTTGCAAGATCACTGGGGACGGAGAACCACAGCCTCTGCAGTTTTAGAGCAATAGTTTTAGACTGGCTAAGCACACGAAAATGGGTGGCTGATTGCAGGGGGTTGTGTATTCTGTGGGCAGTGAACCACACTGTGCAAAATTCTCAACAAGTTTGGCTGGGAGAGTCTGCACACACTGCAACAATCAAAGCCAAATAACAGCACTTTGTTTTTATCCAAAACCTGTGATTTGCATGTGTGAACATGCCAAAATCAGTTGCTTTTAGAGTAACGTGCCAGCTTAAGTTGCTAACAAATTGTAAGTGATTTGTGAATAGATGGCAGATTGTTGTATGTGTATGTTCATGTAGAGCCACCAACAAGCCGGTCAGGCTTCAGTGGGCAATGGATGTTGTCTGAATCCTCCTGGATGAACACTTCAGTTGCTTCAGTCTGAAGATCCTTGAAGTTAAATTCATGATGGTCCAGTTGACACAATAGGCTGTTATCTTTGTGTGTGTTGGTTGTAGAGAAAGTACAACACCGGGCTTGTTGATGAGCTTACCAGGGGCAGATGGTTCAGCTCTGGACACATGCTGCTTCCTTTTATGCCAGCTCACAGCACTGATACGGTTCTCCTGTTACTGCATGCAGAGCTCCTCATGGCTTTGGATTATACTTAAGGCTCCAACCACTTAAAACTCCCACACAAATGCTGACGTGTCTAAAATTGAATATTTTTCGGGTAATGAAAAATTACCCAAGCACAGATATGGTTTTGTCGATCATTGCATTTACCAGCCACAATTGATAGGTCATGGAACACTGACCCATGTCTCAAAATCTGCCCAAGAAATCATTGTTGTGGGAAAAAATGTGTAAAATGAGTAGGAGCCCTGTTAAAGTACTTGTTGGTGAAAGATTGGTCTTAGTCAGTTTGACTGGATTGGCCATCTGTTGCATTAACTGCTGAGAATAGGCCTGAAAAGATTGTGTAGTGCAGAGAGAGCATACAGGCTGCAGTGTCTTTGATGCAAACGCCATAACTTGGGCCAAAAGTAGGTCTGTGCTTACATTCTCATCAGTCATCCAACACTTAAGATGTTTATGAAGGCTTGTCAGTAATGTGTTACTTAGGCAAGCAGTATCTGTCATAGAAAAGAGATGAATATTAATATATAACATTTTTGAGGTGACTATATCGGATTACATAATGAGAAAACATTCTGTGCTCGCAGAGTTCAAGAGTCAAACTGTCTGACTCATTTGCCAACGTCTTTGCGTCGGCTGCCAAGTCAGTGAGGGTTTCACGGTGATTTGTTGCAGGAGAAACTTTGCAGGTATTTCATCCATGATCCCACGTTTCTGAAAACTTTTTAGGACCGATTTTTTTTCTCCAATTATCTTGCTTGAGCCGAGATATACTGCAAATGAAAACAATGAGTCACTTTTATGATAGTAGGGTCACCTGTGCACGGCTCAAAATGATGTCTATGCCAAGAAAACACATGCTTTGAAGTGCAGCTACACTGACGATGAATCTCATCTTTGTGCTCAGATTGACACTACGTTTAACAGTACTCTGTGTTCAATACCCCAAATCCTATACCCTCCCTCTACTGATGACTCATTCCTCTGAGACACAGCACTGAGCACTGTGATGGTATATATAGGCATAACATACCATGACAAATAGCATGTTCTCCCAAACCCACAGCAATTAGAGATGAGGTTGAAAATAAGAGCTAAAAAAGGAAAAAAAACACTGCAAGATAATCAGTAAAAGGAATTAAAAAATAATTCAGAAGGATCTGTGACTGGCAGCCTTGTCCTGTTTTGAAATGCTTTGTGTTTTGCATTCATTTTTATGGCCTGGCTATAATTCCCCCTTACATGGTTCAGGACTAATACTGAGATTGAAGAAAACGAATCAAGAAAACTAATTTCCATCTGTTTAGTTTTTTTGGTTTTCAAGTTTTTTACAGCTATTTCCCCGCATAGCTTCTGCAAGATACTGTTCAAACAAACTATGCTGCTAGTCCATTGAGAAATCTGAATTGTAATCCCTCCTAATGTGAGATGTAATTTTCCTGTGAATGTGTTGAGGCTTGTGTGAACTGACCTCAGGATCCTGCTCTGCAAACCTCAATTCAGTAACCTATAAGCACGGTTAAGTCCTGCACTTGAATGCTGGTTCTCTGTTTGGTTTGTGCTTGTTGCTGGCTTCCTGTATATGTGGAAAATAACGAACACTTCATTAAACTCATGATGAAAGGGCAGCATTTTTTTCCACAAGCTCAATTAGTCTTGCTCATCTTTATTCCCCAGTACACACCAGCATTCGGATTTGTCAATCCATGTCAATGTAAAGTGATATTTATGAAAAACCGCTTGTCTACTGGTATGTCTCGCTTGTGTGAGCATGTCTCTTGGGGTCAAAAAAAAGATTAGTAAACAACTAAATCAAGAAAGGAATTTCTGAGGAAACTGCAGAGCTCCTCAAACTGCACACAGTCCATGTTGAACAGCTGCTTTCCTTCTCTCCTCCAGGAGCACCATCTCCAGCGGGCCATCTCGGCGCAGCAGGTGTACGGCGAGAAGCGGGACAACATGGTTATCCCCGTCCCCGAGGCAGAGTGCAACATCACGCACTACGAGTCCCTCTACCCCGGGGAGTTCAAGATGCCAAAGCAGCTTATTCACATACAGCGTGAGTAGCGGGTCGCTTGCAACAGGATTATCCTCTTAGCTGCGTTAGCGGTCTGTGAGCACGTGGGGATGTTGTTGCTGTTTGAATGCGCCGGGCGTGTCTGATGGGTTCAGCCGGGTTTCGGCTGCTGATTGAGAGATTTGTGTGTTTGAGTTTGGGGAATTAAGGGAGCAGTTAGCAATGTTAGCATTAAAACAGCACAAGTGACTGCTAATTGAGCTTACATTTCTTTAAAAGGAAGTGCTGCACGGTCACATTTAAAAGGGACATGTGCATGTCTCTCATGACACATTGTGTAATATTGTGGTAGTTATCTTTAGAGACTGTGATATCACAGATTCCCTATCTGAAAGAGCTGAGCAGTCTCCACGAGTGACATAAATAAGGGGCAGGTTATTGGTGGAGAAAGAAAAGATAATCATACTGACAATGTGTTCTGTTTAAAACAGAATTTGCACATGTTAAAGAAAAAAGTGCTGTGTTTGCCTTATATCACTAGTATTATCAAAAATGTTCATGCTTCCCGTTTTTGCAAATATTTTACACACACCCAAATAAACTGTCAACAGCATCAGGTCAACAGTTGCAGTGTAAGTGTGGCATGTTCCTTGCAGTCTGCTGTGTCTCCCGCAGAATTAGAATCTAATTGTGGTGGTAGCTGGCGAAATTAATTAGAATATTAATGATGAGACCATACATAAGGTGATACCTTATATAAGGTGCTCCGCTGCAAATTTTTTAATTGCCAAGTACTGTGTCACAATTAAATAAATGAACAATATACAGCTCTCTCTTTGTTTATTGTCGATCTCACCTCCTGCTTCTGCCCCTAGCTGGCTCCTCGTATTGGCTGCTGTTCTCATCCTCCTCCTCCTCATCATCATTTCCTACATCTCTTTCTCTTCATTAGCTGCAGCTATCCCTTCCTGACCCTCTCTTGCTGCTTCAGCTGCCACAGCTGCACCAGTTCAAGCCGGGAAGTATTCAAAACAAATTAATTGGGATAGCTAATCACACTGGTCAGATTGCTCAGCTTTCCCACATGTTTTCTTAACTTTCCGTTTTGCTGATGCCTCTGCTCCAGACTGCGTGAAGCAAACCAATGCAGCTCTTCTATGAAATAAGATTATACTGATTAGTAATGGTCAAAAAAAAAAAAATGAATATGTGGTGGTCAGTGCTGATAATGCGTAGGGCTGCCACAAATAAATGAATGCATGGGAAACACTGGACTGTAAAAGCTCATTCATCTGAAGAGAATGGCATTAAAGAAACAATCCAGGATCACAATATAAAATATTTCTCAACAAGAATATTTGTTGAATATTAGAGCAAATTCCATGTGTTTGGTGTACACTGCAGCCATCACATTCACTGTTTGAATCAGCAACAGGGAAACCTTTGTGGCTACTGTTGCAGATACTTTCACCATCATCTTTATCTCTCTATTTTCTACTGCCTAACAGTTAAAATATAGGGCAGTGAGTGCTGCATACCTTCCCAAATGCTTGAGGTTTTGACAGGTTAATGTGTTGATTATAGTGGCGCTCTGACAGCAACAGTGCAGTAAACCTACTTTTTTCTCATCCACGGGTCATGGTAGCTGATGGATTACAACAGACAACCACTTTCCCCATTTTAGCAGACTAATATGTTATTGTCCGGAGATTCCCCAGGCCATTTCTGGAGATTGTGGCCAGACTGACTGGTAAAGCAAAAGGAAAAAAAAAAAAAAATCAAGTCACAGGCAATATTTATGAGCAAGTGGCTGGTTATGTTCCCAGCCCGGGTGCTGGTGTTTGTCCTCGAGCACTGCTTTATTGAGTTGGTGAAGGCACAGACCCAAACACAAGCACAGTGCTTTGTCATGATAAAATGGTGTGTTTATTTTTTGTCCAACATTTGGCAGCAGTTGTCTGAAGTTAAAGACTGAGCATTTTATACCCTGTGGCTAATGTTTATTGACTTTGCATGAAATGTACTGCTGCTAAATACAAAAGGCTCTGCATCATAAAATCATGACATGGCATTAAGTCTTCTAATGACATATTTTTATCTGGGGTCATCAGCCACAATATTTATGAAAAATTTGTTTTCCTGTGAAAGTTAAAATTAAATATGTCCTGATACTTATTCAATGTGTGCGTGCACAACACAGCTCGCTAATAGCGTTTACAGAAGGGAAGTTGTGTTTAGTTGACGCAGTCCTGTGTCTTTTTCTCCAGTAACCAACTGCTCTCCATCTCACAGCTTTCAGTTTGGATACAGAGCAGCCAGACTACGACCTAGATTCAGAGGATGACACGTTTGTGAATAAGCTGAAGAAGAAGATGGAAATCACCTCCCTGCAGTTTGAAGAAATGATAGACCGACTGGAGAAAGGCAGTGGGCAGCAGGTATTTGTCAACCTGTGTGGGGGAAATGACTAGTTTTCAGGGTATTTGCACAAACACATTACTGGCTTGACTTTACACAGAATAAATAAGCCCACCGAGTCAGATTGTGCTTCACTCTGCGCCAAATAAAGTCAGGTTTCTCACCCTGTGTTTTAGTAATCTGAGAGGTCATTACCTCAGTCCTTGGTTTCTTTAGCAGTTACAGAAAGCCACTGCATTTTGGGAGTTTTTGTAATCTCCAACTAGTAGCTGCTTAAATTTAAACAACACCAGGTTCCTCTGTGTTTTGTTTATTATTTCTTTGTTATACATGGGACTTGTGAATACCTGCACTGACTTGGTGACTCCTCTGTTGCTTCGCAGCTTGTAAGTCTGCAGGAAGCCAAACTGCTGCTGAAAGAGGACGACGAACTGATCAAGGAGGTGTTCGACTACTGGAGCCGCAAGAGGAAAACCTGCAAGGGTGGCTCCCTCATCCCCAATGTCAAGCAGGAGAAGAGGGATGGCTCTAGCACCAGCGACCCCTACGTGGCCTTCCGCCGACGGACGGAGAAGATGCAGACCAGAAAGGTAGGAGTCTGCGGCCCAGAAGAATGAGTGAGACGACAAAACAAATGGAAGAAGTTGAGATCTGTAAGATCTCATACAGCTATAACGCTCTTCTTCAGATATCAATAGCTATAAAGGCAGCTTTGATGTGTAGGTTGACCCTATTACCCTAAAATTAAAGTTTTAAAAAAAAAAACGAAGGTTTCAGAGACTTTGTCAGAAAAAGTTTCAATACAAATGGAAACACTTGTGTTGGTGTGCGTCTGAATCATAACCGCTCCATTTTCAGAACCGAAAGAATGACGAGGCGTCGTATGAGAAGATGCTGAAGCTGCGCAGAGACCTGAGCCGAGCCGTCACCATCCTAGAGATGATCAAGAGGCGAGAGAAGAGCAAGAGGGAACTGCTGCACCTCACGCTGGAGATTGTGGAGAAGAGGTAAGAAAGATCAGAGTGGGAATGAGGACAGGAAAGAGTTTGGCAGTGGTTGTTGTGGTTGTCTGCACTGCACCAACTACCTTGTGAGAGCAACTAGCTGCTATTAGGAGGCCTTTTCATAGAGCTTTAGAATGCAGTCGTATCGGGAAGTGGATGCTTCATTTGTCTAATTGGACGACAGATGTTCATGAACAGATTTATTTGGATAATATGCTGTTTTGGAGCTGTGCCCTCGTTCTGTCACTCTAGGAGTAGTTTGGGAACACTTTCTGATAAGGTTTAAAAAAAAAAAAAAAAAAATCACTACATGTTTATCCCCCTTCAAGCTGAGATGGTTACGATGTCAGACCTTTTACTACACGTGGTGTTTTGGCCGGCTTATGTGGTTAACCTTCATGTTTGATTAGGCTTTTGTTTACTCGTCAAGTTGAAAATCCCAAGTAGAGGCCATTAGGACACTTGTCTGCAAGACTGATGGTCTCAAACAGTCACCCACGTGTTTTTCTGTAAAGTCAGGCTTCGCTGCTCATGTTAATTGAGGGCACAGTCATGTACACTGTTTTGCATGCATTATCAATTTTGAGTTCACCCTGTTTATTCAGAAGTGTCAGGAGCAAATTAGCTCATTGACTTCTCTGTGGCAGTTGGAGTTTTTCTTTTCCTACTCTGTTAGGCAGTACACGGGACTATATGTTTCTTATTTTGTGTATTGAATTTATTTATTTTTTTATCTCACGAGCTCCCACTTTGAATTGTCCTTTTTTCCTCCTCAGCGGAGCCTTTGCGATCCATCTAAACATGACATCCGAATGGAATGAATTTCCTCTGAAAGTAGCTGTCAGTGTGAGCTTAAATTGGACCCTTCTCCTTGAAGTGCTTTTGATTTATAGTGACATTTCAATTTCCTCTTGTTATCCCGGCCTGGTTTCTGCCCGCGCATCACCGCCAGTGTTCACTCCCAGATTGGACCACTCTATCCTCAGTAGATAGCTTCTCCAGCCCACTGCATAATATTACGCCAGCGTAGAGTGGCCCAGGTGTACTGCGTGGTGTGTGTGTGTTTGTAGTCTCAGAGTTGTGTGTTTCGGGCTGTCCGTTGGCCATGGCTGTATGGTGTTGACATTTGAGTATTAATTAGCAATCATGTTCCTGGATATTGGGGTATAAATTACAATACAGTATGCGCAGGTGTCTCCATATGTCATACTTTGTAGTAAATGTTAATGTAATGTGGAAGTACACCTCCTTTTACTCACCAGCTCATCTACACTTTTCTCTGTGCCTGTCAGGAACACAATGCCAGACTTTGGCAGCGAGGTGATGGCAGAGGCTTTGGCGCAGCGGGCTCTCGTGAAGCCTGTCTACACCATCCCCATCATTCCCCTGTCCAGCAGCAACCAGTACAGACACCAGGACCACTTGGACATGAAGGACTACAAGAAGGTGAGGCCAAACTCACAACACAACACAGTGGCTAACGTCAGAAACAGCGTGGAGAATGATTTCCGTCCCTTTCAGCTCGTGAGGAGTGAGGGTGTTGGAACAGAACGTCTGCGGAAGACTGGGGAACGTTATTGACTTTGCGTTTGTCCTTCACCTGAGTCAAGAGCTGATATCTGCAATGTACTGTACCTCACACTGAACAGTGACTGAAATGAGATCTTGGCATTTTCATTGTTGAAAAGGTGCGCCATTTTAAATGGCAATTATTATTGAAAATCATTGCCATACTGTGAGAACATTAGTGGATTTTTAGAATAGAAAAATATGTTTGTTAAAGTAAGATTTTCTTTACAGAAGTGATTTAACTTTTTTATCGAAAAGAATTTTAAGGGTAAAAAAGATCTAATAATGCATGTATACATAAGTATTGGAGGAAGTAGTTTCCCATGCTCGTGTTGTTGCTCAGTTGTGTATCACAATGTTGATGCCCTGTAATCACAGTTATGTCATTGAGGGGGAAGGGTACATAGTTTATGTGCTGAAATTCAAAAAAATAATATAAGGCTGAGCTAATGTAAGTACTTCATTATTGTGAACTCTGTGTCACCTCTTCTCATTATAACTTCATTAGCTCCAGTGTCCAACAACCCTCCTCTTCCCCTGCAGGGAGGCAACTACCAACCCCCCAGCCCCCTGTCTTACCCTACCAGCTGGTTGACTTTTCCCTTTTGTTTACAGACGCTCATTTTTGCTTTAACTCTGCCCCCTCCTCCCTCATCACTCTAACCCTCATTTCTTCCATTGATTTGACACAGCAGCTCTTCACTGCCGAGTCCCTGCCTCTCTGTTTGCTTTTGTCCCCTACGTCCAAGGACTGAATAGGATCTGACTAATCCTAGTGGAGTTGGAGTCTGTTCAGACAGGGAGGGGTCGTCCCACTGGGGAAGTTGGGGGTGAACGGTGGCGTGGGGTGGGTTGAGGAGGGGGGGACAGCCATCTGGCTAGGCAGTGGCATCTGGCACGTGCTGCCATCTGCATATCAATGCCTCTTTTACTCACTGTTGTTTCTACGCACACTCTCCGTTCATAGACCACCAACACTGGGCTAGCACCAACAATATCGCTTTGCATCTTGAAATGCCTTTTCAATTAAACAGACTGTTTTAACACTGTTTCACTTCCATCTTCACAGCCGGAGAAGACAGAGGCAGTACGAACCAAAAGGAAATACGAAAAGAAACCCAAGATCCCTCCTCTGTCAGCACCTCAACATTCAGGGCCCTCGGTGTTCAATCCCAAGGACCTCAACCAGTACGATTTCCCCAGCTCAGACGAAGAACCATTCTCACAGGTAACGTGATTCTGTCTCAGGCGAATGTGAATGACTCTTCTTTTGTTGTGACATGGTTTCAGTTCCAATTTCCATGTGGATATTAACAAACGAGGAACAAGAGGATGAAAGCTGTTATCACTCAGCCATTGTTCCTCAGCAACTCTAAAAGTCATGCTTGGCCAGCAATACACTGATAATGTCAAGTATATAAAAGTGCATGGTTTCCAGTCCTGAGCTCTTCATTTACTTGAGTTGTTTTTATTGTGTAGATCCATTCAGGTTCTTCGGAGGCAGAAGAAGAGAATGACCCAGATGGCTGCTTTGCGTTCAGGAGGAAGGCTGGCTGTCAGTACTACGCTGTGAGTGCCCTCCTGTGACTCCCGTGCTTCTATTTATAGTGCCAACAGCAGGCTGACCAGTCTGGCTCCCCTGGCTGTTAAGTCTTCCACACACTGCTGGATAGAATAATGCCATTTCTTTATTTCATCTTAATTTTAATATCTGATCACCTCCTTCCCCCTGTTTTCTCCTCCCGCCTCTCTTCTTCATCGTCCTTCAGTCTCATCCTGACCAGAGTGGCAACTGGCCCTGGGTAAGCCCGTCAGAGGGCGGGCTCGGCGACCCACGCTTCCGCTACTGTCTGACCTCGCTCAACATGCCACGGCGCTGCATAGGTTTGGCACGGCGGCGCGTGGGCAGAGGGGGCAGGTGAGTTCACTCTTGCTGTTTTTTGGTCTCCTCAACACTTGCTGAGATTTGATCAGCGATGCTCAGATTGTTCTGCAGGTACACAGACAGAAATGAACGGGGATTGTTTCCAGGTCTTGAACATTTGGCAAAATCAAAAATTTATCAGTTTTGAATGGATACATAGCTTCATGTTTTCTAACAGTTGTGATGTAAAGAATAAGTAGTTTGCTATGATCAACCCAGGTGCTATTTGCATTCATTATATTTCTGTCATACCAAAATATACAAATTCAGTGAAGAAAAATGTGAGAAAATGTAGAAATATGAAATTAAATGTGTGTAGGAATGATGCCAATACCAATACTGAGCAGGGGGGAAACTCAGCCAAGTGTTGGCTGTAGCTGCTGAGGTTGTTTACCATACCAGCTCTTTGGCAGGTTACCAGCCGTCATTTGGCGGGCGCATTCTATTATAAATATCAAGCTGGCCGGTAAAATGATGAACATGACAATCCCATTTTGGGATTCACCTGCCACTGTGGCCTGTAGACACATCAGAAATCTGAGTTTTAAACAAAAGCGTATCCTCCAGCTTTGTCTAATATCTCCTCAGTCAGCACACAGATCATCATATGAAGCACAGTGACCGTAGGGGTGAGTTAGCCAGCAGCTAATACGGCGCTAGGTGTCGTCAAGGAGACCAACTGGGACCGGCAGCATCTTTCACAGACGTACAACATGAGATCAGCGATGTTCTGTTTCTGTCTGCAGTCGACCTTATCGTCCACCTCGAGGGAGACTGAGGGGACTGGTTTATCCCATGAATTAAAATGCCTTCTTCAATACGATGTGTACTTATGATAGCGACACTCGACCGTGTGAGAAAACACGGAGCTTAGTGTGTTTGTTTAGCTACACTAGCAGTGTGCCTGTAGGGACTGCAGTGTTGGTCTTTTGATTTGTTGTTCTTTCCAAGACTTGGCTCCAGAGTTAAATGTCTCAACAAGGATTTCTATGAAACTTAATACAGACATGCACAAGTGTATCCTGAAGACTGTCGTGGTTCCCTGACATTTCAGCCAACGCCACACAATTTTTTAGTTGTACATCTAAAAATGCCACTGTACAGTTCTGATGTAAGTAACAGCATGGCCTTTCCGCTGGCATCAGCCTCAGGCAAAACAAAAAAAAAAATGTTGCCCTACTCACGGTAAGGCTCTGGAATAACAAAAAAACAGCAGTCTAGTCTCTCCTCTCAGCCTCATGTGGCTGTGTGGTGAACTTATGTTCCATTATATAAGTGTTCTGCTCTGTCCTCATGGTAGAACTCCATGCTTTTGCCCTGTTTTTTGTGCAGTACCTCGCTATGTTTGGTACTGGCCCGCTGAATTATAATTACATGAGTGGTATGCAAGAAACAGCCACACTTGTGCAATAGTGCAGTCATAACCAAACAATGTTGATGTTGTAATGCACTGATAATGGCTACAGCATGTTTTTCATTTCATCAGACCTCAGATGACTTGTGGTCATGGATGAGGATTTGTTATGATGATTCTGGGTTTGTGTTGCAGGGTCTTGTTGGACAGAGCGCACACGGATCTCGACAACATCTGTCAGAGCCTGGACTCCGACCCGGAACCCGAACCACTCGCCTCACCACTTCCAAGCTCTCCGCTCCGCAACTCTAACACCAGTACCTCAGAAACCAATACCTCGGACCCAACCAGCTCCTCCCACCTCCCCACCTCTTCATCACCCCTGTCGTCGTCGCCATCGCAAACACCTATGGACCTCAGCCAGATTCTTTTGAACATTAAATCTTGCCGCTGGAGGCACTTCAGACCACGGACGCTATCCCATCACCCCTTGGGTGGCGGAGACTTGTCTCGCAGAGGATTTAGGGATTGTAGCCGGACAGTGTCAGGACTAACCCGGACCTTGTCTGGAGGATCCAGCTCCCAGAACCGCATTGGCTCGGCCCCCCCCCCTTTCCACGGTGAGTCTTGTTTCTTCCTCGACACTGCTCAGTGTTTTCTTTTGCATCTTTGGCATCGTGCGTCTAAAATTTGTAGAGCTAAATATTTTCATTGGTCCGAACACAGTGGAACAGTTTATTTTATTGCTTTATTGCTTGTATGCAAAGGTTTCTTGGCATCAAAAGGAGTTAATTTAACACGGCTTTGATAAACTGTCATTCCACAAGGTTAGTGTTTCTGGCTGTAGTTCTCGGAGTAAATTTAGCAAAGCCCAGTGGTCCTTTGTGCACTCTCTGCTGTAATTAAAGAAGGTGCTGAATTCAGTCTGAGCTTGGAAACAGTTTTCCCTCAGCTCATTTTGAAACTTTTGTTATCAGGTGTCAACATACAGCCACAAGGAACGGGAGACTTCTTTCTGCCAAAGTGTTCATCTGAAATCTTCAGGCTCTGGAAACTGTTGTTATTAATTTATTGTATAGTTTATTGTTACAGTTTTAGATCGGTTATATTTATTTGTATTGATGGCATTAGACTGCTCTTTGGTTGTCTCTGCCATTGTTTCTAGAATATTTCATTATTTTTACTGGCAACTTAATTTATGATTATACACATTTTTTCACATTCTGATCTTGTGACATACTGTGGTAGTCCATAACCTGTTATTGCTGCCTATACTTATCACAAGAGTATTGAAAGAGAGTCCTTACCAATTTCATGATGTAAATATGAAATGTTGTATTATCAATATACAAAGAAATATAGTCGAAATTACTGGAAACCTGGGAGTCTTTCATAGTTTTACAAGTGTGTGTAAGTAGATTTGAATGTCTGTTTTGGCTCATGCAGTTAATTAAAGTCCAAATAAGATTAGAATATAAAAATGAAGTCCAAACTTGCCATTAACGTAGACCTATTCTCTGATTTGCATCATTTTCTGCCAGATAGATTTAAGAGGTAACAACCTCTGTGTAAGCAGCAAAGCAAAAGCTGTTAATGGATGACAAATATCTGGCTTCATCCACACTGCTACGTTTTCATTTTAAAATGGTTCGTTTTAAAACGAAAATGATCTCAGTCCAGACTAACACGCCTGAAAATGCACACATGCTTGACCATTCACATACACCCAGCATGTGTAAATATAACCCAAACCTAATTGAAGTTAAATGTATAATGACAGCCTGAAAAGATTCTCCTTATAGTTTGTGTAGAGCTCAGGCAGGAAAGGCTGTTTGCATTGACTATTAGACGATCCTCTCTGTCAGACTTCAGCTCTTTATCTCTCAGTACAAAGGGTAGTAAGTACAAAAAGAGGAATTGGGAGAATTGCCTTTGTGGTGTGCATGTGGAGGGATGTAATTGAAAAATTTCTCCATGCATAAAATTATGTGAGGTGCGGTTGTTTTAATGATTTTGTGCATGTGAATCTGGAGTGATGAGGAAGGGGAGTGAGGGGGAAAAAAAAAAAAGTTTGGCTTTCAAAGCCAGCTCAGCGGTGTTTGGTCGTGGCTTGCTGCTGCTCTTGTGTAACACTTTTTGATGAGGTGCCTCCAAGGTAGATTGCTCCGCTGCAGCCCGGGGCTCCCATACTGCTGTTAAATCACATGAACTTTCTGCTTTCAGACCCTCGTTCCATATTATAATAAATTAATTCCTGCTCCCCCTGGCTTAGGGGAGTCAATTAGAAATGGTGCTGTATAAATAGATTCATGAGATGTGCTACGGTGAGTCTGGGCTGGTGGCTGGAGAGCAGAGAGGTTGTTGAATATTTGAACCACGTTGAGCTGGTGAAGGAAGATGGCAGAATGTCAAGCAAATTACATGGGATAAAACCTGTTCTCTAAACTTGATAATCTGTTGATACCATGGCAAGTTTAGGGTCAAACAACATCTGATTTTATTTGATCAGCAATTTTGGATTTTTCTACACAAATCTGAGGAGTCTGAATCTGGTCAATATAACATTTTGCAAAAATGAAATTTATATAATATTTGGGAAATATGTTAAAGAATTATTTATTTCTGTGGCATTTTTGTTGTTGTAAACCTCAGTGTTACTTTACAGTAACTTCTGTGCAAGACTTTCTGACACTGACAATTGAACTTTTAAATATCTTAAAAAGTAGTTATGAAAATGTGGCCTGCTGAAGATATCTGGTTTTGAAATTAGTATGTGTGAAATGGAGAAGTTATTTGTGTAGGCCTGTGATTGATTTTTGTTATTGAGAAAGATGCTAAATATTTTCCGCTTGAGGGTTCTTTCGGTAATTAAAGTGTAAGGTGGTTGAATATATATCCCTTTGTTATATAGAGTTTGCACACAGCAAGGATGGGTGAAAATCAGCACATACAGATTTAGGAATTGAGTGTTTTTGTTTTACGAAGCCACCCTTGTTTTTTCATATGAACACATCAGCTGTACAAGGACGTTGCCTTTAGTCTGCAAAATTATGATTTTAAACAGAAAATTGGTTATCAAAGAGTAAGAAAACACTGAGGTTTGATACCCAGCCCATGTCCTTGACATCTCATATTGAGCAGATGTGAACATTTTACCCATTTGGTTCTGGCTTGATACTTTTCTCTGCGACACAATGCAGCGTTATTTGGCAATTAACCCTTTTGACCAATCAGATGGGTGGGGAAAAATAACGGTACTGCTGACAACTAACAGTTAAACTCTCCACTAACTGCAAACAGCTAACTTCTAACTGTTGTTGACTGGAAGCTACAAGTTCTCAGCAGCTACATCAGAACTTCCCCCCTAAGATGAGCTTGGTGCTTCAGAACAAAAGCACCAGTTGTCCCAGGTGATTCATTTCAACATAACAGTATGTCATTTAACTTAATTGCAATAGTACGCAATAAACGCAAATATGACTCAAGATATACCTATTTTCCAGAAGTGTATGATTGAGCTTCTTCCCCCATGGTCTAGTGTTTAAAAAGTAAACAATAAATCACAATAAATCGAAATATTGAGTCGCAGTACTTGCAGACTCCGTAAAGATTGCAATACATATCAAATCGGCACCTAGATATCCTGTTAGTATTGAATCAGGACATGAGCATATCGTCAGCATTGAAGCGTTTACCTTTGTGCAACCAGGAGTGAAAGCTGTACAGTCAGGCCTCAGGAGTATAAACTGTGTGTGTGTGTGTGTGTGTGTGCGCGTGGGGCTTTGTGTTAAACCTTCAAACTGGACTTTACTTTTCTTTACCTTGAAGAAAGGTAAGCAACACACCTACGAATACACCATTGTGTTGTTGTGCCACAGTGCTCTTGTTTTCTGAAAGCTCCCTAAGGTGTTGCTCTTGTATAGACAGTTACTGTTATTTCCATTGAAACGCTGTCTCAGATTATATTGATGGTGATGATTGTGAATGTTATTTGTATCAATTATTTGAAGTTTTAAAGTAGTTTCCACATCATTGTGAGGGGGTCATGTCTCCTTGTAGCTTTGAAATAACTTGTTTTTATTGGTTCAGCAAATATTTTAATGCCCTCTAATTTGTTCGTCCTGACCGGAGTGAAATTTGTACAGAAACACAAAACCTTCATTTTGGTTTTTGTAAAAACTGATGAATATGAACTAAGGTCAGCTTCAGTACAATAGCGTTTCATGTACTGACCTTCAAAAACATGCCAGTCACACCAGACTTGTTCAGTCTGTTATTGTGCCTGAAAACATGGACAAAAGTTTCAGCTGCAAACCACGAAATTAACCCCACACACACACACACACACACACACACACACACACACACACACACACACACACACACACACACACACACACACACACACACACACACACACACACACACAGATAACTTTCCCGAATCCTGCCTCTGACTGGTACGTCTCATCCTTCCTGTTCACAGTGTTCACAGCAGAGCAGTACCAGCAGCACCAGGAGCAGCTGGCCATCATGCAGAAACAGCAGCTGGAGCAGAGCCAACAGCAGCAACAAGCCAACATCCCTGCAACAACCACCAACACACAGGTCAGTCAGGATGGACACACAACTCAAAAGCCTTGTGGTAAAAGTTTTTATAACACAAAAAGCAGATAGGTGTCAAGACATTGTGGGCATAAGTGTCGTAAGAGGACAAAGGTTTTATCTCTCAGGTGTTGATATCTGGTCTGAATTGGATTTGTATCTACTTCTCCTACGTTAACTGAACTTATGGGGTCGTTTTCTGCTGCTCGGGTCCCAAATAGACGCAAATGAGCCAGAGTTCTCCCAATATGGAAATCATTTACAGTTGAAGGTCAGTTCACCCATCCCCAGGAAATGAGAGACATCCTCATTCCCACGAGCAGTATTAATGCCACTGGCTTGGTTCCTGTTTGCCAGGAGAAGCGCTGAGCTCAGCAGTTTCATTACATTGTAGCAGAGCGGTCGAATCTTTGGCACAGACCCACATTTTCTCTCTCTCGGTTTCCATCCAGGCACTTGTGTCCAAGACGCTGGACCAGGCCAGTGCCCAGTTTGCTGCCTCGGCCCTCGTCACCACGGACCAGCTGCTGGCCTTCAAGTCCAAAGAGGAGCTGGTGCTGGCGAGCGGAGTCAACGGGGTCCTGGCAGGTGCAGGTGAGTGTCGCTTATTATATTATTGGTTAATTATGCCTCCACGCCGGCGACAGCCAGAGCCGGACTTATTGTTTTCAAGTTGTACGTCTGTCCTTAAACATTTACATACATCTGTCCCATTCTCATGGACACGATGTCTCAGTAACACCTTTTTAAGGAATTTCTTCAAATTTGGCACAAACATTCATGAAGACTCAAGGATGAACTGATTAGGTTTTGGGGGTCAAAGGTCAAAGTCACAGTGACCTCACAAAACAATTTTTAGCCATAACTCAAGACTTCACACACCGATTGACAAAGTTGCACCCAAATGGTTGATATTTTATATGTCTCTGGATAAACAGTGATGTAATTTGAAACTACTCTGAGTGGCGGAGGCAGACTGCCACAATATGGTAATTCAAATTTTACTAATTAAACTAATACTGGATACTTTCTGCCCCTTAAAGCCTTGAAAAATCCTCCAAACGAATCAATTCATGAAGAAAAAGTAGCTGCTTACAGCTTATCACACACTCACATACTGAGTTGAGGCGGTGCAAGAAGGAATCGGCTCATTTTAAGGGGACCCAAGCCAAAAAGGTTAGGAAAGTTTTATTTGAAGTGGTTAATGTTTGGAAAAATGTTACTCCAAATGAACATATAACTACACATTTGAAGCAGCTGTAGACCTAGAATCAGCAGCCCCCTCCCTCTTCCCCTTGGGTTTAAACTAGGGTGGAAAAAACATTGAAAGCAATTATCAATATAATACAGTCCATTACAGCAACATCACCACCAGCAACCTCAACAGTTAACACAGAGTTGCGTCAAAATCTGAACTTTATAAGCTTCACTAAGACGGGATTTATTGCAGCGCTGTTGTATGAGGTTGCATTAGTGCAGCAGCAGCTCGTGAAGTGGTTTGTCACTGAAAAGTGTTTTACTACACTTGGATTCTTGCTGCTTTTATCTCAGAACTTTTCTCCTGTTCAAACAGGTGTTTTTAAAGGCTTGCACCTCTCCAGCACAACAGCAGCGCTTCACCAGACCAACCAGTCGTCACACACTACCGCCTCCTCAGCCCCGACCTTCCTCCAGCCCTCCTCCAATTCGGCCGCGCCCTCACCCGCCAACGCCGTCCCCACCTCCCTCACCTCCACACCCAGCGCCCATGCGGCAGCAGCGCTGGGGCTCCTGGGATGCAGCGCCGCCAACGCCACCCCCGCCACCACTCAGGTCCTCATCGGGAACAACATCTGTCTGAGCGTGCCGTCGGCCGCCAGCCTGGCCGGACGCCACATCCCCCGGACCCTCGGCAACGTGCCACCCTCTGCCTTAAAGCTGTCCGCCACCACAAACCTGCAGATGCCCAAAGTCTCCGGAGCATCGCCCATGGACATGGGCTCAAGGTGAGACTCTGCTCCACCAGGGCGGCATGTCCATTAGCTTAGCTTATCATGAAGACTAGAAACATGGGGAAACAGCTAGCCTGGCTCCTTTGAAGCTAAAACTAAATAACATATTTCACCTGGGTTTCCATTCATTTCTATATCAGACGTACGACATCTCATCTTATCTAATCTTATAAGATCTCTCACATAAAACACGACAGAAGACATTTGTTTTAATTGACTTCATGCTGTTGCAGAATGAACCGACGTTTAGCCACAGTCTTTAATGAGTTTACACCAGAACTAAAGCTGCACAGACTTGAAGCCTCCACAGGTGTGGGGGCGATCAGACAGTAGTTTGATTCCTTATGGCGGCGTCTCAGACAACACCTCCATGTTTCAGACACGATGATGCACATGCACATTAACAAAGAAAAAACAAGACTATATAAATATTCAGACCCAGAGGAAGAGAATTTATTATTTAGCATAAGTTTCTCACTATTGTTGCAGCACTATGAGGTTTCCTTTTTATGTAACATTTGTTTGGATGATCAACAGTAAAGCCTTTGCAATAATAATAAAATCACTTCTTTAAGTATTCAGCTGGACCTGGCACCTATCTAAATACTGCCAATGCAGCGTCTGACAGAGATAATGCAGAGCTGAGAATCCACATAAATCAGCCTGAAAGAAAAGCTGCAATAACTGACGTCAGAGCTCTTCTGTCCACCGAGATCTGGGACAGTTAAAGATTTAATTTCGACAAAACAGCCGGCCACACAGGAGATCAAACGTGAAAGGTAACAGAAAGCTTAATGTCTCTCTATTTCCCGTCCCTCTCCGCAGGGATAATCACGACGAAGACAAGCCAGCACTGAACAGTATAGCAGACAACACAGTGGCCATGGAGGTGACGTAGTAGCGGTGCAGCGAGGAGTCCGCTCTTTTAGGTGCTGTGCATCGTAGCATCGGGAATGCAAAAGGGACAGCAGGACTCTGACGCAGACTGACAGAACGACGAGAGGCCGCGGCCGCTCGCTTGCAATTCTCATCTCTCATACTTTTTAAACCTTTTTTTGTTTTGTTTTGTTTTTGTTACTGTTAAAAGTAAAAGATTGACATCTGTAAATTATGAATATGGCAAAAATTAGTATCTGTACAGTAACTACATATTTGTAATATCCCCCTTGTATATATTACTTGAATACAGAACTGTCCATTTGTGATGTTTTGCACTTGGGAGTCAAACTTAAAGGAAAAAAAAGTAAAGCCAAGTAACTTGTGGCGAGTGTGAGAGATGTGGGAGTTGTATAGAGAAGAGTTTTATCACTTCATGTGCATGGTGCGGAGCCTGCTGTTTTTATCTATTTATTGTGCTGTGTTTACAGTTTTTTTGTTTTTGTTTTTTGGTTTGTTTTGTTTTTTTTATTTGTACACTGTACCTTTGTTGGTTCATGTGCTGTAGTAAATGTTAGGTAGCTACGGACTCCTGGGTATTTTTGTATATTGTGAACACAAAGCAGGTCCCCCTCCACACCCCCACACCCCCGCCCTCGCCCCCCCATTTCCCCTTCACATTTATTTTGGGTCCCTGTGCTTCTCTCTGTTTATCATGTGAAAATCAATGGTGACATACATACAGGACCGGGAGGCCAGGAGAACCCGGAGGAGGAGGAGGAGGATGAAGAGGAGGTGGTGGTGTGTTGGCTTGAAGAGGGTGCTCCTCTCTTCCCGGGAGCGTGCATAAGCATTGTCCCAAACACAAGTAACAAAACAGGGATGAAGTCTCTTCCCAGAAGCCTTTGCTGCTTCTGATTAAAGCACTATTTTTTGTGATGTTTTCTCTTTTTTTTTTTCATGGTTTTGATAAATATCCTGATGCTGCTTTTGTATTTTATTTTCAAAGGGGTTGTCCTTCATTTTCATGCAAGCGGAGTCCCCCTTTATATTTGTTTTATCCCACAAACATTTTTTGTAAAACAAAAACTGAGTTATTTTTGTATAATTTTTTTTTTCTTGTTCTTGTGGTAAACTTGATTGTAAGCTTTTCATTTATTGAAAGACTTCATTCTTTTGTTAATTTGTTACTTGTTCATGCATAGGTGATAATAAGGGAGGTGAATGGGCAGTAATCGCTGTACGTGTTTCATCATTCCAGTTTTTAATAACAAAAAAATGCTAACGAGGGGTCGGAGAGGTCGTGAGAAAACAACCGTTTTTTTCCCCTCACTTCTCCTTTTTTTTTCTTTTTTTTTCTTTTTTTTTTTTTTTTTTTCTTTTTTCTTTTTCTTTGAAAAAAGAATCTCCAGACGGCTGCAAGGCCAAAAACCACAAGTATTGGGTGCCTTCCTTTGGGGAATTTTATGTTCTCTCTTCTGTGAAGAGTTAGGCACAAAGGCAGCATTACTTAGTAGTGCTTCTCGTCTTTGTCAGAATCTGAATGCCCAGTCCAATGGCAGGATATATCCTTGAGGTTTACTTGTCCCACCTGGAGGCTGAAAAGACTAAAAAAATGTGACAGAACTCTCACTAAAATAAGACAATAAAGCCCAGGGCATTAAATGTGAACTGTTTAGACTCTGGCGTCTTCTTATATGCGTATATGTGTGTGTGTGTGTGTGTGTGTGTGTGTGTGTGTGTGTGTGTGTGTGTGTGTGTGTGTGTGTGTGTGTTTGTGTCCTCAGATTTGAGACTGCAGAAACTGTGCAAAGTGAGGAAGTTGAGGTTAGTTTGGTTTTATAAGTTAATGAGCATAGCATCACGGATGTAAGGATACACTCACTGCAACATGTCTGCTACGAATCACGACAACGTGATACACCAGTGAACTCGCTTTATTGAATTTGATTTCACAAGAAAACTTCACCTACTGCACAACCACAGCTGTTGAGTTTTTGTATCAAGTATCAAGGCAATTAAAATGTAATATTTCAAGTGTTTTTACATAATGGAGACCAGGTCCTTTCAGTACAGATGCCTGTTAAGTCACTATTGAAGCTTTAAGGTCATTGAAGGCCTGCTGCTTATTGTGTTATTCTTTTCTTCCATCACAGGTCAGCTCACAAAGAAAATATTTAACTTAATACTTTTTTCTTTTTTTTCTAAAGCTGAATATGATGTGGTAATTAGTGAGCTTTGAGATGCGGCTACCTTTGGCTCACCATCTTTATGCTAAGCTGCTGCCTCCAGCTACATATTTAGAAAACAGACGTGAGAATGTTGTTGGTCTGCTCGTCTTATTCTTGGCAAGACGAGCAAAGCAGGCAGAAAACAGACTCTTGCCTTCCAGCGTGTCTAAAGCTCACTAATAAACATGTTGTATCTCGTTTGTTTAATCCGTAACAAAAACCAAATTGTAAAAATGATAAAATAATATAAGTTGTGATTTTAATGGAGACCAGTTCTCGTGGGACTCATTCTTGGACGGGTGCAGTTACTTCCTGGAATCTTGTCATCATTGTGAAGGGAGCCAGACAAGTCCAGGAAGTCACTTCACTCAGCCAAGAAATAAATCTTATTATGCACCAAAGAAACGGCGTTTTGTACGTTTGTCATTGTTTGAAGGCACCACAAATTTCCTGTATTAAAATTATACTAATGCCTTGAAATTAGTCGCAAATAATAGAAGTTTTCTTCATAATAAATCACAGCTTGTAACTAGACCTGAGTCCGGTCCCCGGCTCCACAGGTGGAGCTGTGCGCCTCACACACTCCGCGGTTTGTTCTGCATCATAAAAATAAAACAACTTCAAATTCCCCTGTAGCAACTCAGCTGCATGCACATCACTTTCTCATCAGCGGCCAAATCACTCCCCAAGTTTTTCAATTTAGCCAAGCTGGAACGCTGCCAGCAGTGTTCAGCGCCGATTATTTATGTTGCGGAGGAGAGATCAGTCAGCAGTGAGACAACCGGGCCCACCTCACAGTCTGCAGGGTGGGCGTGACCTCTGCTGCACGCTTTCTCATTACTACAGTGAGCTGGACCTGGAATAAAGTTGTTTTTCTCATCAGCGTCTCTGGGTTTTCTCTGTGGCTTTGTGGCTAAAATAAATCACTAAATGTCTTCTGGGGAAGATAGCAGCATATCTTGGGAGTTTTTCCATTAAATTCACTATACATTCTTTTCCAGAAAATGACTTATGTGCATGCAAGCATAGTCTATAGCTAGAATTTAGTCTGGAACAGGAAGTAAGCATGCGTGAGTCCACTTGCAGCCGTGGGTTCGCTTTTTTTTTTTTTCACTGTTGAGTAATTCATCTCCTCAGGCCACATTCCCACAAAGATTACTATTATTCAAACTTGCATTTTTACTTTAAGTCTTTCAGTTTCTGCTCACAAATACTTCTGCATCCATGGTGCATTCAGGGCCAAGCAGGGCAGATCTGTAAGTGTGTGTGTCTGGTGTGCAAGGGGAGTGCTGAAAAACACGATGCAGCTGTTGGCCACCACTGGATCAGATATCCCCGGTCATGGGTGGCGATTGGGCAGACAAGAGGGCCGAGCCTGTTAACACAGCTCACACTGCGGTCCGAGACGACAGGTGTGAGGCCGGAGGCAGCGGTTTGGTTTAGGCGGCGGTGACTGTCAGTCTGGTTCTGTGTAAACTGACTCCACTTTTCAAGTAATGAAGAGCAGGAAACGGCACGCACGCCTCAATTACAAGTCAGAACAAGGACGACAGAGTTTGGAGTTGTTGGTTTAACGGGCAGGCGTGCTGAGTTTGAGAGTTTGCTTTCTTTCATCTGCGGCTGTTTAAACACTGGAGCCGGTGCAGAGGCCCTGCTCCTCTCTCTGCAGACTTTGAACTGTGGCTGAAGCGCTCAGAGCCTCTGCGAAGGGAAATGAGTCACGCAGGCTGTGGACGGCGAGGTGCAAAAGCAGCAGAGGCAGCACAAGCACAAGTGGTACCTTTCCACCAGCACTTCAGAGAAACTAGAGGCTGAAGAGCTGCTCATGGAGGCTCTCAACCCCAATGATGATAATAATGATAATGTAATTAGGGCTGACTTCTGATTGCAGCATGAGATTCTGCACAAATGCTGCTAAAACCGCAGAGTCTTGTTCAAGATTTCAGACTCTGACTAAACAGGATACAGCAGGTGAATAAGACAAATGAGGAGTTGTGTCGAGGCATATTTTTCTCCTTTTGGTGAAGCAGCTTTTTAAATGATACAACACTCCATACACACATAATTATGCCATTGAATTTGATATTATTTTCAGATTTAAACGATGCTGCCACTGAGCATCAGTTCAATCAGGAGGGAGTTTACTTCATAAACATTGTCAAACAAGAGAGGAAAAGTGAGAGTCCCATTGTGATGTCATCATATTTTTGAAAGGGGGGAGGCGGGGGATGCTGTGTGAAGTATAGGAAACAACTCCCCTCGCTGTCTAGACACTGGTGTTGGTGTGAAGTGGACTCTGATGAGCTCGACCTAAGCGCTGGATATGAAAACTGAATGGGGTGGAGGAGGGTCGCAGGAGGCGACAGCGGCAACGGGATTGGCTGGTTGAAATCGTTACAAAATCTGATTGGTTTACCGGAAAACACCTGTAGTCAGCTGATTGCCAGAGGTTGGGTGAGAGAGAGAGAATTGTGAATGAATGAGGCATGAAGATACCGAACTTGGGCTTAGCTTCATTTCAAAACTGCAAAAATAAAAAAGTGATCAATATCACATATGGTGGGAATATTGCAATATTCAATATTATCGATTATTCAGTAATATCGAATATCAGCCCAAGCTTTGCTGAGACAAAGCATATCTGACCTAAGATGCCAAACTGTTTTACTTTGTGCAGGTTGAGATGTGAGACAGAGGCTGGATGCTGTGCAGGAAAACGAGCCTGAACAAAAGTAGGATCTAAGAGACTTGTCACAGTGCTCGGCTTGAGTCAGAGAGAAGAACACACAGACAGACACACACACACACACACGCCTGGAAACACGCTACATGCATCCACAGCCTATGCTACAATCTCTATTTCATGCCAGCGGCACAAAGGTCCACAATCACTGCAGCATTCAGCCTGCCTCAGAGTCCATAAAGGCTAGTCTGAATTGGTTCTCATATCAAACGGCAGAGGCAGTATGCTAATATTATCCCTCGGACAGACTCCTTGTTCCAGTGTTTGGCTCGGGCTTAGTGTTTTTTCGCCACGCCAGAAACGAGCTGCCACTTTGATGACACATTAAAATATTCTGACATGAGAGCGGAAAAATCCAACTCCCCGCTGAGAGCTGCCACTCGCAGTCAAGGCGAATGTATTCTTGAAGGTGACTGTGGGGAATGTTAATGAGACATGCTCTTTTAGCTCTCCTCCATTATACATCCACAGGACTTTGCTTTGAAGGTCTGATAACAGTGTAAAACTTTATTGATCAGGTCAGAGAAGTAGAGAAAAGTGGATGTTGAGATGGAGGGAAAGCCTCAAATAACACTTTCACACAAAACTGATGCTTCCTTTGTAATGCAACAACTTTTACATCTGAATCATGTGGGTGGTGGTGTAACAAGTGCACTCATATCTTCTCTATCACATCTTTTATCTGGCATATTTTAAGTCCATTTTCAGGTCAAGGAACGTTCCTTATTGGTTAACATTGAACTTTTTGGTCTTAAAGGTCCCATGTTTCATAATTTTCCTGTGTTTTATTTGAAGTGTTGATCCATAAAAAGATATATTCATGGTTTTAAGGACCAAAAACCATCTCAGTGTAGTTTTACATCTCCTCTCTCAGGCTTCTCTCTGGAGCTCTAGTACCAACAGATTGGTGAGCCAATCAAAAGAGAGGAGGCTCTTAATCGCTCTTCTGATTGGCTGACTGCTATACAAAATATAGCAGATTTCAGGTAAACACTCAGAGAAGCCAAATCCTGCAAAGTTGGGTGGTGGGTGTGGGTGGGCGGGGCTTGGGGCATGGCTTAGAGCGGTGATGTTTTGTAGTGTTTTGATGTCACAAAGGTTACAGGAAGATCTATCTATCTATCTATAAAGAAAAGCTGTGCAACAATTTGCACCCAACATCTGCTGCTCTGACTGAAGAGAATGATTCAGTTTGAGTTTGAAGAGGTGTGGTGCCACAAAGAGTCTAAATTCAAACGAAAACCGGTGATTAATTTCCTTTATCTGTATCATATTATTTGCTGTATGGCAAGTTTCATACATTTTATTCCACATCAAGGTTAATGTCCTCCTTTTTGTCACTGAACGACCTGCGTTGATTCAAAATTCTGACACTTCAAAATTTCCGGACAAAAAAAACCCACAACACGACAATTGCTACAACCCTCTTTTACAAAGCAGTCAATCAGAATATGACATAAAATGACCCGTAACAGATTGGTTAACAGACAGCTTCACACTCTGTTCGCACACTGTAGCTGCGTTTTCACATGGAGAGCAGAGCAGAGGGATGACATGACACGAGTTGAGTGACATGTCTTTGCTTGCATCTCTTTTATTTTATTTTTTTTTCCTGTTTGCATTGTAGCTCTATGATTCGCCTGACGTTCATTGCGCAATGCCTCAGAATACTTTTATGAGACCCATCTCACACACTGTGGCTGGCAACGAACTTGTGAGGTTGTTGTTATCACACAATCAATAATTCGCGAGAATTCGGTTACATCACATCTCCTCCAGTCGAATCAACATGTAGCGCTCCGCCTCAGTCCTCCTCCTGCTCCTCCACCGACCCGTCTGCCTCAGTGTGTTAGAGAAAACAGGGTGCAGTTAATGGTGAGGTTCAGATTAAACCAGAGCATCCTGTTTTGTTTTCATTTCCACCTCATCATCATTTTCACTGTTTTTTTCTCTTTCTCTTTTTTTGTCTTGTTCTGAAAAATACAACCATTTGAAATCTTTGCTGTCAGTTGATCAGACAGGTTTGGCTCTATTCTATCTATACAGAATGGCTTGTAAATGTGTACAGCCTACTATAAATAGTTCATCCATTACATATTTCTAGTCTTTTATTGTATATTTACAATGATTGCTTTGCTTCTATTACACTGAAGCCTGTTCATTCTAGTGGCTTCACTCATCAGTGGATTGATTTACTTTAAACTGAGAGTAAATGTGTATTTCAACACACACTGTTAAAAGCTTGAAGGCTGGAAACATTTCATGCTTTTGTCTGTAACATTAACATTCACCTTTGTGTTCACCTCCGAATAAGTGCTATTATGATGTGGTTCTATGTTTGGAATTTTAAATCTATCCAACCAATGATGATTAAGCTTTCGTTAGCCACAGGCATTCTCCTCTGAAAATGAGTTCATGATTGCCTCGTGTTGCAGGGAAAGACTTTTAAGAGTGGAGACATTTTGCTCAGGAGAACAGAGCTCAGGACTATAATAGATGTTTATGTCACAGACGTGTGCCAGGGAGCATCACAGCCCCGTTGTTTACCACCTCTCTATTCACAAACCTGCTAACCTCCATCTGAAAGGTTATAGTGTTGCTGCTAAGACAGAGGTGTATTTTTCAGGTCGTGGTGCACAGGTCTGGGAACTCCCGAGAAAGAGCTTTTTGTTTGTTATTCATCACCTCAAAAGGCAGATAACTGGAAAAGAATGTCAAAGTTGAAACCTGCCTGAACTGTCGGTGCAGCCGCATAAAATCCACAATCAAAAAAAAAACCAAGTGGGTCACGGTCCCTAAGGTAGTGCGCTGCTGCAAGGTTAGGTTGTCTTTGCTCACTTCACAGGACAACAACAGTTCAAAGCAGATTCTGCTGCTGATCATGGCGCAGGGCCTTATTAGCTGTCTCTTTCCATGTCTGTTTAATGAGATGCAAAGTTCAAAACACCATGTTACACCCCCATAGGTGAATGTAGTTGTGTGTTGTGGGTTAGGGGTGTTATCTGTGCTGCTCCTCAGATGCTGCAGGCCTCACCCCTGGATCCTCCCTCCTTATTAGTGGAGCTGCAGCTGATTAGTAACCTGGGCTATACGAAGCACTGATGAGCTGCATTTCATGCCCTCTCTGCCATGCTGCTTGTTGCCTGCCTGCCTACCTGTTTTTATGATTTGTGTGATTTGTGAAAGCACATTCTGTGCCAGCCAAGACTTTTTGTTTGGTAAATTTGTTTAAGTTGTTTGACTGAGAGGAAGCCAAGAAGCCCTGTAGAGGAACTGCCATTTTTCTTTTAATCCCTTTTTTCCCCCGTTTTTGGTATTGTATCCATTTCTTTTGTGTTACTATCAGATTTGTGTTTGTTATTTTGGCCTCGTCTCTCACTGACATTACAATGTGCCTCATGTTGGCAACTTGTGGTCGTAACACATCACCAGCATCACTAGTTAGGTTTCCAACCAAACACAGTGCAGTTTTAACCAGGAAATCAACAAAATAAAATGCAGATTAATGTGCATTTCCATCCACTAGCCCACAGTGATGCGAATGTAGGAGCTCCAGTTGGGTGCCATTAAATCACTGCAGAAGAAGAGGGCTCAGTAAAATGACATGATTAAAAAAGAATAAGTTAAAACTGAAACCAAAAAATTGTGATTGAAATAAAAAATTTTCTCTTGCTTTGGTTAATTTGAACGTTTCAGTCCTCAGTGGACATTTAAGTCATTTTTATTGTCAGATTTGTTTCCACCCAGGTTCTTTTTTAATGCACAATGTGCATATAAAGATGGAGGATGGAAACCCACCTATTAATATAAAATAAAACATTTTTGAGAGCATGAAACAGATTCTATATTTGCCCTTACACTCTGCCTGATCTCTCATGTGGGCTGTGCCGTGGGCTCCACTGTGAAGCCGTTTCAAGAGTGGTCAGCCTGTTTGCACATCTCGACATGGAGTGGGTGAGTAAAACGTTCCCATAACTGATGTGAAAGATGGCCCAAAAATACAATACTATGACACAGGCTGTAACAAAAAAGGAAAAAAAAGAGAGAAACAGATCTATCCTTTAATACCACTCGGCAGGGCCTCTGACCTCTCTGAGAACAACAATGGAGGAGGGTGATGGGGGTCACATTCAGCCTGTGATAAAGGAAGTGTGGCATCATCGATCTGGCAGCAACCCCCCTCCCTTCACCTCCCCACTGCTCTGCCCACTCATCACTGAGTGTTTTGTACCCACAGTGAAGTGTAAACCCCCCCCCCCCCCCCTTCAACACACACACACACACACATACACTCTCTTCAGGGTTTCCAGAAAGGACAATCTGTACACTGTAAGACAAGGCGAGGAGTGAAGTGACCTTTCAATCATTCCTCCGGGGACGCAGAGGGGCGGGGCTTCCCTCCTGAAGATTGGAAAAACGTCTGCCTGGATTTTTGTTGCTAGGCAGCGAGGTCCTGCAATGACAGCGTGTCAACAATGAGAAGAGAATGAGAAATAGATTGCGCCTGGTCGCTGGAGATGAGCGGGCATTTGATTCACATTCGCATGATGCAGGCTCAAGGCTCAGGCTCTTTCTGTGTCACTGAAAGCTTCGGAAAAAAAAAACTGTGATACACAAATTACTTCAGTGTGAGTCATCTCGAGTGTACAAATACAATCAGTACATACAATAAAGTTTGTATTGACTGAGGATGGAAGGACCTGAACTGTACATCCTGAATGGCTGGTGAATCAGTAATGAGCGTAGTGCAATTTGCGTTGAATTGTAAAGTTATGGACACTTAAGCTATACATTCAAACAATGTTGGTTGTTTCATATGACAGATTTCTGTGTTTGTGCTTTTGTCTGAGCTCCTCTCACCAGTTTGAAGTGGGCGGGGCTCTGGGCTTCAAAGAGGTGATGTCATATTAAAAAAAACAAAGAAAAAAAGAAAAGAATAATGACATGGGGTGCTGTCAGTGTTGCTGTCAATCAAATCTGATCAATATTTTATGCTAATGAGAAAAAAAAAGAGTCAGTCCTATCCATAGGTTTGGGACATCATCACCCATCCCCCTGCTGGGGTGGCCACCTAAATTAAAACTAAGATTTTTGATTTTTGACTGTTGGACCACTACAATGAATTTTATACCTGGCATTCTTAAGCATGTGTATAAGTTGACTGCTTTAAAGGTAGGGAGACACCACATTTGTAAGGTTTTATACACTACGTCTGTTGAACCAGGATCATATTCATGTATGTAATTTTTCATAGTACAGCCTTTGATTCTTCTGCATAGTATCATTGTCCCACCGTAGATATGTGAAGACTGTTCCACAGATCTGTAAGTAGTGTATCATTTTCACCAGCATGTGCTTTGTCATTAAAAGCATTATAAGATAGATTAAAAAAAGCAAAACAAAACAAATAAGAAAATGTCAGACTATTCTTTGAATTTTACTTTATTTGTGCACGAGCAGATATGGTATAAATGCTGGATAATTCATTGTAATTGGACCTTGTGTGTTTTCATTGACTGTATGACGGTCAGAAATTAGACATAAATCATACCAATCATCAAATAAATACCACACACAGGCCTGCCTTTATCACATTTCACAGTATAAAATGGATGTGATATTGATTTGTGCCTTTGAGAAAAAGAACAGGTTTCATGGACTCGTTGAATACTGAGGTTTGCATTGGTTTTGTGTTTGCTGTTGTCTGTCTGTGGTGAGACACAGAGGCAAAGAAAAATTAGCCATACTGATGGTCTTAATGGGATTTTGATCACTTCTTAATAGTTCATCGCTGCTTCAGAGCCCATTACCCTTGAGAGAGAGACTCATCTGCAGAGCAGGTGTCCTCCACATTCACGGTGACAGAATACAATGCAATGGCTAAAAACACATTTAACATAAAGTCTCTGAAAGCGCCTATATGATGCTGATTTCTAGTCAGCGCAGAATCCCCTGTGTGTACTTCCACGCCTAAAGTATATGACTTATTAGTATATGACCATTTTTAAAGATTTTTTCTTTGTTGTGTCTCATTTTCCCAGCAAATATCCAAGCAGCACCCAGCACAGAAATGTGGCAGGCTGGATGAGCTATACAGTTGGCATTCAAACAAAGAGTCGCACATAGATGGCAAACCTCAAGATCTGACATATCCACACAGTCCAGGATTTGAAATTACACTCTAACCTGGCTGTGAGGCTTTTTTGATGCTCATACAGTGTCATATGCAAATGAGCAAATCAGAATTTATATGTGTTCAGTCCTATATATTTATATATATAGACTCTGTAGGTGAGGTTAAAAAAAAGAGAAAATGATGAAGAGCTGTGGGAGAATTGACTGGACGGAGGAAAGGAATCACTCTCACACCTGTTTGTAATGATGGTGGGGGTGAAACAGTGTGAGACGGAGTGAACGTTGGGGGTGGGGGGGTGAGGGGGTGTGGACGAGTGTGGAGAGACACTCAAAAGGAACCACAAGTGGCCCACTGTTCCCCGGCAGCAGCACCTGCCTCGCCGCCTCCCTCCTCTTTATTACTCGGCAACAGAACTCCTCTTAAGGCCGGCACACGGGGAATTCAAAGGGAGGGGGTGGGGGGGGTTGTTTGGTGTGCGTGTGTGTGTGTGTGTGTATGTGTGTGTGTGTGTACATGTAGAGGAGTGTGCATGTGTGAGTGTTACATCACAAAGAAGGTCTTTTACTGTCCACATAGACAAATTCTGTCAGGTACTTCCCTCTCGAGTGGATCTAATCAGGAAGATGCAAAACCTCATTCACAAAATACCGCTTTTTATCATTATCTATAAACTGAGGTAATGAGGTAACGATCTCAGAATACAACAGAGCATCTAAACACACTATTTAATCCACTTATCACAGTTTTTCTCTTGTGTCTTTGTCTAGAAAAAAACACTATTCTCTGAACTCCAGTGACCTAACTGAACCAAAATTCTGCAGCATCATTTATCAGCCACTGTCTTTAAAATACAGCTCTGACTCTTGTTGTCCTCATTCATGCCTCCATAGTCCACTGATTGGTCCGGCATTCAGCTGCCAGCCCCGGGTCGATTCTCAACAGATGTTTTCCAGACATATATTCTGTAACAAAAACTGACCTTGCGAGATTTAAGCTCGCCTCTGCAAGGTCAGAATGAAACATTTCTTTCTGCGCCTCGGCCTCAGTTTAAATCTGAGGTGGTAAAACCTTAGATTTGTTATTGACTTCCCCATTGTCCCTTGAAAATCAATGTGAGGAGGCAAGAAGAGGAATTTTTTTTTTGAAAAGCAATTTACCACAAGGGCGAACCCTGCCTGTCAGTGGTCAGTCAATGACAAGCTGAGTCTTTATGCCACCTGTTGAGGATAATTATTCCAGAGATAATTGGCTTGTTGATGCGGGTGCATTAGTGCAACCGCTGCTCAAGAATACATAACTATTAACATTCGCTGTGTTTTAATCACAACTGCAGGTAAAAAGAAAAGGACATTTTAAGGAGTGATTCTTGGAAATATATGCATGAGTGTTCCTGTGTGTTCAGCGCAGACCGCAGAGACTGGTACCTCAACATGAATAGTGGTTTGTTAAAGCACAACATGAATAAACATTTTCCCTAATCTTTATCAAATTTGGTTTATTAGGTTTCTGAGATAGTGTTACATTTGCCAACTGGTTTGTCCTCAAGCTTAAACCCTGTTCTCTTGAGAAATTAAAGGAGCTGTTTGTAAGTTTTTCTATTGCTACATAGCTAATAGCTGTTTACTTAGCAGTCTAGAAGAAATGTTGTTGGTTCAGCATCAAATCATTCCTCTACTCATCAAGAGCTGTCTCCAGTGGAGAAAAAGCAACACCAATGTTAACGCTTGTCTGTCATGATTTGCATGACAGACAATTTATGTTTGAGCCTTTTTGACTTTTCTGTTGGGACATTTGTTTCATTTCCTGTTTTATCTTATATTACTTCCTTTGTGTGTCTTGTGGTTATTTTACCTCCTGTCTTTCTCCCATTTCCCTCCTTGTAGATTGTCTGCCCCGCCCTAATGTGATTCACCTGTGTTCAATCACCTTTGCCTCCCTTGTGTCTATTTAGTCTGTGCTCCCCTTTTGTCTCTGTCAGTTTGTCCTGTTTTGCTGTGGAACCCCCGTGTACTCGGTTCTGCATCTGTTTTGTTCCTGTTCATGTTTCCCTTGCGTCTCAGAACTTTTGGTTTTTCTTCCTGAGTTTACCTGGATTCCATTTTTGAGTTCTGTTTGAGTTGTTTGAGAAGTTTAGTTTTCTTTATTAAATTACCCTTTTTTTGCCCACCAAACTCAAAAGTTTCTCAAACCTGACACTGTCAGTAGTAGAAGTATATCACTTCTTTTCCTCTACTGAAATTAGCATTCCAACCAGCTAGCACCGGCCAGTTCCCGCGCATCTCGTCACTTTCCGATAGCGACTCACTGTAGCCTCCAATCTGCCCTGAAGACGCAGCGCCTCTTAAGATAAGAATCATTAGTTGGTGGGGAGACTGATATGCAACACTAGCCTCAGTCTTTCAGCACAATATTATGTAGTTATGAAGTGTATATTTAAAACTGCTTGTCCAATATTCTCATTTTTAGCATGGAACTAACGTTAGCATAATTAATTGCTAGCTAGCTGGTTAATGAGAGCTAGAAATACCCAGATTTTGTCTCCCTCTTTCTTGTTTGTTTGAAAATTAGAATTACGACGTGACATGTCAAAACGTCTGCTGTGACGAAGCACAATTTCCTTTTTGGATCGGGTTTGACAGCAAGAGCCTGATTGCAGACACGGCCTTTGTTCATGTTTCACAACCCAGGTTCTAAAAACGCCACATGATTTAAAGGATGTACATCTATTTGTAGAGACAGAAAGTTCTCTTTGCCCACTTACGCCCACATCATTTGGCACCGGAGCCTAAACAACATGCATGTTTCATAGCCTGCAACCATGACAGCACCCACTCTTTTTGTTTTTGTTTTTTTTAAGGCTTCTTCAGGGAACAGCAACCACAGGCAGATTTGCATAATTGATAAAGAAAATTTTGTGTAAAACTGATATAATCTTGCAATGAATTTTAAAATTGGACTAATTCTTAGATAATGGATTATTACAGTTTGTTTCAAGATGTTTGAGTTAACTCATGACCATGCAAAAGTGTACACTTTTTAAATCATACTGAATACAGATGTAAAATTAAAATTTTTGTTGTTGAAGATTGCTGCTAAGAAAATCAAACAATGAAAGCTATATTTTGCTGGTTATTACTTAGTGAAGTAATGTGGCTGATATCGGTAGAATAAAGATGAAATTTGGTCATTAGTCAAACATTAAACACGTATAAACATAGATACTGCACTGATTTTTTTTTAATTCATTTATTTATTTAATTTTTTTTAAGGCTGCAATATCAGTAATTACAGACTGACTTATGAAACGCATGTTTTCAGGGGATCATCCAAGGTGAGCCTGTACAGTACATGGTTATGTGTCTTAGTACAAATGGATGAAATGAAGCACATACCGTACGAACACACACACACACGTTCACACACACCCCTCCACAGTTAATGGGACGGAGGACTCAGCCAGCTGGTGAAGCGCACACACACACACACACACACACACATACACACCTAATCCCACGTTCAATTTGTCACCCCTCCAAATCCTATTCATCCAACTTCCTATTCACTGCTGTAGAGCCTCTCCAGTGGAGTCTCCATCAGCCCCTCATCTTTGTTCTACATCTCAATAGTTTGAGCCTCACAGCCTGTGTGACATGCGATACAGCTGAACAAATTTCCTGTACTGCCAAAAAAAAAAAATGTCAGTCACTGAATATTTTAATTGAGTTTGAAGGATATTGTTCTCCTTAAGTACTTTTTAAAAAATGAATTTCCCAATTTTGTTGCTGATGAATTCACAAAAATAACCATTTTCTTTTCTAATTTTTAAAGGAATAGTTTGACATTTTGGGAAATGTGTTAATCCACTTTCCTAAAAGAGTTGATGACTGGAAAAAGGGGGAAACAGCTAGCTGAAGGTAACAAAGTCAGCTTACCAGCATTTCTAAAGCTCACCAGTTTACAATTTATATCTCGTTTCTTTAATCTGTACAATGACCAAAGAGGAAGTTTTGTTTTATGGTCGGTTATATGTGCTGGACGGTTAACTGCCTGCTGGCTCTAGAAGAGACCAATGCTCAATGGAAAAGTTAAGGCTTAAACGACGTCAAACGACAAACGTAACTGGCATCATTTTTTTATTCATTCATAGTGATTGCATTTATGGTTTTGTAAGATCACACCATATAACTATATTACATAGACTTGCAGGCTAGAATACTTATTTTCGGTTACTAACAGTAGGGCCATGGAGCCATAGTTTTTTTGAGTGGGTCCCTGTTTAGTTTTTATTGTACGCGCATTAATGATACACACGACTAACCCGGTTTCGAGCTGTTGCACTGATCAAAGGTCGGTGGCAGTAACACACACGGAAACACAGCAATCAACAGATGAATTAAAGGAAGAATGCAAGTTAAACATGGATGCACATGATGCTCAATTTTAAAATTTATAAACGTTTAATGAGGAAGGAAATGTAATCAACACATTCGCCTGGGATTAAATATACATAGAGTGTGTTTTGTTAAATTACTCTTTTTGACTCCACTGGGCAGAGTTAACCCTTTCCTTTCTCGCTGGGCGTCAGGCTAATTTAGCTCCACCTCCTGAAGTTTAATTTGACCAATGAGATTATTTTTTGCAGAGACAGCAGCTCTGCCTCTTACAATTGTTAAACTCCAATCTGTTCCAATCAGAACACGGTCTTCACAAACTGCTTAACACTAATCTTGGTCCACCTTATGCCCACATGCACTAAGACAGTCTCGGCATGATGGCTAATCGTATGCTGGCACAAACTGCAGGCAGGACTGACCAATGGCAAGGCTGCAAAGAGATTGAGAATGAACTATGGTGACCTCTTAATATCACACCAGGTTAAACAATAATTGTCTTACTGGGCAAAGTTACAGGTCTGGGCTTGAAACAACATGGTGAGAGGGCTGAAACACACACACACGGTCATAAACCCATTCCTATTCTTCTGTGTTTAAAAAATACAACACAGCTGTGATGTCCTTTTGTGAGTTAAAATCTAAGAAAAATAAGCAAGCAATTACACTTGTAACTTGAATTTAGTGATTTAAAAAATATGTTAGAATAGGACATATTTGAAAACATCAAAAATTATTTCCCAGTTATGGACGCAAATCCACAGTTATCAACAACTCAGGAGTTGGTTATTACTCACACATTCCCGTCCCTTGGTGTTCGTTTCCATTCACTAAGTATCAGCCTGTGATATCACAGATTTGCAGCCCCACCACGTGGAGAAAGTTGGCATTACACTCTAAATGCTTAATGACAGTATAAGACCTCTATGTTTTCAAATTACACATAATTTATTCTCTGTGTGAAATGAAAATTTGTTTGGTTAAAATGAACTCTTTGTGCAATTTTAAAAGCCTTTAAATGAAAACCGACTAAATCGGCTCTACTACTACACAGAAACTACTCAGCACTGCAATATCAGAACATTGTCCAACAGTAAGTCAACAAAAACGGTTTAAATTTGCAGAGAAAATCCATTTAAAATGTCGTGAAATAAATAGTGTTGTGTTACACTGGGGTTTTACATTGTGTCCTATTGTGTATAAACCTGAGCCCGCCACATGTAGTAACATTGCTGAAGAGGTGCACATCTATCTGAAGAGTAACACAGAATAAATAAAGCAAGAACAAATGAAGCTGAACTGTAACACAAGTAGAGTCACAGTCAGTAATTGGACTCTGTCATATTGGTTACACAGTAAAAATCTAAAGTTAGCTAACGTTAGCCACCATAAGCTCATACCAGACCAAGTAAAGCTGTAGCAGCAAAACGCATGAGTATATTGAACTGAGCTATGGTGCATTTATAGCTTATGAATTGAAGTTTTTATCACAGGGAAGATTGTGTTATTTCATCTTTTGTAAGTTACACAGTCACCAGACCAAGTGCATACGGACTCATAACTTACAAACATATACTCAGTGCAGTGTGTGTATGCATCTATGTACATATACGTGTGTATATATATATATATATATATATATATATATATATATATATATATATGTATTCTGGCACCAGCAGTCGGTTTCAGTTGCATGCTCTGTTGCTAGTAGCAACCGCTACTGGCTCAGATCCAGAGATGCAAATAGTAACAGACATCCTTCAGTTACTCCCCACATGCACCTGTTGAAACATAATCTAATACTTATCTTACTGTAGCCGTTTCATTATCATTAACTTATTTATCATTTGTTAATTTTGTTTTTCTGCAATCAGTTTAGACTACTGCTAACCAAGCTAGCCATACTAGCTCTGTGAGGCTAAATTGTCACTAATATAGCATTTTATGCTATATCTATTAAATTCTGAACCCTTGTTGACTAATGGACGGATTACTGAACAGCACAAAAAGAGACACAAAAGTACAACTAAGACTCACAAAACAATTAAATAGACACAAAATGCACACAAAGAGACACAAAACGATTATAAAGACATCTCTTTGTGGCTCTTGCGTTTTGTGAGTCTTTCACTCACAATGCTTTGAAGGACAACATGTGCGCTAACTAATCTGACAGCCAGTGTCGCTGTTAAAAGCCGACTTCTGTCTCCAACCTTTACTGGAAGTGTGTTAAGCTTGCTTTACAACGACGTGCACAGTGGGGGCATGAGCTTGCAGCCAGTAGAGGGAGGCGCAGTGTCACATTTAGACACATGAACTAGCTCTCATATACTGTATCGCCGTTCATGGGGTGCAGCAAGTTTACATTCAAATTAGTTTGTCAGTATTTTCAGATTTAAACATAACCAGGACAAGTTCCTTCCGGCCCTCGGCTACATACAAAAGGCAAACACACAAAGGTCCCGAAACAAAAACATCTGCAGCAGGACAGATGTTTCCCTTTATATCATCTCTCATCTCTCACTCCCTTCTTAATTTAATTTCGTCCATTAGCCTCGCTGGTTGACATATAGCCTTCCCCAGCAGACAGAAAGTCGTCCCTTCTAGCATTTTAATTTCAGATGATAATCACACTTTAACTTTCCATTTATTCCCGGTGTCTTCACTTCCATGCTCTGACTAATCATCTTCTCTCATCTTCCTTTTCGTTTCAAACTTTGCCCCATTTTTTTTTAATGCTTGTGCTCCTTTCTCATTCCTCTTTTAAACTTTCACTCTTGGCCCCGTTCTGATACCTTCTTTCCCTCCAGTACTCTGACTCATCACCCTAACTTCTTCTCCCCCGACTCTTGGACTCCTCCTCTCCCCTCAACACCCCCCCCCCCCTTTCCCTCCATTTCTCATGAGATAATGAATCTGACTCATCGATGCAAGTGCTCTCCATCAACCTCTCAGTTTCTCCATATCTCTCCCCCTTTCCTCCTTTTATCCCTGTCTGTGTCTGTTATCTTCCAAATGAAGCCTTTCCTCTCTCTCGTCACCTTCCTCTCATTCTCTCCAGGCTGTGACCCCATGCTCAAATCTGCCGTGTCCTTTTTCCCTCTCCGTGAATCAGTGTGAACACTGGGGGGAAATTTATTAGCACATGTGCAGGATGTGGGAATAGCGGATATTGTGCAAATCGTCCAGATGCTTCATCTCAATGCCATGTGAACAGAAGTAGCCCAGTGACCAGGAATTCATAACATTTAAAGATGGTTCAGGATTAATGCCCAACACTGTAGAAATTGTTAATGCATTATGGGTAGGAAACTGAATAATAAGCAATAATGTGTGATGCCCAAACAAAATGCAAAATTCCCACCTCAAAATTAATTGATTGTGTAGTATATCCCAGCCGTTTCAGTTAAAGCTGGTTCCTGTCTGAATAGACGCCCTTATCCTGGAATGTGGCTCCCTCTAGTGACACAACAGTGACACTATTGAGTCGGATGAATGTTGTCTATCCTTTTTATACTCCTGTGCATCGCTACTCTCCTGCTTGAGCATCTGAAAGTGTCCAACTGTGCCAAATAATACATTTCAACAACAGGGTTTGGTGTTGTTTGTTCATTCTAACAAAATAAGTCACATTTTATGTTGAAATGATTCTATGTATAACCACATTTTCACACACTTAAATATATGCTAGACAACTAACACAAGTTGTTACAGATCTGAGATCATTTTTTTTCACAGCACAGAAAAGTACAGTTTGATTTCATGAATATAGTTTTTTATTATGATTAAGCTAGAACCGCAAGGGAAGTAATATCTAGTTAATTCTCATTTGAGTATCAAACATAAAAGTTAAAAGATAAAGAAATACTCATTAATTTTAGTGTAAACTTTAAGAGACAAACACTTGCACTTTTGAATCCACACACTTGCCTACCTGCCCTTAATGGACATAGCATAAATTTATTTTGTATTTATGCTCATTGTATACCATTCTCAGTCTATAACCCCATGAAATTCTGTTTACACTTCTCTTGCCTCTGCTCTATTGGGAAATGTTTAGATGTCTTGCGTTGTCTGCGGACAGCCAGTGTATTGAATGTAACTCTGAGTGTTCACAGAGCACCGAATGCCACCCAGGAATATAGTGACCCCCCCCCCCCCCCCCCCCCCCTCAACCAGCAAGCTCTTTTGTCTGGTTTTATTTAAACTGCCAGCTTGAATAGGTCCATAGCTAGACACACTGAAGAGTGGGAGAGTGCACTTTTTCCATTTGATGGGGTTATTTTGGGTGAGGCTTCAGGAGAAATGTGAAATTTTTTATGTACTAGTCCAAATCATAAATGTCTTGTGCCACTGTGTGACACAGATTCAACCAAACAATCAGTTCCTCAAAGCTCTTGAGTTTGGTACTGTGTGCACAGAAAGTGACATGTGCTACATTCAAACAGCACCAATGCCAGCTCATTTTTACAGAACTGTGAGTACGTACAAGTTTGTGTCATGCAGCACGCTAGGAGGTCCTTTCTGTGACTGCCGATGTGTGATGAGTGTGACAGTGAATTTTGAGCATGTGTCTTTTTACTCTGTTATTTCGTAGTATTGATTTTCATCTTGTACTTCTCACTCAGCAGATTCCTAATGAGATGATCTTCATGCTTGGCGTGCCGCAGCTGCCATTAAAACTGCTGAGAAGCTGACGTCCCCCTGCATGGCTACTAAAACATGTGCAAAGATCTGACTCAGCATGACGTGAGGCGCTGGATTGAAAAGTGGATTCATATGGACTTCAGTAAGAGCTGCTGCGCTTTGTCTCAAGGCCAGAATTTGCACTTTCTCATCCTGTGGCTTCACAGTTTCTTCGTTTTTCAGCCGCTAGTGGCCTAGTTTTAACGATGGCAATTTTGGTCAATTGGTCAGGATTCAATTTGGTCCCGACTGAAATCTATCAATAACTACTGAAGACATTCATGATCCCCAGAGGATGAATCCTTATGACTGTGGTGATCCTCTGACTTGTCATCAAGCGCCACCATGAGGAAGACATTTGTGGTTTTGGATGGATTGCCATGAGTTTTAGTACAGATATTCATGTTATGTTATCAATAACTTCGACTTTTAATCTAGTGCCATCATTATATCAAGTTATACTTCATCCAGCACTTTGGTTTATGACTAAAACCTTTGACCGTGTGTGACCCCTTCAAACATGAACACACCTTTGATCACTAGATGAAGAGGGAAATGCATGTTGCTGTTCTCATGAAGTTTTGGTTGATCAACGCTTTCATCTTTAATTGGCCTAAAAAGATCTTAAGTGAGATTTGTTCTGACCTCAGAACAGGGACAAACCCTCTTGATGGCGTGCCGGCCGCCATCCTGAAAACTCATTAACTTTTTCTCTGTGGACCAGAATTTAGAAAATAATAATTTGCACATGGGCTGACCCCCAAACTGTTGATTCACTTCACACCCGGCCGGGGGATAAACACTGATTCAGCTGGGTGGGGAGGACAAAGCTTACACATGCAAGCCAGAAACCAAGTCAGTCATGCAAACACACAGACACACACACACACGCAGACACACACACACACACACACACACACACAGAAATGTACAAGCATATAAACACAGACAATAAGCTATGACCAAAACCTCATAATCCCAAAGATCTCCTTCTGGCAATTCAGCGCTTTGGACATATGATGTGTAATTTTCTCCATCACACTCACACACACAAACACACACTTACCTCTCTGGGGTCAAAGTATATTTGTGGTCATTAGAGTCATAGCAACACTGGAAAGCCCCTATACCAAAGAGTGAGGATTTCCTGTGAGTGTGCTCAGCTTCACTCTCCTCCGGCAAACATGATGCTTTTTTTTTCGTTTTTTCCCACCAACATGGAGTTGACCGTTATCTTCCACTGACCTTATCTGACACATAATTAGCCATTACAGAGGCCTTTTTTTTCATGCTCTGTGAATGTCTTAGTTGCTTTGATCCTCCACCCTAAACAAAAAAAAGCATTAGTGTGATGTCAGTGGTGAAAAGTGCCAACCAGACATAATTTTTTTTGCATTTTTTTTTTAAACTCTTGGCATTAACAAATTACTGAAAAAAAAGGCAAAACTCTGCAAAAATTTATGTAAAAGTTGAAAATACATTAGGCACAAAGTCTTTTCTTACTGGGATGGGTCTTAAAATGTTAACAGAAGGATATAAAATGTGCAGAGCAGTGCTCCCCTGGAGATTCAAGCACTGTCCAGCAGGGTCGATGCTCCCTGTTCTTCTGTTCGTTACACTACTCTGTTGCCTATAAAATATCAGTAAACTCAAAACTATTCAAACTATTAACCAATAAAATATAATCATAGTTATTATGGTTTTGGCATCCGCCCCATCTCCCGTAATTTCTTGAGTTTTTGACTAACAAGACATTTACGATTCTCTGGAACGTGGATTCATCTGTCAGACTACAGTATATTACGGAGCCATTAAGTGAGTAATCCAAGAGGTGCCTGGGTTCAGTTCAAGTTTACTAAATGCCTCCTGATCCATGCCATTAAACATCACACTCTGATAAGGCAATGAACATCCTGCCAGCAGTGAGCTGCTCGTGCGCATAGACCCATTTTACCATTTACAGATCTGCACAGGAAAATTCTTATACATGTTCTTATTTGTTTATACTTTAACTAACACAGTGATTATAATGTTTTATATGTTGTTTATATGTTAAAATTGTCAAATACTGCAGGTTTAAGAAAACATGACACTGTGAATCACACTGCGTCCTCATTTAATTTTCACTTGTGTTAAATGACTTGATGCAATATTTGGAAAGGTTTTCAATTCATTGCCATTAAAATCCCTCCAACCTCCACTCTTACTGGCACGAGTGCATTGTTGTCTGTGTTGCCATGGCAGCTCTCCACAGGAAGCAGCCTTTTCATTGTACATTTCATGGGAGGATTGTGTCACCCAATCTAAATTCCATTGTTCTTACATTTCGTGCCCCCCTGCTGAACAGTCTGAGTCCCTAAGAGTATTGAGCAAGAAATGTTTAAAAAAAGAGGGTGAAAAGCCCCGTGGAAAATTTTCTTTTTTTTTTTTTTTTTAAGTCATAGATGTGCTGAAATGACTATTTTTTGGTTAAAAAGGTGCTGTTTTTATTTTTCTCTGAAATCCACATGATGTGATAAATAACCAAATTCAAACCACAAGCTGTTTGGAAATCATTGCTGGAGTGCAAGATGATATGTAATGAAAAACTTCACATCAGAGTTGTTGTTTTCCCTGAGAGAAGAGGCAGGGATGGGGGGTTGGGGGGTGGGTGTGGGGGGTGAAAGAGAGACAGGAAGAGAAAGCATGAAGCACAGAACAGCTTGTTTGATGCAACTTTCCTTAATTACGCTCAGGCTGCACATTGAAATAGTTTAGTCTTGTGATGTTCACAGTTTGCATCATCCTCTGCTCAAATGGTGCAATTACAAAGCTGCAGTGCACACCTACTGTTACAAAATGCCAAGAAAATACTTTGACTTCACTCTAACTTTCATTGATATTAAGCAATGAGATGAAAGACTTTATTTCAACATGTGCACAAAAACCAGTGGGACACTGAAATACTTAATTAATTGTTAATTGATTAATTTTATGGTGCATTACTCACTCATTTGTTGGAAATTCCTTATTAGGTGGGATTGCTGCAAATGCAATCCCAACTAGCCTATATGTTCTATCTATCTCCTTCTAGACGCTTCAACATAGAAGCTCCATTCAAACTTTAAAATGTTTCAGCTCAATTAGGACATTATCAAATGTATTCGGGTTTTTTTCAATATATTTCATACTTTCCAACACATTCAATATTTTTTTCCCCATTGAGATGAATGGAAGGAACGTTAAAAATTTACAGTTTTCCACAACTTTTCATGCATTTTTCAACCCCCTCTATAAATTCATACTTTCAGGTAGAAACTGACACCCTAACGGTTGTTAGATAAGAAGTGAGATCAATTCAATTCAAAGATCAATTATTGTTTTGTTGTTTTTTGTTACACCACCTATCCACTCCAGCAAACTTTCCAGACACATATGGAATGATGATGTTGTTGGTGTTTCCTCCTGGGTCTTGTGGCTGATTTCACAGTTCGTACGCTGTAGGAGTTGATGGATAAATAAACAGACAGGTGGACTATTCATTTGCCTTTATGTGTGTGTTTGTGAATAAATGATGAGAACAGCATGAAAATGAACTGAATAATCTAAAAGGCAAAATTCTCCCCATACAACTGTCCTGACTCTGAGAGGATAAAATCAACACCGAGCCTGTTACAAGCAGAAATTGCCAGGACTAGCTTCAATCCTGCTTTTGATGTTCACTCTTATACAAAAATGTTACTGTGGAATGGAAAAGATTCAGGGCTGGTATGTGCAAGGCCTTCAAACTGCTGAACTTCAAGGCTGCTGAGGCTGACAGGAAGGTCACTGTACTGTGGCGTGAGCATAGGAGGAGACAGAGGACGACCCTGTGGAAAGCTCAGTTTACGTGCTTGAAAAGCAAAAAAACTGAATTCAAACTCCTCTCTCTACTTATCATTAAAGTTTAGAAAGGTTAAAACTTTTGGTAACTCATACTCAGTCTGCCCTGCAGAAGTAGTGCTGATCAGAGGATGTACAGTAGCCATCGTCACAAGAGTCTAAATGTCGTTTCAGAGCAGAGGCCTCCACAACTCCCAAGGAGCAACATTTAGAGGAAACACTAGTATATCAGGATATTGGCCTGCAGGGCAGGGAGGATGTTCCTCAGCCTGGCCTCTCTCTGTGGATCTTGGCGTTTTAAATGGGAGGCTTGTCTTCTCCAGGGTTTCTGCAGAGTAGGCCTCTGGAAGGAAGCAGCCACCAGGGACCAGCTACCACACATGCACAGTGTTGGGTTGCTGCAGGACTTCAAATATCAGACCCCTGTCAGTGGTTCATGCTGTTCGTCAGAGATTAGAAGCGATGGGAGAGTTTGTAGTTCAGTGGAAATGATGCACCACCTCTACATTATAAATACCCTTTTGTTTTGCGTCGTAATCTATTACTCAAAGAAAATCAGATTGCATCTAATATTAAACCTATTTAACACAAACTTATACACAAAATGTATACAGGACTAATTTCATCACATCATCTTTGTCCTGTTTAAATTTCCTATCTTTTTCCTCACTAATTCACAGACCAAACAGTATTTAACATTGGGTTTATTTTTTTTGAGCCATCTTGAAATCAAACATCGTGCAAAATTACACACCTCCAATCTGTTTGTAATAACTGGACAAAAAAACTCAACAAATTCTAAAACAATCTTCCAATGTGCCTTTAAGCAGAGCATTGAATCCATTATTCTGCTTCAGCCGACCATTTCCATGAAATGCAATTTGCATGACGAGATATGAGAAACTTGAAGGCCTCTTTTCCTGCCAGTGGTCAGACCAAGGGAAACCAGGGAAATGTTGCTAATGGAGAAGAGCTAACAGATTTGTGAGTGCCTAAGGGAATTTCATATTTAATAATAATTTCATAATAATAAAATGCTGCAGATTTGAGGTTTTAATCCACCACCTTAACTGGCCTCTGTTGTGTTAAACATTGAAATTCCAGGTGATGGAACACGAGCAGAGAAACACCAAGTGGGCGACTCCCTGCCAATGTCATCAGGCACCGCAGAGGACGTCCGTTTACGTCTGATGGAGCGGGGGCACCCACGCGTGTCCCTGTAACCAGAGAACATCCGAACCAGGAGTGAGCCCCCGCAAGCCTCTTGACACAGTTGATTTAAATTTACAATGTGAATAGAGTGTGACTGTGTGTGTGTGTGTGTGTGTGTGTGTGTGTGTGTGTGTGTGTGTGTGTTCAAGTTTCACTCTCTTTGGATCACAGTTAGTTGAGGTGACAGCTATGCTCTCGCTGTGTGGGTGCTTACTCATTGATCGCACTCACATATGGACATACTGTATGTGCGCATATTAAACTGGCAAGGTGAATCTGAAAGGGAAAACACATGTGAAGGCAGAGACAGAGGGACTGTGGCTCTTCGCCTCCACAATGAAAAGGTTGAGAAAAGGTCTCAACTCACAGAGGAACCATATTTTCTTACGGAAGTTACAGCCAAATACATCCATGCAAGGAAAAGAGGGATTTTTAAAAGCTTTCAATGCTACTCTAATGTCTGCACATCAAATATGATGCTACAGTCAGCAGTTAGTTAGCTTAGCTTAGCATAGAGACTGAGAACAGGGTGAAGCATCTTACCTAGCTCAGTTTAGAAGGTAAACTGAATAGAAAGTGAAGTGTAACAAGACAAACTGGCTGTTGGAAAATAAAATACAAGCAACAGTGATGCAGCACATTTCAACTGAAAGTATTCCACATCTCACAGTGTTGTCAGTGTTTCAGTGATTCACTTTGTTTTCCTGTTTTTTTTTTCTGCAAAAGATGGATGTGAAGCAACGTTGCATCTGTCAGCTGCCACGCATCATTCACCTCACAGCTAGGGACGCCCTTCACTGTTACCTTGGAGATAAGTCAGCCATGCTGTTTGCTGTATATGGAGCCGGTCATACCCACACATAAACACACAGACAGAAATACACGCCATCATGGACACACCTCAGACATAGTAATCCCTGTGGGAAAGGCGGAAGGGGTTTGTGTGGAGGTTTTGGAAGATAGGGGGGAACATTCATTACCTGAAAGCGATATCCCCAGAACCTGAGCGGAGCAGCCACACGGGTCAAAGCACTTCATAAAGTCTGCTGGTGACCGTACATCATCATCTCCCAAGTGAGGAATGTGATTATCAGAAAAATACTACAAGTTAAATTTATACTTTTTTTGAAACTCCCGGAAATGTCTTCAAAGATGAAAACAACTAAATGAACATTCAAACGCAGTAACATCAAGATATGATAAGAGGCAGGATAAGATAAGAAGTGGCCATTACCTCCTCACTCCCAAAGTTTTATGAACTGTCTGGATCACAGCCAGGTGCTTCATTAGACTCTCCTTGGAAAACTCTGCCAGCTCTGGGAGATGTTTCTCTTGAGAGATTCCTTCCCTTAAAGGCCTGTGCTCCTTGCATGCTTTCAACTTGATTCATTTGAAGTGGAAGCTTATGTAAGTGCGCTCCAAGCTTGGCAAGTAGCACAGCGAGGTGAACCGGGCAGCCTGCCCTGATGACTCATTGACAACAAGAACCTGACGATATCAAGGAGGAAGAAGAAAGAGAGATGGTACAGAAAGAAGAAGTGACAGTGCAGGAAAGTTTCAAAGTTACTTAAATGATTTCTTTATGGTAATTAGAGGTAGTTAGACAATGTCCTTTTGAAAGAGTCAAGACAAAGAAGTAGGTCAACTGATATGAAGACCAGCAGGATGTAAAGGGCTCCAACGCTCCAGAGATGCAACATTTCCTGCTCTGTCACTGCCTGAGTAAAACAACCACAAATGGGTTTCCTGATTCCATTCATTAAAGCCCATAGTATTTTTAATTGTAGCCTGCATCCGCCCAAACCCCAATGGCCCCAGTGGCTTAAGGTCATTGCAGGAGAAGGACAGTTTGCATGCAGGCTGCAGAGGAGCAGTGGCAGACACAGTTTGTTTAGAAAAGAAGAATCACTGTCTTTAATTCAAGGTTGGCTAAAAATTATTCCTGTAGTTGTGAAGCAAGGATAAACATGGTAGATATCTGGCAGAGAGCATAAGCACTGAAAGTGCTTATTTTCCATTTCAAATTTAGAGGCAAGGTCATGCAATGCTGAAAGTCAATATCTGAGTGATATGAATATGTTAAATGTATAATTCTGTGTGGTTTTTTCAATGCAATCGTCTGTGCTGCAGGATAGCTTGGGGCTAATAAATAATTCAAATGTCAAAAGTTTCTACTCATAAATCAAGATTAAAAAACTATTTCAATGCATTTTCTAAGGGTGAAGTCCTAAAATGGAATTATCTGTTTCATTAGCTTCTGTCTCAGGTTTCTTCACACTTCACTCTTAAAACGTAACATGTATTTTTTTTTTAAATACTGTACCTATTCTGCCATCACTGTTCATTTTGATACCTCATCATTTGAGTGGCCTCACTCTCAAGCTATAAAAGTCAAATAAAGAAAAAAAAAACAAAAAACCCAATGGTATGACACGATTTAGCATCACTGTCTGTAGAAATGGGTTGAATCCCATGGAATATAGTTATGCTTGTTTACATTTTTGGGCCAGATTTTTATAATTTTCCTTATTTCAAATAGCATTGTGTGAATTTAAATGAGGCTATCTTAATTCTGTAACAGAACCTGAATGGTTCCAATAAGTATTGGTCATGACATCCAGTATGAGATCCAAGTAAAAAATACACAGCTTGAATACAAAGTGACATTTGACAAAAAAGAAAAGGAGAAGACTTGCAGATTTCAAACACTGTATCAGGCCAGTGCTGCTGCTGCTACTGCTGCTTCCTTAAATGGTATCAGAGCACTGCAACGCATTTGGGAATCCAGACTTTTCTTAATAAAAAAAACAAAAAAAACAAAAACCAACTTCCCTCTGATTTCAGACAGGAAGATGGTGGTTTTATCTGTTTTCCTGAGTTCTGTAATGGTGTTTGACTGCCTTTAATGGACCTCACTTTGGAGCTGCTTTGAGAGTAAACAGGAACAAACAAAGTTCCTTACAGAAAGGCTTAGTCATACGAGCAGCTACACACCGGAACACTCTCACACAGCCAACAGATACTTTTCCGTGCAAGTGATGCTTTTATGTACACAACAGACACACACACACACACACACACACACACACACACACACACACACGCAGATATAGAAAACAAAACTGCAAAATGCACGTGTTATAAGTAAAGGGGGCTGTCTCATCACATGCTTTGTGGCACCTCTGATCTTCTGTTTAAAATTACACTTGAACACACCTCAGACCACAGCCAATGGCAGAGCAGCAATACTGACATCTGCTCTGTGGCTCACAGAGAGATAAAGCGTACCAGGCCACTTTTCTACAGAGAGATTAAATCCTTTTTTATTTACCACACAACAGTGTATTTGTTTCCATTTTCCCCAAATCTTCATTCAAGCTTTTGAAATGAGTGAAACAGCGCCCCCCTCCTCGTCTGTTACGGGCAATAAACGTCAGTGAGTGCGCGTGGGCTTTGTAATTACGCCAGGTGAAGCTGATTTCCCTTGATTAAACTGTCAACCAATCACACGCGGACAGTGTCCTCGTGCTGCTGCAACGCTGAGATTGACTGTAGCGTCGAGACGTATTCTGGCCTCACACCGAAGAAATTGTGGAAAGTTAGCAAAGTTATTCAAATGCAATAAGCGGCAGAGATAATTCAGCAAACAGAGGAGCAGCTGCTTTGGAAAAAAAAACATTCAGCCAGCAGCAGTGAACGGTGGGGAAAAAACCTCTTCTAGCAACAAGTGCAGTGGGAAATGATGTGACATGATCGACCACTCCTCCTCCACGAAGAACAGGAGAATGGCCTTCGACTTCAAATAACGTGAGTCAAACATATTTTCCTGTCTGCCTCTGTCCCTGGTCAGTTTCCTTGCTCCCTTGTGTGTGTTTTATGACAGCTTTATGAGCGGCCATAGCTGTAATTTTCTGCTGTTGACATCACGGATGTTGTGTTGCTTAGATTTACTGTGCTTTATTTGCCCTGAGCTGAAGCTGGACGCTGCTGTGATAATGTTTGCTGTTTACACAGACACAGTAAATTTTTTTTTTTTGGGGGGGGGTCTGTTAGTTGCCAGTTCTGCTGTGTGGGATTTGGAGTTGCCTGTAGCATGTGCCGAGATTTGTTTGTAGGCCGAGTACATTATGTTTAGATGCCAGGTTGGGGATGGCTGATGGGTGTGCAAGTCATGGTTTCATATGCTTTGGTTCTTAGTGATTTGAATGAATATTGAATATATGTGGCATTCCAACAATAGTATGTACTCTGTACCACAATATAAGCTTCCCCAGATTAATCAATACTAATTAATACAGTTGTACCTCCATATGTAACTTGTAAGGACCGTAGACTGTATATAAAGATGAACAAAGCTGCTCTGCTGTCACCATCTTGGCAGTGCCTAACTCCGCTCAACTCTCATCTTTGGTGCATGCCGGTTTGTGGTAAGCAAAGTGGGAGACCAAACTGGTTTATTGCTGCTGGGCATTTAAACGTGGGAGTCTATGGACATTGACTCACTTTTGGAGCTGGCCTTAAATGGTCATTGGAGAAAATGTTTTTGTCTCCCCCATGTTTGGTTAATTTTTCAGGCGCTTGATAAGGACTAGTGCTGACTTGGCTTTTTTTGCCAAAATTTCCTGCACTAGGTCACTGCTAAAATGACCGTTTAAGTTAAGGGTTAATTTAACTGGCTACTTTTTAAACAGCGATCCATGTGTGTGTGTGTGTCATGTATACCGTTGGAGTAAAATTTGTATCAGAATAGTATGATTAGCAGAATCCTTCAAAGTGAGGATGTTTTGCCACTGAAGTTTGTTTTCAGAGCTAGGTTAAGGTTTCAGGTCAAAGGTTAGGGGCTGGGTATTGAATGTATTTAACTTCAAAGTACACACAAGCACGATAATAAAAGTATACTGTACATATGCTTTTTCAATGTGTCCACCCCCCGAGTTAAATGGATGGACCACCTGTGTGGTTCCACTCTGTCCCTATCAGCTGCAGCGCCTGGTTTTCCAGCGGCTGTTTCCTTTCCGAGGTGGACTGGAAAAAGCCTGCAGGAAAAATAGGACAGACAGACCGATAACGAGGCGGTCACCAGAACACAGCTTCCCTTTAGACCAGATTACTCTCCTTTTTAACAGAGCAAGCCTCGACCTGAAGTTAATATCTGAGAGAATTTACATAACAAGAATATATGAACAAGTCTATTAGATCAGGGACTCGTTTATGAAACTTTGGTCTGATCTAGAGTAGTGATGACCTTCAGTTTTAGTGTTTAAAAATAGGACCATAAAAATGGGCAGTTTCTGAGGTCAATCTTTTCCCACAATCAAATTTCCAGCTACATCATTGGTCATGATCCGTCAGAAACTGTCTGGAGGCCAGTTTGTAGCTTTGACTCACTGTTTGATTCGTACTGATCTGCAGAGAAGACGACAGCTCTGTTTTACACTGAGCCAAACAGAAGTGGCAGTGTTTTGACACAAGTCATGTCATTATTATTACTGACATTGCCAGTCTATCAGTTGCCATTGTTTTTGCACATTTCCATTAATTTTTGATAAATGGCACATAAAAGTGTCAGGATTTCCATCCTCTTCGAGCGGAACAAGGCAGACCTCGAGAATCCCTTTTTAGAAAAAAATATGCCTTTTTTCTAATTCGGCTGGCGGACATTATTCCCACTGATGAGTGTTGATGGATTTTTTTTATTTTTTATTTTTTGCCATTTCAATCCTTGGAACTGACAGCACTGTCTAGACACTGATTCAGTTTCAATGTCATTCTTCTGGGACAGGAGAAAAAAAGGGAGCCTGTAGTCTGCTCTGCTCTGTTACCAATTATATTCCCTTTTAATCCATTCACATCCACAGCAATGTTGAGGGGAAAGTGGGACAGAGAACAAAAATGGTACTTAAATATACTTTGGAACTCATTGTTCTCTGATGGGTTTTTTTTTGAATGCACATAGCTGGTATCTGCAGGGTTTTCATGAACAAAATGATCCGCTTTTCCCTAGCTTTTTAGGTTTCCCGTCGAGGCACAGCAGAGTCAAACCATGCTTTGCAATGGCTGATTCAGGCGGAACAGGAATATCCTGCATAAGGTTTTGTCCTGAAAAGCAGTCAGACACAATCTTGTCATGATTAAATGGAAAAAATGGTGGTGAAGGATGGTCCATCATTTTCTATATCAGGACATCTCAGGGTGTAGTATGGCTCTTATACAACTTACCAGAGAATAGAACAGTGTTATTCATTTTTTTCAAGTGTGTTTATTATCAGTTCACTAATCAGAAGGTCGGTGGTTTCCTTGGGCAAGATACTGAACCCAAAATTGCCCCCGATGTACCATTGCTGTATGAGTGTGTGTGATAGAAATGCACTGTGTATATAGCGAAAACAATCTCCGTCCAGATGAGTGTTGTAGCTGAAATAATCTCCATCCAACACGCTTGAAAACGCATGTCACATGACCATTTGCATACACTGGGTATGCTTGTGCTGTTTTGAACAGGAAGCAGATTGTCTACTCTGCAGTTGGTTAGTTGCAGAAAGTAATACGAACAAGGAACAGCGAAGGCAGTTGTGGCGTTAAAATGCTAAGTTTAAGTGCTTAAAACTTCTGCATCCATCACTTCCCTCACTGCAGCTTAATCGTGACTTTTGTCAGACCCTCCCTGCTGCTCACAACCTTGTCTTTCAAACGCCATGCCCAAAGTTTATAACAGACTTTCCTGATAAATCTGTAGCCTCCACGCCCAGACCAAGATACATCCTAATGATGCCATCAGTGTTCTTTTCCACAGCAACTTTATTCCACAACTTTCTTAATTGGCAGTGTAGTTCTTTCTTCTCTTTTCCTCATCAACATTCAACATCAAAGCTGTGTAAAACACACACACACAGACACACACACACACACACACACACCTCTAGTTTTCATCTGCCGGAAAAGTGTTCCTTCCCCCCCCTGCCACCCAGCTGAGGTCTGCTTTACATCTGTGTGCCACTACCACTGCAGGCCTTACACAAAGGTGTGTGTGCATGTGTAGAATCCCTGGTGTTCTCAACAGTGGGGAGTGTGTTTGTTCATGGTAGCAGCTTCCTAAAATCTTTAACACCCCTATTGAGGAGACCCAGGCCGCTTAGATCTTTTGATATGGAGTGTGCACACACCAGCACAGACAGACGTGGCTTTCTCAGCATTCAGAGGTGTGTTTTTACATTAAGAAACTACAGTTTTACACACAGTGGAGATACTTTTCATCATCAAAAACACACATTCATACTTTAAGATAGCAATGGATGATTTTCTTCTCCTCAGTCCAGAGGAATGCACAGTCTGGAAAAGCTCAAGGTTTTCAGCTGTCAGTTGGAACCAGTGGTGTCCCTACATATGACTGCGTGCGTAGGAATGTATTGTTCCTGTAAAGCTTGCATTCCTCTCTGTGTGTGTGTGTGTGTGTGTGCGCGCGCGCGCACACAATAGCGAGAGATAAAAGAGGCATCATTTTTGGGGTGACTGACAGCAAGCTCATCTACATTCACATTATCATACAGTGTTTACAGGAAAGTGTGTATTGTGTACATTCTTGCATTCTTGTGATCTGGCTTTAGCAAAATATTTGTGTGCAGAGCTTCTGCTTGTCTCTTCTCTTGGTAGTTTACTTTTTGTGTTATCAATACAATGCATTTTGCATTTGTGAGATCATTAAGGAGCAATACTGTGTAAAAACAATATTCTTTTGACCCCTGGGGACTGACTTTGATAGACAGGAGAGCAAGAAAATAGATAATTGAAAACAGGCAATGTAAAAGGGATTATTACAGATTTGAATGAAAGAGTGTCTCAGAACAAATGAGGGAGGAAAAAGAAGATTCGCAGGGGAAAGACACCTCATTACTTCTTGAAGTAATGAGTTGTCATGCTACATGCTATGTAGAGAGGGTGTGACTCTGTGATGAACACCAACTAATGATTTTAGATTTTGCTTTTGATTGATCACTGGGAAATGCCTTTATGGTTCAAATTGTGCTTTGGCTTCAGCTCAATCCCAACCATCCAGTCTGTAAACTGCTGCAGTGTTCTGTCTTAATATAGCTTTTATTGTAGCCACTGAAAAGGCTTCTTCTTGATAGTTTTCACTTTCTGTTAAAACTATCTGTTTCTGATTGTGCGCTACAACGCAATGATAAACTTACAGTGACATTGTTGTTGACATCTTTGGCTCTCAGCTTCAAAAAACCCCTACGAAGATTTGAAAAGGTCAGTCAGTTCCTAAGCTCCTTGTAAATCTTGCATACTTTATGTAGAAAACAAGGCAATGTATCTTTAAGCTGCACGGAGTGGGTAAAAGTCTCAGGAGAGGATTTGGTGTCTCTTCTTTAAATATTAAACAGCAGTAAACAGTCGCTTGCAGTTGGTAGGATCCCTGGAGGAATGGATCATTCACCGAGGAGGTAAAGCTTACTAGGTAATCCTGCCACTAAAGGAGCAACTGTAGCTCTCACTGTGGGATGAACTGTAAATGACATGTGAAATACAATGTCGTGGGAACAAACAGAAACAGATCTTTGTAACTAGTCTAGGTTTCCTCTTGTGTTTGATGGTCCCATTTTCTCTTCTTATAAAACTTTGTCCTTACTGTGTCTTCTTGCCTTTTTATTGTGGTGCCTTCCACACATTTTGTTTAACTTATTAACAAACAATTTGAGCTAGAAACTCAAATATGCAGAATATAGTTTTCGTTGCAGTGCATTACAAGGACAGTCAGTGTGGATTTGCATAAGAAAATAACTGTAAATGCTACATGCAGAGGAATCATGTGGCACTTGTCTGCCAGCCATCTGTTTATCATATACAAAAGTGACGTCACTAGTGCTGCCATGTGGCTCTTAATAGCCCACTTTACATTTGTGCTCATTACCTCCTGTAAGTCATAAAAGATAAAAACCCTAACCCAGGTTGCTTTTAAGGCAACTTGAAAGATAATATATTTAAAAAGATGAACACACTGTACTTTGCAAACACGTGTCTTGAGGTCACGTCATGCCTTGGGCAGTAGCAGCTTCCAGGTGTCCTTCCATTCTTTTCTTATCCATCCGAGGAACACAGTAATCAGTGGCAACCGTTTGTGGCCTGATACACACACAGTAGGTTGTGTGGACAGGGCATGTTTAACATCTGTCTCAATATTGTGATAACACAGACTGATGATATAATTCCTGACTAATATGGATATAATAGCAACCCCCACCCCCCACCCCCCATACACAGCTTTCCTCTCATATACACACAAAGCAGGATGTGGACAGTGACACATCTACTAAGGTATTAACTTATAGTCTCTGGTGCGAGAGATAAGATGGGATACAGGAGATTAATGACTCTGTTATTGTTAAAGCACTGGAAAGTCTGGGTCACACCGGGAACAATTACTCTACTGTACTGAATAACCATCTGTATTTCTGACTCAACTAATGCCCCCCTTCAAATTGAATTAATTAAGCTTTAAATCTCTTTCCACTTGAGGAGGATTATATAATCAAAGTCACATTTTATACAGGGAACACAAGGCTGTTTTGAAAGGTGAAACTGGATTCGTCCTCTGTTCATTTTGATGCGGTTAAATTGACCGAAATCAGAAACTTACTGACCAGTTTCACCACTTAAAAGTACCACTCAGAGGTAATAACAAGATTTCCACCGTTTAAAACTTCAAGGTCTGTAGGTGGAAACAAATTATTTTATAATGGAGCAAAGCTCTGGTCGAGTAAAGTTGCCTCTGCAGCAGTTAACATCTGCTCTGGTGTTACACTCTGGGCAGCACAAGAAGAAGAAAAAAAAAAAAAAAAAAAATCAAACCCCCAGGAACTCATTGATTGTTTTTTGAGCCTGTGTGAATTGCTGTTCACTAACTAGGCCCATGTGTGTCCCGTGTCAAACAACAGCAGCCACAGGCATGTCGTTTGATCAGCACAGAAGAAAAAGCATCAGGGGTTCCTGTGGAAAGAGACGTGTTAGTCCAGCTTCAGACCTGGCAACCCAGGTCCTCCTCTTTTGTTACAACCTGACAAATGATCCACAGACGTTTCGAACTTCATTTTCCCAAAAAACAGAACTATCCGCCAGCACGGAGGCGTACGTCCTCTCATCCTCAGAGAAAACAGTCTCAGCTGAATCCAGATCCTAGCAACCAAGAGGTTCAGTGGAAATAGATTTACATAATGCCTGGCAAAAGCACAATGTCTGGCAAAACGGTAGTGTGGATTGATTGTGATTGTGTTTGGAAAATATACGCCCAGTTGAGTCCTAAACCTGGCAACCTAGGACACAAGGGGTTTGGTGCAGAGAGCCCAGTCTAAGATCGAACTTCTCTGGAAAAGGGCTTAATCTGAATCTGCGAGCCAGAGGAAAACTCCTGATGGAGACTGATGATCTGCAGTTTGACTTGGAGGTTTATAGAGTCTCCCTGCTCTGAATCCTCTGAAGCTGAGGTGGTCTGACGCTGCCTTCAAGTTCAATTGTGACTAGATTAATTTAACCACTGGGAGTTTTGAAATTTTATACAATACATATAGGTTGCCAAGAAGTAGGCGATCAGCTGCCAAAAAAATGTTCCAGTCTTACTAATCAGTGAAAGTGAGTTAGCGAAGATGAAGTGACAGTGGATTAATGAAGCCGTCAATCAATCAAATTAGAAAATAAGTGGCATCAGATTGGCTACTGGCAAATTGTCATGGTGAGAAGCAGAACAGAGGTTTCTGGCACTTAACCGACTTCTAAGATGCATGGAGAAAGGTAAAAGTCTAAAGAGGTCAAAACTTCAGCAACGCTTGCAGCATACAGACAAACTTTATCGTTAGACCAACATGTTTCGGCTTCAATTCACATAGTGGCTGTTCTGGAGCTTTCGATCATCTGAGATCATCTTCATGAGCAGAGTTTGCCCAGTTAAGGAAATATCCATGTTAAATTTTTATTGTGCGTTTTCAAAGAGTGCTTTGGCTCAAAAGTAGATTTTAAATTCATATGTTCTCACCAAACCTTGTGCATAAAGTTTATTCCTGTCGCCTTGAAACAAATCAGAATGGACAAACGGCTACTACAGCTCAGAGTGACGTTCACTGAGGCGCTAATTATTTCCATGTCCTGCCTGTATGAGTCTCTCTTCATGTATGTGCTGTATGGCTGTGTGTGTGTGTGTGATTGTGAGTGTGTGATGGAAATTCAAAGAGGCTGTCAGTGATGTGTTCATCAGGGAAAGAAGAGGTCACTCAACTGCATTGAAAGCACAGTGAGAGGAGAGGACACTGAAAACAGTGATGTGTGTGTTGTCTCTGGGAAGTGACTAGACAGTTGGGTGTGTGTTTGTGTTTGTGTGTGTGTGTGTGTGTGTGTTCGTATCAATACATCTAAAAGGTCTGGATCACCTCAGGGTGTTAATCCTGGTAGCAAATGGCTACTAAAAGCAAACATGCTTCCCACTGTGGAGAACTGCAGGGAGTTTAAAAACACAAGTACAGACATTTGAATACAACCCATCACTTGATAGAAGGCATTTCATCTCCAAAAGTAGGCCCGTTACATTTCAAACAGAATATTTCCTGGAATAAAACCATAAAATTTGACTTTCTTTTTAGAAAATGAAGCTAGAAGAAACATGCTGTGACATTTTTTGACAGTAGTTTGATTCTGAGAGCTACATTCCTGCTATGAAAGCCTTGAATAGAAGTCTCGATTTTTTAAAAATATCCCCTTGAGTTGATAAACGGTGGATTCATAGCCACTCTTTGTTCATACGTTCCAACTAATCTGAACTCCTACAGAGCCGATGTGGGTGGGAATGAGAGCGAGGTTTCTCTCCTTTTTTCTTTTTACTGCATAGACCTTGACATGAGGCCGGACTGGTCATCCATCAGTACTTTCAACTAGATTCATAGTTGACGCCAAGCTTTTAGTGTTAGTCTGACTCAAATTATATCCAAATTATAGCATCTTTCAATGTTGTCCGACAGCATACGTTTTTGTCTTTATAAGACCTGCAGTAGACCTGCAATGAATAGTTGATGATAAATGCCCAAAATGTGAGTTCCAGCTTCACTATATTGCCTCTTTGTCATATATGAAATATGTTGGGTTTCTGACATTTCATTATTCAAAACAATCATATTTGAAGGCATCAGTTTGTGCTCAGGGAAATATTTCATGTCTTTTTTTTTTTACATTTATTAAAGGATTGAGAATCAGATGAATCAGTAGTGAAAATAATGGTTAGCTGCAGCTCTGCTTTGCAGTTTTGCTGATGCTCTCTTCATTGCTGTAAGTTTCATAGTGCTAAGCAGTAGTATGGTGTTCATTAAAACCGACTGATTGTACTACTTTAGTGTTCTCAAAATGTTTTTGCGAACTCTCTCTGCTTGTGGGCTCTGCTTCAGAAACACGCTCCTGGCAGTTAGGAGTTTCATTTTCATAATATAGCACGACATTGTCTCTTTCAATGATATCAAGACTCTGGCACCGTTACTGCTGCAGACATTTGAACTATTAATTGTTTTGCCTTTTGTCAGTTTATGGCTGTTTGACGTTGAAGTGATGTCACATGTGTTCAGACTCTCTGCACTTGGGTACATGCTGTTTCAGTCTAGCTGTGTATAAAAGTCTGTGAAACTAATCTTTTTATAATGCAGTGATCACATCCAGGAGAAGTTTGCTCTGCAAAACAAATAGTTTTGCCTTTCTTGTGCTCTAGCTTCACAGATATGGTGACTTATTGAGGATGATTTTATTGCAGCATAGTCTCCTGTTATACCATCATGTTACTGGAAATTGGACCTGGAAGTATATTCAATTGAAATCTCAGATCTCTTGTCTGAGCAGAACATTACAAGCTCTCTACAATGCTAATGAACAGAGTGAGCTGCACTGATGAAAACCTTGACTCAGTCGTGACCTCTGTCAAGATAGAAACCTTTGTCTGATCTTCTTGCAATCAGACATCGAGCTTTGATTGGCTGCCACAGTTGAAACCCTCCACCTGCCTGTTTCTAGGAGATAGAAGACAGTTGGTCTGCAGCCTCCATCAGGGTGGAGATCCTTGCTGAGAGCTGAGTGTGTCCAGAGCATTTCATCATGCTCTTACCTCACAGCCTTGACATCAACATACCATCATATGTAGTCAGGCATGTCCTTGAAGAGGGACAAGGAGATAATGGGGTACAGTGTGGTGGTGACAGGAAGCTGAGCAGTGGTCAAGGACTGTGGAGTTACTTGACACATACAGCGCGAGAAGAGGCCTCTTTGTTCTGATTATTTGTTGGTGTGTGTGTTGTGTGCGGTCCTGTGCATGTGTGTGCAAGACAAATCCTTCATGCTGGACCACTGTCCACTTGTCTCGCTTGACAGTTCTGTATTTTCTCGGCTTGATGTCTTCTCTGTGCTTCCAGAAAACACATTTTTAATGTTTTTGGTTTTCTTATTGGTCATATTTGTGTGATCACAAACAGAAGAATTTGCCTCAATAAAGCATTTTCACAGAAATTCAGAATTATCAGGGAAGTCCCACCTGACCTGCAAATACTTTTTCACAGCAGCTCAGTTGTCAGATGGCAGATCTGCTATTGATTAGTCAAAGAATGAAATTGTTTTGCATCCACCCTTGTTTAACATCACCGCTTTCTGCTTGGACATGGCGGCTGTTTTCTCGCCAAGCCTTTAGTATCGCTGCATATAACGCCGATCCAGCTGTGAAAACCAACCACAGACGTAGATCCGGTGACGATATCTGGGACAGACTTTGTGGATGACCTCAGCTGGTACTGCTGTTCATCAGTCCTCTCTGCATCCACAAGAATCTTTATGCTTTGCAGGAATGAAACTCAGACCCTTTTAACAGTCTTCAGTATGTTGGACTATACTTCCATAAAATCATTAACAAGACTACCACATCCTGTACGATTTCATAAAAAAAAGACGGAAAAACAGAAAGAAGGGAAAGAACAGACAGAAACAGTCATTTAATTTTTTTTTTAGTCAGAATCCAGCATCAACATCATCAACATCTTCCATCTTCCATGAGGTAAAGGGTGTTGGTTGGTACTGGTCTGAGCTAAAGCAGTCCCTTACATCACTGTGGAAAGATCCTAGAAATATGCCAGTGCACTGATAGGTGCCCGGGAATGAAGTAGTTGGCTGATGCCGATCCTTGACCATTTCTGAATCCAAACCCTGTTTCCAAGCTTGGCTTTCCTGTCCCTGCTTTTGTTTCTTTTTCTGATCTGGCACTCGGTTGGAGGACAAGAGTCTCTTGTTAAGCGCCTTCCAAAATGACATGCTTTGTTTTTTTTTTTATTTGATGCCTTCACGGTTGTGGTTTGGTTTAGTTTAGGGAACTAAGACTACCTGGTTCATAAAAATAATCCTATGATGCCTGTTAGTAAAACAGGACGTGAGTCACAGTCTGTGGTGTTAAAGTCTGATGTTTTGACGCCATTTTAGGCATTTAAGTAACGAATGACCAATGCGGTCCCATTTTTAAGAGGGAAGAGGACACTGTCAGTAAGTCCAATATGAATCATTATCAAAGGCATCCGATGTGATAAAATACCAACAAAAAAAATACAACAGCAATAACTGTAATCCAATTTACCTTGGCTTTTAGAAGAGGCTCTAAGTTGTGATAATGATGGAGCTGTCACATGTCCATGGAACAATAGAAGCAGCAGCCAGTTTGATTTTCCCTTGTTGATCTATTTCATGAATTGTTTCGTGAACAATTGCTGTGTAGGAAGAAGCTGATTATAGTAATTTAGACTTCATCTACAACTTTTATTTGAAAGACTAAAGTGACAGAAATGTTTTCAAAATAGCACAGATGAGTTGCATCCACTGGTGTCAGTAGTAAGCTCTGAAGTCATTTTTATTGGTATTTAATTTCAAAAGTATCTTATCTTATTAGTGCTTGCCAGCTTTGTGATGTAAATGCAGTATCACCCTGTAGTGTTAGAAAAAGCAATCTCAGAACCAATGTCTGATTAACTTTGCAGAGAGAAACATTTTCAGCATTTTAATGGAATGGAAAGGTCTTAATTTTGAAGGTAATGAACAGAAAAGACATTAGATTAGACATCTATTGTTGAGTCACAAATTCTATAAGCAGTATCCAGTGCCATTAAGATCTCAATCCAATCTAAACGACAACAATTACATCGAAAACGGTGCCTTCATGAACACTCAGAGCAGGCTTTTATCTGCAGCCTGCCCCTGCTCTGCCCCTTCCCCTGCCTCATTCAACAATCCATACTCGCAGCCAGCTTCATTTCACACACCACTGCGTGGTGTTGAAGTCGAGCTCTGAATTTAGCCCAAACTAAACTATGTCCCATGCATGCTTTCTGCAGCATGAAAGGAAAGAACATATACAATTCAGTGACAAAGTAGAGCGTAGGATCTTTCGTTTTTCCCCATCTGGAAAAGTGACTTTTGATCGATGCTCAAATATGTGATCCACCCACAGCTGAGGCGTCTGCTGTCCGAGGTTTGAATGGAATGGAAATCCTGGATGGAGCAATGGAGATTATTTATGGTCCGAAGGGGGCTTTTGTCAGGGCAGCAAACATGGGGGGGCTGGGGGGGGGGGGGCTGTTGATGTCCCAGGTCAGATGTTAATCCCAGACATTTGGACGAGTCACCACCCAGCAGTCATGAAGACAAAGTTCCCTTAAGACAGTTCGTCACCTCAACAGCATTTTGCATTTAAATTTGTGTCAGTTATATGCATGAAATATTTGCCAACCTGGAAACCACAAGCAGCAAAAACAACTGGCTGCAATTGTCTGTCTTTTCCTGAGGATTTGTCAAATTGTGCGTACAAGGGCGGCTTTTCTTTCAAGGCAACTTATTGTTGTTGTAATCTCAACTCTGTAGGTAATTGGTTCATCATGTTTCCTCCTCAGATACATGTATGTCAACAGGTATTTTGATGCTAAACAGGTGAGAGAAATTAGTTTGAACACAGAGGGATTTTTCTCCAAAAACAATCCCAAATCTGAAGTTCATGGCTCATTTCTCTTGTTGCATCAGTTATTATTGTCGTCTTTCTACACTATGAAAATGAGGAATTTTTTTGGGTGTGAGAACATGCACTGTAATTTAGAGTAAACTCTTCTGATTGCAATGTGTACATGTTCATAAGTAACACAAACCCCAGCAGCCCAAACTTGTTAATGAGCGTGTTTACATGTGCTGATGTAGAAATAAACTCGAAGCAAAGGGCGAGGTAGAGATTCATTTCATTTTATAAATTATCTTGTCGAGAAAAACTTGCTATAAATTCATAGCTCAATTCAAAGAGACATGGTTTTCAACAAACTTCTTGACCCCATTTCTCACACCAGTAGACCCAGGAAGGCGATGATGTGCAAAAATGTTTGAACACTCTTTGCTTTATTAGGGGAAAAAAAAAAAAGGATATGTTGAAGTTCTTGGCCGATGGAGGACAGTATGTGAGAAAACCCAGTGAATATAGTGTGTTCTCCCTGGACAGGAGAACACACTATATTCACTGGACTATTCACTGAGTCTGCCTCTGTGAAATATGGCAGAGGCAGACTCATGGCTTCAGGCCCGACCACATCTCTGTGTTTACCAGCCATGTTTTCTTTAACATCAGTGGAATGAGCAGACGCTCGGGCGGCTGTAGGTGTCAGCAACACCTGTACATACACACATGTATATGTATGAGCATACGTGCACTGGAACCTGTATTTTCTATAGGGCTTCATACTGCATTTAACTATCATAATTAGTGTTTCTCTGTTTGGAGAGCGTTCATGTGTTGAAAAGAACCAACAAGCGTGAATTTGCTCTGTCGCTGTTTGAGCAGGAACTGGTTATTTTACATAGGATCAAGTTTTGTGTTTAGATAGCATTTATCAAGCAGAGCGAGCATTAGCAGTAGCAGCAGGATTTACTTGTGATGCTTTGAGAAATTAGCCTCTGGCTAGTTAGCTAGCCAAAACATACAGTTACAGTCACCCTGCTCAGATAACTTGAGCAAACTCAAGCAGGAACGCTGTATTTTAGAGTTGACCTACAGCTACACAAGAATAATGCTATTTTCCTTACCTATTTTTATATTTTATATTTAAAAACATCCATGTTTTATAACTGCTTATCATCTGTAGCATCATGAGCTTATTTTTTTGTTGCATCACTATTTGTGCACAACCAGTTTTAGCTTGGATAAAGCCACTGTATATTCAGTCATTCCAGCTGGATGCTCCATGTCCTGAGGACAAGGAACTCGTGCATCATGTCTATATTCTCATCACGTAACAAACAAGAGCAGAGCCAGCCTCCCGAAACAACTTGGTCTACTCTTTAGGGCTCGGTAGATTTAATTTTTCATTTTTGAGGTGAAATATATAACATTTTTAGTGAAGTGAATTGGTGAGGATCAGAAGAGGGGCAGAGCTGGAATGTATCTAATCCTTTGTTGCTCATTGAAACCAGCTGCTGCTCACCCACGTTAATCACCTGCACATCTGAGTTTGATCTCACAGATCACCAAAAAACAAAAGGTATACATCCCCCTGTCAGTCCAAACCTCTGTATAGCACTGCCTGTCTCATGCTTAAGGCAAAAATCTCTCTAATTTCTCTGTGAAATATTTCCTCCTCCTATATGATCACATTCAGATGGTATCATTTAAGTCTTATTCGAATCTTGTGTGTGCACTGTGGCCACACGGGAGGAATCCACTCAAAAGTCATGTGTACAAACACGCAAAAAAGAAATGTGAGTCTTCAGTTTTGTCATGCACACCCTCAAAAATGCCATAACATCCCTGTTAGTCAACTTAAAAGACATACAGGTAGCAGAGGTGAAGAAAAGGACAGTGTCTACCTACTTTAGTACAATCTGTGCACAGAAAATGACATTTTCAGGGATGAGGTGGATGTTCTTTGGATGAACCAGGCATCAGATGTGGAAAGTAGCTGGAAAGTTGAACAAGGCTTAAATGCCAGGCAGTGTCCATAAAAATAAAGACACATATGAGTCATCGATTTAATGCAAGTACCTCAGTTAAGACTAATTTTAAACTCATCTCTTATAAAGTATAAATAAAGTGCAAATACAGTATAAATACTACAGTCTTCCACCCGCCAAAATAAAATGCTCATGTTTAGGATTTTTCCGCCTTATTTTTCCCTCTCAGCTGCAGCCGTGTGCAGGATGAATGAACAATATCTGGCTGCTGTTACTGAGTCCTCCCCTGACTGACGGTTCCATTACGCTTGGGCTCCTTATATTTTCTCTTTGAATTCCAAAGAAAATGCTAACGCAGTACGAAGGCTTAACATCATAATTACCATGAAAAGAGCAGCCCAGTCTCTCCGAAACATGCAATCGATTCTATCATCACCCAGGATTACATACAGCGAGTCAGGGACGGCCAGTTCAGAGGTCAAACTTTCGGCATTTTACAGTTGTAAAAAAAAAAAAAAACATTGGAATTCTGCAGTTGAAGCCAGGAACACCTGTAAGGACGATTGCACCTGGTGACAATAATTACATCCACACTGATGCAGTAAATCTGAAGATAAATGGGATTTAAAATGCAACTTGACAACACTGACATTTCTCACTGCTTGGCACACGCTCTGATCCGGCAGCTTAAACACCTATGAGCCCAACCAGGTTTCTATAAAGGAAACAAGAATGGAAAGGAAACGTTAGAGTACAGCTATTATACATTTTAAAGCAAAATGTTTTCTTTTAAAAAAAAAAAAAAAAAAACCTTTTAAAGTGGAATTTTGGCTGTTGTTTTATTTAGTTTGGTTCCACTGGCATGCCTTCCATACTGAAAATACAAAGTCGTTAACATAGTTTCATATATGACAACTTCCACAATCCCCTGAAGGTATGCTCTTTTTGTGCATCTTAATCAGAACATTTTAATTGAGATGTAAACAAACTGTGACAACTGTCATTTATTTCAGTCAGACTGATGCACATGTCAGGAAAAACAGCATAACTACGACAGAGATTTGTATGACAGTCCGTGGAAACTGTGATGCTTTTTAAGACACTCAAAAGGCCCGACTGTCGAACTAAAAACATTTAAGGTACAAGGTTTTCACCAATCCTTTAATGCCATTTTTGGTGGTAATGCGCAGCCCATTTTATTCATGTATGCCTTTGTAGCCTGGATCAAAACCTTTTTCTCTTGATGCATAATAAATGAATATATGGCTCTGTTTTGCCTCAGTCTATACATTATTCTGGGTCTAAATCCTTTTTGAAGCTCATCTTTCACTTAAAAAAAAAAGCAGCTTGACCTTGTAGCTCATGGTCCTGCCAATCATTCTCAGACTGAATAGTGGAGCTCTTGCTTGTTTTCAGTAGCGTGGCTGCCCCCTTTGTTAACACTGCGTTTGGATTTCAGCTTAAAAAACAGCAGAAGCACTTTTTGTTTTCCCTGTTGACCTGGTATAGAGACACACGCGTGCGCACACACACACACACACACACACACACACACACACACACATACAAGCAGACACGGCCATCGCACCACCCTCAGAGATGGAGTGTGACCTCAGAACCTGGCAACACGCCCCCGGCTTTGTGAAGAAGCTTCGTGGTCCTGCAGACCCCTGCTCTTAAACCTGCGGGCCGGGGAGTCCGTGTCAGTCATAGGGTGAGACGGGTGAGGCGAGCAGAAGTGAAAGGCAAATAAAGGGAGGGAGATTGACACGTCAACTTCTTGCAATACTTTTAGACTGTTGAGTATAGTACCTGCTTTTTTTCTGACATGGCTACACACTGCATGTTTCTCCAGCTTCCTGTATACTTCTAATCAGCGCAGTTGCACTAGTTTCAAGAAATGCTTATCTTTTCCCCTCTGTCACCGATCTATATTGACACAGACAGCAGGCAATGGCTGATGATGATACCCACCAGGCGACCACTCCACTTTGGGAAGGCCTCGAGTGCTTCTCAGTACCTCAGTTGATATCTCTTTGCTCCTCAACTGACCCCAGACATCATATTTTCTGTCTCAGTTCTCTGTGCAAATACAGATAAAGCTGGACTCTGAGAGCGGTGGGAAATGTTTTGACCAGTTCCACTCACTCACGTCTGAGAACAGCTAACAAAGAAGCCAGGAACATGACGACAGGAGAAAATGTATTACTGAGGCTGATTACAATCTGCTGGCAACAATGAATAAAACATTGGAAATGCTGATTGAGAGTAATAGTAGTTCTGGTTAATATAATACAAATTGCATGATGGTGGTGGTAGTTACCAGGACATGATGTTTACAGGAGCCAGCTGATAATTAGATGACCCCAATCATTCAAAGACAAGTTGAGGATTGATCTCCATATAAACCCACACAGCCCCTGTGTTCATTCTCCTCACACAGTTTTTATCACTGTTGTCTGTGGGTTAATAGACACCTACAGTGGGTCAGAGGTGCAGCTAGGAATCCTGGCCTCCGTGATAAGAAACATTTTAAAATATGAGCGGTAGAAAACACTGCTTATCTAGAGTAAGGTGAACTCTCTGGGGCTCCATTCCAGCTTCCTCTCACTCTATTTAACATTTCTGAGCGTTACTTGGTTTCTTGTGCTTTATTCTACACCACTTGGCTTTTATGTCCTGTCATCAAATCTCCTCTCTAAATCAATTTAGGATGCGAATCCAGGATTGCGATATCTTGTATCAAAGAAAGATTTTAGTTTGTGGTTCCCCCAAAAAGATTAATATCACAATCTGAATAAATGTCCTGGTGCGTTTGTCTTAACTAAATCTCTGAATATCTTTCAGCAGTGAGTGCAGTCTATTACAACCACAAACAGCTTCGCTTCACAACATGGAAATCCCCTGTGGGGGGAAAAAAAAAAAAAAATCTCCATCTTTCAGACTCAAAGCCCAGGACTGCAAACAGATGTGTTTTTCTTTTTGTTCGCTGGTGCGTTTTGATGTCAGCTGGGGCAGCTCAGTCTGCTTTCTCACAGCCGTCAGCTACAGAGCGATGACGATCTGGTATCTCACTGACTCATACCAGCGAAATCTCAGGCTGGACCCCTTTTTAATCTGCAGCCACCCACAGGCTGAAATCCCTCGTTCTCACCCCCTTCTCTCTCACTGTTTTCTTTGCATAGAAACACCAGTCTTGTTGCTCTTTGTATCCTTGTCTCTCTCATCACAAAGAGCAAAGTCTTTTCACTGTGTTTACATCCAAATACACAGACTACTATGGAGATGTTAGCACACTCACCTAAAAGTGTGGGTGTAGAGGGGGTGTGGAGGAATCTTGGCAACCACAAAATGTATTTTCTCGCTGAAGATTTTTGCCAAACACAAACATCCATTAAAGAAATGTGAGCTTTTCCCTCATACTCATACTTATAAATGGATTTTTTTTCACTTTTTGTTTCAGTTGTCATGTGGAAACTTCTAGTTTATATACAACTAATTTGCACAGGCAAATATATTTTGGAGGAATTGTAATTGCTGCCTGTATTACATTGACCGTGTCTTTGTTGCACGGGGCTGTTTGGATCAGGCTACTAAAAAAATCTTAGTTAATGTTTGCTTAGGGAAAGATTGAAGATTAGAGAGCATTGTGAGTGTTTGACACATGATCTCTGGGCGGTACAGATAAAAGACGCTGCAGCATCATCACAGAGATTGATGAAACTGAAAGTTAAGACTTCACAGATGCTCAAACATAAGACAGATAAGTGCTGGGTTTGCATCAGACTAAACCAGCTGTGCTTGAAAGTATGAATGCAAATGGAAACACAAACATTGTCTCCTCTAATGTGCAAATTTCTTTGTTGAAAGCTTTTTTTTTTTTTTTTTTTTTTATTTATTTAACCAAAACAGACCTCCAGCACCTCCCCTGACTCAGAGAAACACTGACTAAACAGGACACCTGTGAGGCAAAGTGAACACCTGGATGCATTTCCTTCTATGTTGTGTTATGGAGACTTCCTACTAAAATAAACTTAATATTGCCAGAAGCACTTAATGTTGGAGCAATAAATCCAAAGTTAAACATGACAAATGAACTCCAGCCTTTCTCTGAAGAGGAGGAGCCTCTGAAAAAGCAGACAGGACACTTAGGATAAAAAAAACAAACAATAGTCAGGCATTTTGAGGTGAGGGAGAAATTAAGATTATTTAAGCATATCAGGATATAGCCTAATGTAAATCTGTGCATGTTGTAAATAAAGGGACCATATATGTTTTTCTTTTTTTTTTTTTTTTCTTAATGTGATTCTTTTTGGATCCTTGAAAGTTAAGCCCACATTTTGTACAAATAAATACAATTCCTGAGAGAACTTAATGAATTTAAAACTGGGTAGCAAAGATCAACTGTTTCAGTACCCAGAAATCCTATAAATTCATATAAGGAGCCCCGCCCCCATCAGTGTCAAGGGGGATGGGACACGTTTTTCTTTTGACAAACACGCAACATAACATTGTTGGGAGGAATGTCACCTGACAACGCCACTGGTCAGTGTGCGAGGTCAGCGAAGTGAGGACGGCTTATCACCAATGCCGCCTCTCTAACAGCAACACTCGCAGGTCATGATGGCTGTTATCTGTCTGAGCTGTCAGAGACAAGGTCTGAGCACATCTTTATCTGTCCTCCCCTCTACCACACTGGCTCCTGCAGCTAGACTGGTGGGTGTTTTTTCTGTGTTTGTGTGTGTGTGTTTGTTCAAGGCAGATTCCATTTGGCACCATTACACAATGCTCTTGAGTCCAGACATTGTGGCAGATGATTTAGTGATGGCATAATCACAAACGGAGGTGTGCAACGTCACCACAGCCCTAATCACAAAGATGATGAATCAGTTGGGGAGTTTGAATGGGGGTGAGAAAATGTTTAGCCCATTCTCCATTTACTCAAAATTTTATTTATTCATCAATTTTTTAAAATCCAAGCAAACCAAATGTGCAGGAGCAGCTGAACAGTGTAGATTTAGGTGATCTACAATTACATCTTGTTGCTCTGTTTGTTGCATCAGACTGTGGGCTCACCTTTAGGGCCAGGTTGAACTAGTTCGGACAGTGTGTTTTTCTAGCAGCATCAGAAAGCAAAAGTGTTTTATAGCTGTTCCGACTGGGCCCCAGTTGAAGGTTGGGTGAAAGGATGGCTTTCAGAGAAGGGCAACTGCTGAAGTCATTCAGATGTGGGGATAATGGCGACATCTTTTCAGACGGTATATCTTGGAAGTTATTCATAGTGTGCGCCTGTTTGTAAAGAAAGAAAAAGAGAACTTGTGAATTTCGAATTGTTAACCCTGCTCACTTTCTCACCTCTGCACACCTAAAGTAAGGGTGAAAGTGAATGATTTGTTTTGGAAAGTGACCGAAATTGTCGGACGCAGCCCCATTTATAATTTCAACATCAGAATGTTATGGGGTAACGGGCTTTCCAAAGCTGTTCCACCATACGAGAAGCACTTAAAGTTAAAGTCTATTAGCCCACAGGGACAAGTTGAGCAGCTTCGAAATCCTCACGGGGCTAGAACTTTGATTTAATGGATCCATCTAAGGTGGTTCGGGACTCTCCTCAGGATGCCTTCTACATGCCTGGGAAAAACGCATACATTGGAAAATGGATGGTTGAGTTTTATTCAGTTCAGTTAATATATGTGGACTTTAAAACGATGTCTGAACAAATGAAATATATGTATGGCTATTTTACCAATAATACATCATAGGATTTTTGAAATGTAAAAAAATATTGGCATTTACAAGTTAATGCTTGTCACAGTGTGGTTTAGTGGATTAGTTTGACTCAAATAGGTTGAACTTTTTTAACTAGAGAATGACAAACATTCCTCTAACTCCAGTGATAGAGAGAGGTTTTGGTTTGAGCTGTTTGAATATTTCCTTTGATCCAAGATGATTTATTTTTCCTGCTACACTTAAAAAGAGAGATTGGTCTTGATGTTGCAGCTCCTGTGGCATCTCTCCCCCCGTAGATCAAGGCCACACTTGCTTTAAAGGACTGGGGAAGTGAGAGAAAGCACACCAGTGAGGAGGAGCAGCAGGAACAGGGGGAGGAGGACTTAACTGGAGTGTGTTAATTTGTATCTGGGGTTGTGATGTCTGAGGGGAGGGCTGGATCAGAAAGCGGTGGTCCATAGAGAGACGCAAGGAGTCGGGTTTCAGCTTTGCGAGGGCCCCTTGAGTCCCCACGCACTGAAGCTGCCTTTGTTTGACCGGGAACCAGAGAGAGAGAGAGAGAGAGAGAGAGAGAGGGAGGGAGAGAGACTGAGCAAGGAAGAGGAGGAGAGTGAGAGGATTTTAGTTTGGAGTAAGTGAGAGAGAGAGGCAGAGTGGGGTCCATCTCTCTCTCGCTCTATCACTCTCATTCATGACCAGGGCAAGTTTACTGTGTGTTTAATCTCACCATCACTGAAGATGTCTCCACGGTAAATGAAAGGCTCAGTGTTTTTATGTGAAGAAGTTGTTTCAAGTTCACTTCTAGTCAGTTCTCTCACTCTTCAGTTCTGTTTTTTTGTGCAGCATTCCTCCCTGGTTCTTTGGATTATTTCTACTAGTCCTCCGGTTCTGCTGCCGTCACTCCTCTGCCTATCAGCTGCTGGACGGTATGTGCACTCTCTGTCTGTTGATTGCATGCTGCAGGGCAAAAAGGTTTTTTTTTTGTTTTTTTTTCTCTTCTGCTGTTGGTGAACTTTCTGCTGGCTCATTGACTTCTCATCTGCTGAATATGAATGATGAAACTGTTGCGCTCTGATCCTGCAGTGTTGCACTGACACATAGCAGGGTACGACTCTGTGAAGGATGCTGAAATATTACATCAACACTAGTGTGGTCTTATTAGGACAGGTCATTTGAATACCATAGTGACACTTTGGGATATTTGATGTTATAGTAATAAAATAGTGATTTTGTATCTTAGAGAATATTCAGAAAGGCAAACCAAGTTCATTATTTACTAAATACTGAGTAGCACAGACACATTTTAAGTTATTATAGTTGTAGTTTTTCTTTTTTTTCACTGCAAGTCATCTTGTCTCTTTACTCACATGTGGATGATGAATAAAGTGCCTATATTACAAAGGTCCTGGGAAAGTGTTCAGGGGTTTTGAGTCTGAGTTTTCAACACATGAAATATTTGCATTAAACTCTCCCATTTGATAAGATCATATATCCCATGGGATGCTTAATGTAAATACTGGAGGGAGGCTGGTAACTGTGTGTAGAGTTTGGAAACTTTGCAATGCAAACTCTTGGGAGCCACTGCTTGTAGATTAGCGTCACAACATGCAGTGAATAAGGCAGATACCTGCTAGCTCCTGTGCTGTTATATGATGGTTTCAATTATATTTTGACTGAGATGTTATTCAGACCCTCTGTGTTGTGCTCTGCTGTCTCTGCACACTGTTTTCACAGCTTAAATGTAGATTATTTTCCATGATTAATGGATCAATCAGGACACTTCAACATGTTCCCAATTAGCGCAGAAAGAGCTGCAGATTTTCTTTTCCATTGCAATTGGAAACAGGCAAAACCTCACATCATGCATATTAACAGACAGGCCCTGCAGTCAGTAGCAGTGCATGATTAAGGTGGTGAAGATGATGCTACTGGTATTTGAATGTGTGTGTTGGGGGGTCAGGTCAAACATGAAGGTCATTGTCTTGGAGCTTCAGTTTATTAGTTTTCATCCTGGCCTTCAGACAGACAGGCCAATATACCATCACTGCTTCCGTCAGTGTGCTGGAATCCAGTTTGGCATTTGCAGCTATGAGTGAGTGTGTGTATTTGTGTGTGGATATCTTGACCTATGATCACCACCACATGGACCTCCCATGTCACAAAAGCTGCATTGTCTGAGTGCAGTCAAATAATTAAGGGGTTTCTTTAGCTAATGTGGCCCCATGATGCTTAATTGTCTGGCATTTTGAATTAAACACCACTTTGGTCACACTGTTTTTGCCACAAGCCAGTGGCCACTTTGCAATAAAATCTTGTCCCTAATTATCATATGACATGAAATATGATCTTGCAGGATTGAGTTCTGACTCAAAAGAAGTTGTAGAAATGGATGTTTGCAACCCAGAACTTGACAATGGATATGTGGTGAGGTGGGTGGAGCAGGGTTGCTGTCTGACTAAAGAAAAGTTTTTGAAGTGTGATTTCATGGTCCACTTTCCTCTGCTGTAGATCCTACAGAGGCTGGATGAGCAAGAGGCTCCACTCTCAGGCTGTTTGTGCTTTTGCCATATTCATAATCGTCTGCCATGATTCACTTTTTCAAGAGGGGGAAAAAAAATGTGTGCACACATGCCGGCTCACTTGCCAGAGAGAGAGCACCAGGGACAAATATTTCCAGGCTGCATGCTGTAAATATTCTTGAAAACAGAGCTGTCTCCGTGGCAACGTTCACATTTCTGTGCACGATTTGAAATAACGGTCATGTAATAAGTTTCCTTAGTGTGAAGTGGTGCGTGCTGCTTCTCTCAGTTCTTCTGCAACCACCTAAAAGCATCAGGTCACACCAGTAACAGACACAGCTAAGAAACTCCATGCACTGGCACATCGGTGTTCTATGCAAAAGCCTTTGATCATAGGTTTATGGACACATTAGCTGGTAGTGCATGAATGGATGAATTAACAACTTAATAAGAACATTAATGTTCTGATTAATCAAGAAAATAATGTACAAGGTGAAAGACAGTAAAATAGGCAGAAGAAGGAATGGGGCAGATGAATGAGTTAATTGGTCAATATATTAGTGAGTGAATGAATGAATGTAAGTCAATGACTAAATTAATTAATGAATTACTTTTAGATCAATTACCTAATTAAAGGAAGAAAGGTTGACTTCTAATTACAAAATGAATACATGCATGGATGTATGAGTGAACCAATCAGTGACTGAGTGAGTGAATGAATAAGATGAATGGATTAAAGGTTAAGGAATGAAGTACATGAATGAATGAATGAATGAATGCAAGACTGAGTGCATCTGCAAACAATGAACAAATGCATGGATAGAGTATCAACAGAACAATTAACGAATGAATGAATGAGCAGATGAATGGATTATTGGCAAAATTATTGAGTAAATAAATGAGCAAATGAATGTAGAGACAACTTCACACATACATAGACGTAACGAGTAATGAATGAATTGGGCAATTAATCAGTTGTTATGTAAGCAGATGAATAGGTGAATAAATTGGTGAATGAATGAATATCTACGCTAATTTAAACAAGCTGTTCAAAACTGCGTAAACAAAGTTATTAAGGGTCCTGACATCAACAATGGTCGTGGTGTTTTCATTCTATAGAGAATCATAAAGTCACAGCCTCTGGGAATTAGCTGCTTTAGATTTTCACTAATGAGCAAACACATCAACAAACACAGCACTTAATATGACATCGTCAGCCTGGGGTTATTAGGTGAATCTGCACTTACACTGACATTGTCGATTGTGCATACACACACACACACACACACACACACACACACACACACACACACACACACACACACACACACACTTGAACACGCATGCATATGCCTATATGCCACACCCACAAGAACACACACACACAAACATGTTGTTCTCCATCTGCCATCCACATGGTAATTATTCAAAAAAAAAAAAAACCCACAACAATGTTTGTAATTAGCTGAATGGAATGACTTGAATGCCTTGGACACAGTTGGCTATTAGGGATAATGGATAAGATGATGTGGCTGGTGATGTGACTCTGCGTGAATGTGGTTATGAAGACTACATTGTGGGTTAATTAAGATGAGGACAAGAATGACAAGGAGAATGACGAAGGTGATTATGATGCAAGTCCTTAGAGGTCAGTAAAATGTGTGAAGGGTGTTGGTGAAAACTTGTCAGATGCTATATTACAAACGGGGTGGACTATGACTTCATCAGATTTATAAATGACACACTTTCGTCTTACAGTTGAAGATGTTTTGAATCCGAGCATTTTCAGTCTTATGTCATACAGTATACAGACTTCAGCTTCATTCAAACAAATTCATCCCAAAACAAAAGATACCATTTGGTCAGACTCATTGTTTTCTTCTTTTTATCTTTCATTTGTTCAGGCAAAGTCAACTGAACATTTGTTTGCTTTTTCTATGGGGCTGTAGAATCATGATCCTCCTGTCACAAATAATCCAACTGTAATAACTTTGTGATGAACCAGAAATTCAGTGCAGGATAGGATGACTCTTTGTATACAGATAAAAACTCAATTGCACTCTTATTTCTCACACTTGTTCTCCACCAATATAAACCATGTTGAAAGCTTTACCAAAGCACAGTCAACTTATTTTCTAAGTACAGAAGAGTTCATGTAATGTTAAAACCTTTTCAAAATATTTCTACTTCAGAATCAAACCATAAACTTAAACCCCTGAGTCATCCAGCTGTGAATGAAGAATAACTACTGTAGTGGTCAGTCTTATGAACCATGAATAGCTCGAGTTATTATGAGTCATCGAGTAATGACGCACTTATTGAGATGATGTATCATTAAGTGGTACAGGTTCACTTAACAAGTTAAAATGAATATTCATTTGACTGTGGCTGCAAAATTGAGTGTTATCAAACAGTTTACAGAGATTTCATATGAAAGATTGTCTTCGGCAGGATTCTGATTTCTGAGCGTGAAGAGGGTTTCTTTCCTGATGCATTAGAAAAACAAAGAGACAGCAAATACCTTGTAACAGGGAGGGAAAGACGGAAGCTCCATTATAAATAATGGTAAATATGGGTAGTTGAAGAACTTTATTCCAAGAAATAGCATCAGTAACACCTGTAGACTCGCTCTTGATGATAGTTTTGTCAACAGAAGTAAGATGACATTGAGTGTAAGGAAGTAATGTGTAAATTCTTCCATGACCATTTGGTCCTGGTTCTGATTCTAATGAGATCCTGTTCTGGCTTCAGTTTGATGTGGGTCATCTGGACTGCAGCCCTGCACAGAGGTAACACGTCAGGTTTTGATTAGATGTGTAATTTCAGCTCGAGCACAGTGAGGTCCTTGGTCTGTCCAACAATGATTTCATGAATGAGTAAGAAAAAACATGCACAGCGCTGGAGACTTTTAAAGTCTCTGACATTTTCCTATAAATTAATGTCCAGTTAGTTTCCATCCACCACATGATATAACACACAAGTGAGTTCACTGATGTGCATTTTATTAATTTACATTTTTTTCTTTCCTGTCTGTAATCCACATTAATGAGCCCTGAGCACCAGAGCTGTCACCAAATAAAAACCAACCAGAAGACATCATGATGACTACTACTACATGTTAGACAAGGCAAAGTGGCCAGATGTTTCTTTGACTATACACATGTGTGTTTAAACTCTGCCTGTACGTGGGCTGTATGAGTCTGCACAGAGTGGAGATGGCTTTCCCTGCTACATTGTGAGGTAATTATATAAATAATGTCTACACTTGGGACAGTGTGAATGGCAGATGTAATAAACTGTTGGATGCAAAACCATGACAAAAATCAATTTTACAATGATTTTTGTTTTTGCTGTTTTCTTGTACAGTGAATTTCAGTGTTTGGCTCAAGCACAATTGAGCAAGATACATGAGTATATTTGGACTGGTCACACCTTTTGCTTTTATAAAATCAAGGACATTCTCTCTAACATTGAAGAGCTTGGTCAAAGACCCACCATTTTATCCAAAATTAATATCGATTAACCCGTTCTTTCCATCATCAAAGTGCCTGGAATATGCAGTTGCAGATATTTAAGTTGCTAGCAGCTGGTTAGCTTAGCTTAGCATGAGGCCTGGAAACAGTAGGCATATGGCTAGCTTGGCTCTGATGATAGGTAAAATAAAAATTTGCAAGTTATTTCTCATTTTTATTAATCTATACGAAAGCTGCTTTTGTTGGAAGCTAGCTGTCTCCCCCTGGCTCCAGTTTTAATGCTAAGCTAAGCTAATTGGCTGCTGGCTACAATCATATTTCCCCAAATTCTGAACTATGTCTAAAATTTCAAAAGAATATTTCTCTGCCATTTTCTGAAATGAATAGTTTCCATTCTGAGGCTTTGAAATATCAAATGAATTTCATCCCTATCATTTCACTGACACATGATATTAATGTGTTTTAGAGCCTGGGACGTTGACACAAGCCCTTGTGGCGGTTTCATACTTTCATGTGTCAGCAGGCTCAAACTGATTCAAGATGTACTGCAGGTCGTGTGTGTTGCACATGCTTTTGTATCCCACATTATTCCTGTTTACTTCCACCAACTGCCAAATTTGTTCCAATATGACAGCTCTTATCTTCATCTGGCTCCTAATTGATTTATTTGACTAAAAATTTGTGCAGTTTGTTGTTTTTGTGACTGGCCATGTGACCTTTTTTAACTCTTTGGTGAAGAGTTATTCATAGACTCATGAGAATGTTTGAATAGGAAACAATAGACAATGTAAAACCAGTAAAAGGATCACTGTCAGATTTTATAAGTGACCACTCTGCTGACATAACACTGGAAGCTGCTTCATAGTCTCTGAGACTCGATGGTTGCATCTGCAAATAATCTAAAGCAAACTCATAACTAAAAGCATGTGCATTATTCTGGACTGTAAACAGGAATGGCTAAATTTGTCCAGGACAAAACAAGCCACTATTTAGAGACGTGGACACCGTGTGAGCACAGACGCTGTTAGATGAGATAGATGACTGTTCAAAGCGTGAGACCGGAGGACAAACGCAGGATGTGTTAAGTATAGGAAGGAGTCTGTGTGGGAGGGTAAAGGTGTGACGCCAAATGACACTTTGAGCTTCGCCTTGTGCAGCTTTTTTATAATTTATTGTCGTCTGCCCTCTTTTAGTAAAACCTCACAATTGGATGTTTAAGGTCTTTGTAAACAGATTAGCGGAAGAACCTGAATACTGTTTGATCCTAAATAACAACATCTGATGTATTAATACATTTGAATTCCTGAGTTAACTTATCTGTGTTTAACTCAACCTTATCTGAACATCAGTCATCACTCACTGAAATCAAAGCCTCGACCATCAAAGAGCTTTTAGACCAAATCCTGCAGCCATGAACACTGGTTGGTCCTGTTTTTTTTTTCGTTTTTCTTTCTTTCCAAGAGTTTTCAGTCCAAAAAGTGATATATATCTATATGTGTGTTTTTTATTGTAAATTTGCCCTTCATATATAGATTGTGATATAATGAACCCATGGGCATGGACGTCTTAAAACTCCAACCTTACTGACCTTGGTGACCACGCAGTTGCAGAGTTTTGGACTCGGGATTGCTTCTTTCTTGTGAATAAATGTTTGAGCTATTCCTTCAGTGTGTGTGCGGACGTTATGACATTATATTCACTTTGCAATGAGAACTCTTAAGTCACTTCACACAGAGGCTAGAAAGTTCTAGACCAGCTGGAACAAAGTGGAAAAGGGAATGAGAAACGCTTTCTGTGCCCTCGACATCCATTAATGAAGTGCCTTTGACCCAGGCTCCTAACAGAGCTGTTCAGTGGCTTCTAAATGTGACGCAGGGTGAATAGAAAGTTCCTCTCTGTAGCTGAGGTTTGGAATATTACAGCACATACACATGGTTACAGCTGTAAAGGCCATGGTTGAGACTGAGCCACAGTACATCCTGTGTGCTATGAGAAGATTTTACTGAATAAAATATGACACTTATGAGTCCTCCTGCATTCCTGTAGGCAATAGCACGCATATAGGTTGCTGTCGGGAGGGGGGGCTTTGAGGCGCATCAGTTTACGATAATGTAAATTGGTATGAATTGGCATGTTTATTTTTCTGGGAGCGGCTGGCTTCCTGGCTTTTTTGCAAAACATGGAATCTCTAACAGTCTGGAAAGTGTCTGTCAGGGCGGAAAGATAGAGCAGAAACAAGCAGGTGTCTGTTCAGCTGTGTGGAGACCACAGAGGGCGAGGGAGGGAGGGAGTGAGAGAGAGAGAGAGGGCATGTCCTGTCATACAGCAACGGAGCATCTGAGTTTCTGATGAGGTCATGGAGTGTAGAGTGTGTGTGTGGCTCCAAAACATGCAGGCATGTAAGAAAGTGGATTTCACTGTCCCTAATTTATGTTAATCCTTGTTGAATTAAAATGTGCTTATTACATGAAAAAGTAATTGTTTTCCCAGAAGAATGAGTGTACAGTGATTTCTGTGTGTTTTGTCTGTTTGTGGAGGAGGAGGATGGGGGCTCTTCTCTCTCCTTTTTCCCTTTTCACTCTGAAATATCACATTTACCCTCCTGTGCTCTCTGATCTCTGCTTGTTTGATTGGTCAGGATGTTGGTATTGAAGATGAGGGTGTTTTGCTCTCAGCTTGGCTATTAGCTAATCTTATGCAAATAGTTGAACAGTTAAACTTTTATTCTGTAGGATCAAGACAATGGTGTCTGCATACTTTTGGCCACATTGTGCAAGCGCCTGCAGATGATCTAGATGATTATCCTAGATGTTGCTCATTAGTAAATATAAAACCACAATGTCTCTTTAAATAAAACTGGGTGGAAATAACATCTGTTCTCCCACCAGAGAATCTTCCAAAAGGTTACCTGAGGTCACAGCTCAGGCAGTGTCACTGTTATGTTGTCTCAACCTTGAACCTTTTTTCATGCCTCTGCTTTGTCTCCTGTCTAGCTGACAGATTACTGCTGGTCATCAGCAAACAAAAACAGACTTCAAAGACAGTCTGTGTTTTTGGGACTTTAAACTTCTCATCGCTGATACTTGACCTTTTTGTCTTTTTCGTCCTGTTTTTGCCATTGGAACATGTTTGTCTGGTCTGAGGACCACCTGTTTGATTCCCATTGGAATAATCAGGTGCTTGAATTATGGACCACTTTCTCAATGTAATTGCAGAGGGATGGGTGTTTTCCTTTGGCAGCTCGAAGCACAAGAAAGCGGGAGATCGATAAGCAGAGAGCTGGAAAGTGAGGGAACGACTGACACGTTCCCAGAGGAGCTGATTGTTTCCCAGTGGGAGGTGGGATTAGTGGAGGTGTTGATGGTTGTGTGTGTGTGTGTGTGTGCGCGTGTGCGTGCGCTCAGCTGGGCTGCAGCTGCGTTGTTTCTGAGCACACTGTCGACTCACTTCCTAAAAAATCCCAACACAAATCTAATTCATGGTTTGGTCTCAATTTACTTTACTGTTTTACCACCGCTGATGAATAAACATCAACAAGCATCTGTCTTTCTCTCCATCTCCTCTTAATTCACCTCTTTTTCTACTTATTTTTCTTTTTGGTCCTTCGTCAGTCTCCCTCCTCATCATGTTGTTTCTCTACTTATCTTAGAAAGCTGTTCTTTCACTTTCTTTGCTTATAACCACCCACAGTTTTGAAAAAGCAACGTGCTGTTTACTCTGCTGCAGGAAAATGTGAAAATCAGAAAGTCAATTTCTCACCTTGGTCTGCGGTTCATGATTTGGTGTTGTTTTTCTGTTTGCTTCTCATTAGCAGCACTAGTGCTTGTGTTTGCACATGAAGTAGACTTCTTTGACTTTGACTCCAAAACCATCAACATGTGGCACTTTTCCACAAAAAAAACAAGAAAGAAACCCGGTGGTAGTAAATCTGCTTCCCTTTTATTAGATCAGACTGTATTACTGTTACTGTTCTCTTGCAGTTTAAGAGCATATGCGACCAAAGATTTGCAGCAGTATTGACAGCTTTTTTTTTTTAGTAGTACCATAGTTACTGCTGCAAAATGGGCTTCGCTGCTGTGGTGTGCATGAAAATGTTGTGGGCTGGTAAAGCTGGATTCATGAGGGCTGCTAACATAACTTCAAGTTTGTGCGGTCACAGAAATGAAGTCAAAACATCTAGTGACTGGTTTCTTCACTTCCTAAAGCGATGTTTGCAGCAGTGGGCTTGTCATAGATTGGATTTGTGTCATATGGCTCTGGTTGATATGTGTTGGAAGTTGGAATGTGTTTTTCTGGTAACAGCATCAGAACGTCATGATGTGTCTTAAGTTACTGAGTTTTCTGTTATTATACTTGTCAGTGGTTTACAATTTATTTGAAAAAAAGAGATTAAAATGGTCAAAACAGTTTTTATGAAATCCCCAGTGGGATAAATATCCATCCAAAAATATTTTAATGTTGAAGTGTTGGTGTGTTTCATGTCTCTGCACTCATCCTGAATCTGAAACACTTAAAATAGCCAAAGATGTGATTTCTTTCTTCGTATGTGGTCTCACAACAAAAGGGGTTTGAGGGGAAAAAAACAGATGAATTCTGTCATAACAGAAAGATAACTGATAAGAAATGTGTCCTCATCTAAAAAGGAAAAGTTCTTTTGAGCCTTTTACTTGATAAAGAAAGTTGATATTTGGAAGCTGCTCAATTTAAAACAAGAACCAGGTTTGTGTACCAAAGCTGACAAGCAAAACAGTGCAGCAGTAATCAACCATGTTGATTACTTTCACATCGATTTATTTAACCTCAAAGCTCTTTGTGGATTATTCTCACAAACTTTCTGCTGCTTAATGTTGAGTCAGGCAATAGAACTGGGGAAAGATCATTACACTGGCATTGTTCTCTCAAACACTTGTTGATTGTGTTCCTCTTTTTAAAGCTTTGCCATCTGACAGATTCGAGTTAGAAATCATTAGTTAGAAAGTGCATGTGGAAGTAAACAGGTCTTTTAAAAAGTGGTTCTTTTCATCATTGATTCCAAACATTTTCCCCCAAGAAACCAGTTCAGAATTTATAAAAACCTTTGAATAAAGGCAACACGACATTGAACAATCAGTCTTAAGTGTAAACTGTGGACCTCTGTAAATCCATTCTTAAAAAATGTCCTGAAGCTTTTTAGGTTGCAGAAACAATTTTTGATTTCGTAATGGCTCAGACCAAAACCTTCACATATTATTCTAAGTGACCTGAGTGAGTGCAGAGATCTTTTCCTCCTCTTCAGGCCTGGGTTGAACAATGCTGTCATCAGTGCGTCCCTCAGGTAACATCCGACATCCCAGTCTGGTGCTCAGGCCCCGAAAACTTTCAGCAGCCTCTTTTGAGCAGAGTGAAGACAAAAACAGATCAACTTTCCCACACGTGAGAGCAAATTCAACACCTATTTAACCTCTGAAACCAGTCCTGATGTTTTCATTAGACTTCATCTGAAACCTCTGGTTAGTATATATGTTTAATTGTTTGAATCAACAAGAAAAAAAAGTAAGATGGTCACTTTATTGGAATCAAGACATCCGTTATCTAATTTGGGCCAAACAGACATGGTTGTTTTGTTTTGTGTGGCACTCAAGCTTCCAGCTTCTTTTACCAAAGTGTGGAGAAAAACAGATCTGGTCTCCAACCTCCCACAGACAGTAGAGCAAAGGTCAGTCCTTATTTAACCCAAAAAAAATCCCATTTCCTTGCTGTTTCAGCAGCTCCTGTCAAAATCAGTCAACAAGCCCCGAATCATGGCAGCACTGTCAGACTGTGGAATTTAGGCACAGAGGCTATTACATAGGAAAATAGAAAAACGGTTTCTGTCAAGATTCGAGCTGTTTTCACTGGATTGAAACGACAATCGGCCGAATTCTTCTGTGTATTTAACAGAAGTGGTCATAGTCATCAACAGCGTCATCATCAACAATAGCCGTGATGTCTTACTCGTATATATTAAGAACTGAATGAAGCTTGCAGGATGGGGAAGCTGAAAGCAGTGGTTTTAATGGAAAATCATGGCGGTTAGAGGCATGTATCTGGCAAACAGGACCTCAAATTAACTGCAGCGAAACAGTGAAAATGTGGTAAATTTTGTCTGTGGTTCATCTGGCAACTAGTGTCCTCTCTGTTACACAGTTGATTCCGTTATATTGTATTTTTTAATTCATTGCAGCTGTGCAGTTTGCTTTTTGGCATCTGATTTGTAAAATCTGATGCGCCTTCCATTGATGTAGGTATGGAGTGATTCCAAAATCTTGAATGCACTGATATTATACTGCATTGATCAAAGCTTTTATAGATGTATGGTCTTGTTCTGGACTAGATCAAGAGCAAACAACACAGTTTTCCAAAGTCCTTGCTCTTTCCATTTGAACAGGGCACTCTGCAGCCCCTCGTCGGCAAACTTTCACAGCTGAGTCAAACCTGGCAACGTGGCCAAGGGGAAGAGAACCAGTTTAATGTGATGTTGTGGTTACCTGCAGAGATTTCTGCCCATTTAGCAGGCAACCCCTGGATTCTGTCCCACTGGCAGCAGATACCAAGCATGAACTCTGGCCCAATTTCCTCTCAGCAAATAACACCAACTGGGAAATCAGTTTGTTTTTGATGCGTTATTGAGCATAACCCGACTGTGAACACTCGTGGCGAGATCTCTAAATGCTGGCAGAAGTTTTATCTTTTGTTTTGATATTTTCCTTCTTGTGAAACACAGCAGAGCAGGACGTGTAAGCTGATATGTTTCTGAGGGCGGATTGGAGTTCAGTTAATTTCACTTTGAGAGGAATTGGTTCACTGTTGAAGTGTGACAGTTTTCCTTGAAGATTTTTTGAACAATAATTTTCAAACGCATTAAAACACAGGATCTGTGGTGAAGAAAAGTAAAGATATAGAGAGTTATGTGTAAAAACTTGTTAACTCTGTAAGACTTTGTTGTTGCTTTGTGTTATATTGGCCAGCTGGAAACGTCACAACATAGCATAGCATAGCACTTAGCAGTAAACTCTAACAGTTTCCTTTCATTAATGTTTTTCCTCCTCTAACTCCTGAAGACATGTTTTTGATGGCAGGATTTTAAACCTGACAGTTCACCCCGGCTCCATCCTCACTGTTTTCATACAAGATGAAGTCTGCTGAGTGGCTTCAAGGCCTCCCCTGTGAAGTTTCCAACAGATGATGCAACGCACATGTAATGGTCTGGAACAAGAAGAGTGCGACAGGCAGTATCATCATCATCATCATCATTATTATTGTTATTACCGCCTTGGCTAGTCTTGTAACCCCCGGAGCTCTGAAGTGAAGGGCTGCATGGTGTTCGTCAGGGTTATGACTGAGGTCTTTAAGTTTATGATGGGGAAGGATTGTGGTTTCAGAGACATGTTTCTTCCATGTTCGTTCAGAAGCAGCAGACCACCACCACTTAAAAACCTGTCTGGAAAATATATGCACCCAAAGGATATTGTAGTCTACAGTATGGATTACTTTCTCTGATGTTCTCAGCAGTTAGAAACACATTGCAGAAAGTAAACTTCACTTTGGTCTGTTAAATCTCCAAGGATGTATAAATGAAGTTGCTGTGCACCCAAGTTTGAAACTATAGCCAACCACAGTGTTCAAATGCTGTATAATGGGTTCTTATAAAGAGCCATTTCCGTGTGAAAATAGATACTGACATTTATGGAACCATTACAGAATTAGCTCCCATCCTTTTGCTAACTGCTACACAGAATTCTGGGAAAGATATTGAGAGCAGGAGTAAGATGTTAGACTTCATTGGGATCAGCTTATATTTATGCAGATGGCTGCTATTTCATATCGGTTCATCTTCACCGTGCTACTTCCGTGAATTGGCAAAGAAACATAATGAAGCCTTTCACCTTTCGACAATATGCAGGTCCTGAAAAACACTGTGGAAGACCGGGGAGTAAAGGCCAGAGACTGACTGCTGGGATTAGGAATGTCAACAACCAAGGCGTCCACAGTGACATGGAGGACATGTAAATGTCACAGCAGACAAAGAAAGGCAAAGAAAAATTCTGACATGCTAGTTTTGTCTCTTAGAATAGGTTCCACCAGGACTTTACCGAATAAAACAGTTTTTTCTACTTCTCATTTTCATTTCTAGTGTGTTGGATTTGAACATTCTTGAGCTCATATTTTCTGGTTTAAGGTGAAAATTAAGAAAACAGGTCTGAAAGTCTAAAGTTCAGACAGTGCCGGTAGTTTTTAAAGATGGAATTAGGAAAGAAGTTCCAATGTACATGTTACAGGGATAAAGTAGTTGACCCTGATTCTTATAGTCTCTGTAGTTTGATAGCTGCCTCATCAGGTCAGACTCTGTAGAGATGAGCATTCATCTGACAGAGAGAAACATGCAAAGACATTATCATGTTTAGATTAAAACATCCCAGAATAATCAGTATAATCAGACAGAAGCAGAGTCTTGATTACGTCTTACCGCTCAGGACATGTGGCTGTCCATCCTAAACTATCCCAACAGGTGTTTTGGTTTTTCCAGCATTTGTTAGCAATTTGTATGCGTTGTCAGTACAAGGCCGAGAGCGCTGGAACCAATTTCCTCAGAGAAATCATACTTATATACACTAAATCTGGTAAACTGTTTAATGGAGGTGTTTAGAAACAGTTTGAATTGGAGCAGAAATGCACTTGTGATTGTTTAGCGCAACAGCTAACAACAAAACAAACCAAACAAAGTCGACAACTTCATCTCATTAATATCTCTATCTAAAACCACCAGTCTTTGCCATTTTCAGCTCATGATGAATCACCACAGAAAGTTTGATGCTGATATTTTGTGTGTGCTGACGAGATTGTCACGCTGTCAGTTTATCTCTTGGATGCGGAAACTGACTCCAGGTCAGATGTTGGGGATGAAAGAGGCTGTCCGGGTGCCAGCAGGTACTTGTTGAGGATTTTTATGGAGGCTAACAGCTATGTGCAATCTCCTCTGTTAGAGGGAGACTGTTAGCAAGGAGAGAGGCCAGCTTCTAAATCTGGAAAGCTTTACACCCGTGCAGTAACTCACACATTTATACACACACACACACACACACACACACACACACACACACACATATATATATACATCTTCAGAGCAGCTGAACTGACGAACAGTCGCTTCTGGATAAAGTTACCTCAACAATGGCTCTGTAAATCAAACTGCTCGTTCTGCAGAACACCAAGACTATTCATTAGTAGAGAGAGGGGACAGGTTTTGTTGGTGTGTGTGTTTCCAGGAGTAAAGAATTGACTGCGTCTTTTTTTTCTGAACTTTTTATTCAATGAAAGACATCGAATTTCACTGGTTAGTAGTTGAAAAGTTGGTCATTAGTGAAAGACTCAGGCCCTACTGAAGTAGCTGATACTGTAGCTTCATGTTCATTACTGTTAATAGTGCGCCCGTGCTTTGTTTTAGCATTGATCTGCTTCATATTAAGTCACCTCAGACTGACTGACTGCAACTATAGTCTTCAGCACTTGGGGCTATTGCTTCTTTTGTCAGTAGATGCAGCGCTCACTCTTATCATCTCTCTTTGCTGTACTTTAAATAAAGAAGAGGCGGCACTCACAAGGAAAACCTCACTGGCTTCTTTCCATGTCTGCCACTCACTTTCAAATTTATGCTCAACAGGATGGAGCAGCAGGCGTTAGAGCCAGTAACAACAAAATAACTTTTACTCCTTTTTGTTTCATCTCTGCTATAAAAGTTTCAAACTGTTGAAGTCAAGAGAAGTGAAGACCTTTCTATAGTTTTTCCGTGTGTTGGGCCAACACTGATGGCATTACATCAAAACCTGTCATCAAGCTAAACACAAAACAAGCTTTCATTGACAAGTTGATGCTATGGAGACGCACAAGTCAGTGATGTTCTCAGTGGAGCAATACACACACAACTGAGAATATGGCAAATGAAAACATGTTGGAAGCTACGAGGCTTGACTGTAAAAACAGGACTGATGTGTCCGTGGTGCAGAGCAGCAGATGGAGCAGAGACTGGCTTGTGGGGCTCCTGAGGAGCTGGAGCGTTACAGTGCATATTAGAAGTAAATGCACTGTAGGGATCTTGGTCATGAAGCTGAGAAATGAACACACAGCCGCTTGTCTGTTGTTTTTACGTGTTTGTTTTAATTGAAATCAGAATTTGTAATTTTCTTCACACTCAGTCAAGACCAGAGGCGAACGAGGAACATGTGGCACAAACAATATAACTTGTACTCATCCCTTCAATCCCTGATTTAAAAAAAACAAACATTTTACATAAGAATAAGAGCTGGCAGATCCAACTGTTCACCCTTTAGAGTCCTTATTAATTTTAAGAGTTGTCTTTCTTATCTTGCGCTCTGTATTTACTCTGCATTTTTCTTAATCTGCTATTTGCTTTGTCGTCTTCCTTCTTTTTCAATCTAAACTAAATGCTTTCTCTTCCTCCCTCTCTTATTTCCACTTTTTATCTTCCATGTCAAATTCAGGCCAAGTTCAACATACTCTGTACTGTCTAAATCCTGCAGATTAGACCAATTCACATACTTTTCTGAGTTTTGCCCTGACAACTAGAATTGAGCACCACCCCCCGACAAGAGAAATTCAACTGCTCTCTAAACAACTTATGAAACAAATGCTTGTCCACTTCCAAAGGAGTCCTCCTAAAAAGGTTCGGCTTTTGTTGTGGATACAACACTTCAAGCACTTCAAAGACAAGAGGAATTTTAAGTTAAAATAAAAAAGCCAATGAGCTTGACCTGGTTTCCACCTGACAAATGATGCTAACAGCTGCTGAGTGTTCTCGGTTGTTGTAGGACACTGGGGTCAAGGATTGGGGTCATTTCCTCTGTGGGGTGAACCAGGGCTATATTTTGACCCAATTTAGCTACTGATTGACTAATGAAGTTGGAGACAGTTTGGGTGCAAGGGGACTCATTTGAGGTCTTTTGAAGCAGAATGTTGCTTACAGTGGAAAACTGCACCGTTTTGGCAACTAATCTGGTGATAAGGAGTAATTGCGGTGGACATGATGGAGGGAGCTCCACCCAGGTGGCAGTAGCTAACCGTAATTTGTTTGAACCGAGAAGTTCTTGCCCTTGGTGACCTCGGTCCATGGTATGGCCTGATATCGCAGACGATAACTCAGTGGTTCTGTGCAGCTCCTGGCCGGGCCCCAGAGAAGACAAAGTAAAACTCTGGAGGAGCTGTGGGTTGGAGAGTTACCAAAACACAACCAGAAGTAGTTACAGTAAGTCGACGTTCAAACCACAAGGCATTTATAACCCAACACTGGTCTTTATAATAAGCCACAGGAGAATTAGTGAGGTAGGACACTGGTGTTGGCTGATAAGGCCTGGTTCACGGGTGGCGTTCAAGTTCATTCCAGACATGCTGGATGAAGTTGAGGTCAGGGTTTTGCGCACGCATCAAGAACTTGTGCATCCAGTTCTTTGGCAATGAGCACACTATTGTCTTCCTACGCCCTTGTCTGTATGACTAACGGGGATCTTTTATAGGCACTACATTTGGAAAGTGGCTCCGTTATGGTCTGTGAAAAGAGTGAATATATCTACAGAATGAACATAATTTGATTTGAAATGAGGACATTGCAGTGGGGTCATCCAGGCCGGTCAGGACTCTTTAAACAGCAACAGCCAAACAGCCACACTCAAGTGAACGAATGGACCGGACTGCAAGTGGACTGGCCGAGGGCCCGCTTTTCAAACTGTAGCGAACAACTCACACTGCAGAGTTAAAGCAGATGGTAGTACTCAGCCTGCCCCCCCTCCACCCTTTCACTGTAGGAACAGTTTGGATAAGCTACATGAGTATCTTCTATGTGATGAACACAGACAGGCCAAACCTTTGCCTGACTGCAAAGCTTTGGCACCCATCACTGGAAAACAAGGAAAGGGGATCTTAAGAGATTTCTTTTATGGCTCGAGGAGCTGATATAGATGAAAATGAAAAGGTCACAGGGCGATGTTTAGTTACAGATGTTGATCCTTCATGTGCACCTTTCTACATTTGCTGCGGTTATAGTTTTCTTGATCCTTCAGTTGTGGCTTTTTTCATTTGCCCACCTCACTCTTTCTTTCTCACTCATGCAGTCAGCATTTTTCGACTCCTTTTATTCTTCTTCTCTCTTTCTCCTCTGGCAGGAGCCATGACAAAGCACGGCCGCGTTAAAAGGTCCCAGCTGTTTTGTTGATAAAGTGAGAAAGAAGCTCTGCACCTTTCCTCTCTTTTAATAAGTGATTGATTGCTCCTTTCTCCTCCACATTATCACCTCTCCTCACTCCCATTCTCTTCTGTCTCTTCTTGCTCATTCATCAAATTAATTTCAGTTGAGACAGAGGCTTTGCACCTTCTCTCCACAAGCTCTACTTTGAGGGCTGGACATTGTGGCGGCAAGCTGCCAAAAACAGGCAGTGTATTTTTTTTTTTTTAAGCTATCCCATCATTCCTCTGACACCTTGGTCAGAGTGCAGTTTCTACAGCTGGTTAAACACAGCTTGGGGTAAGCCGAAACAACGTGCCGTTTACACGGAGCCCCATGACATTTGACCCATGTGGATGTCCGCTTTTACCACCAGCTCCTTTAATTAACTTGAAGGCAGAGCGGGGCAGAAGGTCTTCCAAAAAGTTTTAAACACTATGAGGCAACACATTATATATTAACAAATCCAAATGGTAATGAGAGGTAATAAAATTTGAACTTTAGGAAAAAAGGAAAAGGCAAAAACAATGGTTTAATGTGGTAAATTGCTCCTCTAATGTGGTGTTTGCTTGCTGACTATTGTTGACTTTTTACATGCTTCTGAGGCTTCTCCACTTTACCCGTGAGTCTCTTTACCTTTTCCATTTCCTCCGGAATCACTCAAAGTATCACTGCAATCATCTCAGGCTCAGGAAGAAGACCAGCTTCTGTTGTATTTGGTCCTCCTGTGTCATTTATAATATTGTGATAGGTTTTTATTTCTTCAAGAATTTCATCGTTTGTATGCTGCATAAAATCTCCTTCCAACTATTGAGGATATCTTGTGTATTTGAGGTTTTCTTAAATAAGCAAATTCCAAATTTGCCATGATGACATTTAGGGAACATTAGATTTTCCACAGTTATTTTTGGCTTGTATAATCAGAAAAATACTGTGTTTTTTAACTCTACTGAATCACACTTAAAATGGGATTTGGACATATAGGGCTACAGATGTTTGCCTTTAGCTGTATACCTGAGCATGCATGTTTAACCTCTTCTTTTTTTTAAGTATGCACCTGAAAGCTGCACGTAACTCGGATATTGTGCTGAAAAGTGACCTGAGGGGATTAAGTGAAAAATTTAAGAAAAAATACGGCAAATATTCAACTTTACAAAGGTGATCCTGTTCTCTCGCTGCCGCTGCCAAGTCGGTGCCCCATGTTGAGATGGAAGATAAGAACTCTGAAGGAGCAGGGAGCTGGCGGCAGTGTGTGTGCATAGACATGTGTTTGTGTGTGTTTCTGGTTAGACGGACGGGAGGAATACTTGGCTCCGCTGACACTAACCGACTCAAACTATTCGGCCTTTGGCACTCTGCAGCCTTGGACCTGGCCGGCTTGTACGGATACGGAGAAAAAAGACCCTTATCAGTGACCCCAGTCCTGTCCAGTGTCGGCTTATATGGGCACGCTCCAGACCTTTGAATGGCTGGTCCAGACTCGCACCAAAACAGCTTTAAATCTGCAGGGATGGTTTGAATTCCTATATTACTGAGCCAAATAGATTCCTGAACTCGGGTTTTCACCTCTGAAAAGAAACGATTCTTTGAGTGAAACACGACATGGGAGGAGTATGAAAAGTATAGCAGGTGGGATATAAATTAAAATTATTTGTAACATGAAATGCCCAGTTTGGACCAAAGAGGAAATTCTAAGCCCGTTTCTGCGTAGAAATACGATATTTTAAAAAAGTTAAACATCGTGGACATAAATCATGACACTGCAAGCTTTTTCTGCCCTGACCTGAAATGACCCCCTCTCCTCCTGGATGCTACAATTACACTGTTGTCATTAGGAAGTCATTATACACTCCTGTTCCACGGTCTGCTGGAGTCACACTGAGACCCCTAACCCCCTGCGAAACCTACAGCAGTGCTACCATTTAAAAACCTCAGTGTTTCCTGGCAGACGTCTGTTTTTCCAAGACGTATTAAGAACCTGACGAAGATGGACGATGTTTGTGATGAAAATTACAGCTATTTTTGGGGACACTGAATAAAAGATTAATACTTAAGATCCTATAGTGCACTTAAGTTGGACATCTTTGTGCTCAGTGTATGCTTAGATCCAGTGCATTCGACCATACTGTACACACTCTATAAAGTGTTTGCATTTGCACAAAAAATGCAGCGGAAGAGAAAGCGGATCAAAGAGCAGATTTACACCAACAGTATTAGTGTATTTCACTGAATGCTTTCCACTGTATACATTACCATACATTTAGTGGACGGTCGTCTGTAAGACCACCGGCCGAGAAGTAGCTGGACTGCCTCACTGAGAAACAGTCAACCCTGCTCCCCAAGACGACTGTTGGATGAAAAACAAGAATGCGCTCTGCTTACCGCTCAGCCCCTTTTACCCCAGTCCAGACCTCACTTTACCTGTCACACATAAGGCTCCCGTTGTGTGTGTGTGTGTGTGTGTGTGTGTGTGTGTGTGTGTGTGTGTGTGTGTGTGTGTGTGTGTTTGTTTGTGTGTGTGTGTGTGTGTGTGTGTGTGTAGTGCAGTGTGAGAGAGCTACAGAGAGAGAGACATTTTTAAAGCTACATTAAGACAAGATTTCTAACTAGTAATAGACTCATTGTTGCAGCTTCAATATAACATGGCATCTTTTGGCTAAATTAAATAAATACAAATAAAGTAAAATTTCTGGTATAGGGTTTGGCCACTGGCAGAAGGTCCTCTAAGTACGCCAACAATCGAGCCTTGGGTGGGAAAATACAAAGGTCCATCCAGAGACAGCTGGAATCTCAAAATGATGGATATACCTCGAAATCCACCCCCATCCACCATAAGGAAGAAGACGAACCCAACGTGGCGATGAATGATTCCTTAATCCTGCTGAAGAACAGCACTCACTTTCTTTGGCTGACAACAGTGGGAGCTTCTGTCACAATACTGCATGGACACTGCTATAAGACTGGCAGCAATTCCATGAGAACAGCCCCCGTAGACACTGTGGTTATTGACTGGTCCACTAGAATCCAATGTGTATTCCCATATGGTTAGAGCAGCAGTTTCAGGTCAGAAAACATGCAGGAAAATGGGGAAATCAGTGATGCTTTATCAGTGTATTGATTTATAAAGTCCAACCATTCGTTTCTGCCACTTACCTTGGTCCAGGCACGGTGGTAGCAAGTTCATCAAAGTAGCCCAGAGGTGTCTGCTCTCCCCTGGGGATCCCACGGTGTTTGACTCGGTTATCTATGTATCCCTACTAAAAACTTGACCGTAGTTGATGGTTTGGAAAGTAGCTGGACTACTGCTCCTGTTGTAGTCACTCGTGAAAAAGAGCTTGAGCCACTTCTGCAACAAAGTCTTCCCAATCAGCAATGTTTAAACCCAACCAATTCATCCATTGCATATTGGTGGCCACAGTCCAAGAAAAGCCAACAGAACCACATCATCAGCAAAAAGCTAGATACAAAACTGAGTTCACCATACTGGACACTTCTCAGCTGCCCCTACAATACTGTCTATGGAAATCACAAACGGATACAAATAAATCAATGATAAAATCCAGTCTGTGCAATAATAAAAACTCATCTCCTCACATCTGGAAGTCTTGCTTGGTGGTTTCAGTACTGCAGCTGGCATCAATAAGGATGAGACAGTGTGCACTGCCTCATTTTATTGCGGTGGGTACAGCGAGTCATTTCTTGGAGCAGAAACTGGAGCTTTCGCTTGTTTAGCAACAACACAAAGAGGTGTGCCTGTTTGGGTAACAGTTGCATTGTGGTGTTTTCACTTAATTTCAAGGCAACATCTGACAAATTGTATCATGTGAAACCCATTGGAAGGAGTTGGTAGAAATCAGTCTGTTGGCAGAAGGTTGTTGTGACTGTCCCTGAACTCTTAACACAAAAAGCATAGAGTTTCAAATGTCCAGTGGCAATGACAACACTTATAGTGGTAAGAAATTTAATATTTGGCTGGTCCTGTGCGAAAGCTTTCCAGCTAAACTTTAGACTAAAAAAATATGGTCAAAATTTTATCATAATCTGAAGAATCCATTGTTGTATGTAAATGATTTTCTTTTTGATAAGTTTTCTAAATACCTTCAGTTTTGAATAAACTAACCAGTGATTTGTATTACTCAGTCTGCAACTAAAGCCACTTAGCATTAGCTCTCCATTGAGCTTATCATTTCCTCCCTGCGGGATCATTGTATTATTTATACTGGTTTGGCTACTGTGGAATTTCCCCCAAAACATTTAAGGTTTGGGATTTGTTTCCCTTTACCCGAATAGCTAATTGCGTTTTCTTTTATTTATTTATTTTTCTACCCAGGGAACTAATGGTTCATGCCTGAATAATCAGACCCCGAGCACAATGCTGAAGTGGCTCTTTTTCTTCCATGGAGACCAGAGCTCTCTACAGGGGTTAATCGGGGACATGAACAGAGTTCTGGTTGAGCAGTCTTGGCACTGAGACTTTGTAGAGCAGCGCTGCTGAGCCAAGATCATAGTATGTCATGGAAAACTGATTGGTTATGAAATCCTGCAGATAGAATTTGGATGTGATGGGTGGTGATGTAGTTGGTAACGGCAAATTAATGCAGACAGGAGTTTATTCTCTTCTGGAGTCAGTAACAAATCCACATTGTTGTGGTTTATGTTCTCGACAGCTCCATCAGGCGTACTTTGTTTACATAACCAGCCATCGAGAATGAATGTGGTGCACACCTACTCAGCATCAACACTGATAAATGTGGTATGCAATGAGGAAAACGGGCTCTTATGAAACTTCGTTTTAAACACAATCCTGTCATTTAAAGTGTTCCCAAATGTTATGACCTCATAAGTTTGAGCAGGAAATAACCCAAACAGTCTGTCACGGCCTTTCCGGTGGAGACTAATTGTCAAATGGAGAGTGCTGATAGCTTAAAAAGAGAAGTTGGGGATTTATCCAAATACGAATTACAATACCTGTGGAGATATGCTTGGGTCTGCTCCAGCATCCAGGATGGCAAGCTTTGAAACGGCTTATTCAGATTCTCGTAAACCATCTGGTTCATCTCACCAGCAGTTGAAATTTAAATAGCTATAAAAGCTGTTTCCATTTTATGGGATAATCAGCTGTGCTGTGTTTGTGCTGATGTCTGTTGTAGGCCCATTAGAACATGAACTCATGTTGGCTTCATTTATTAGAATTGCTGGAGCTCACTTTTTGTACATATTTAATATTTTAAAATTTTTATATATGGTATGATGTTGTGCAGAAATTTAACTCTTTTGCAAAGGTTTTTGAGAGGTCACTGCAAAGTTACTTAAAAGGAAACTGGATGCTGACATTTCAGGATTTACCAAACAGAACAAGCCCCTTTTTATATTATTGCTGTATATTAAAGCTGCAGTAGGTAACGTCCCACTTTGGAAACCCCACATATTTACTCCACATATTTATTTGTATTTCCCAGCCTATGAAGGACTCCATTGTAACTGTGCTTCATAAGGACTAAGTAGGTGTATCTGGGATGAATTTACAGTTCTTTTACAGCCCTAAATTCTGATTTAGGCTTCAAGTGTTCACATACACACACACAAAGAAATGTAGCCATGCAGACGGTTTTGGTTTTATTTGCAAACATTTTGAGATACTGACACTGTCAACAGACTTTCTTTCAGTAGAAAGCCGTTCCAGTGAAAATCATTCAGTGAGTCATGTTGGTTTTTCTTGGTTTTTGTAAATTAATCAGAATTCCATTCACTTCTGTTGTGCTGGGTGGAGACAGAAAAACAAATAAAACCAAAGTTATATACGTGGCTTCCACTAAAAAGATGTTGGAAATTAATTTTTGGGTGAGCCCACCCTTAAAACCGTAGGGGATGTTTTCCCATACTAATCATCTTCAGTACATCTTTTTAGTATTTGTTTCCATGTGTGGCTCATATGGTTCTGCTGCTGCAGTAAGGTGCTTGCAACACCATGTAATCAGTTTTTCCCCACTGGGAGGAATAAATAGATGCAGTATCAACCACAAATTCTATTTTGGATAAAAACCTGTCTGAATGGCTCTATCAAATCGAGCAGATCTGGTAGCTTGCTGATTTTGAGACATTCTGTGTGTTTCTGCGCACATGATCTATACAGGCCTCTAATTCCAACCTCAGCATGACTATGACATTCCTAACATACAGGAGAGGCGCATACGCAGGTGCTACCTCATTCCTTAGATATATGAATCTCACATTTCTACTTGAACATGAAAACCATTTCCCGTGATAAAGTTACCACTTGTCTTTCTCATATTTTGGGTTCACTGGTCATATTCCCACTGGCACATGACTATAGTATTCCTTGGACTTGGGGAGAATGGGATTTCCTTCCATCCTCGCTTACATAAGTGATAATGAAAATATACTCTGCTACATGCGTGTAAAGCAAAGGCGTTCAGAAAATAAACACGTTGAGGTTGAAAATTAGATTTACGAACTTCTGTAGCTGGGTCTTTCTCTCCTTCTGCAAATAATATTTTATTGTTTAAGCAGACTTGGTGTCATCAAAGTCAAGAAACACATCATTTATACACTATGCTAACCCAGACAAGCTTAATCTCTTCCATCAGATATTCACACAAGTGGAAGCAGTGCCTTTATTTCTGACATCATCCTGTACAGGATCCATCCATCTCCAGCTAAGTGAGCTAAGCGCCGGGAGTCTTTGATCACAGTCTACTCTTCGCTCCACTCTCCTCCTCCTAATGACTGCGCTGACTTGGCACTTCAGCTTGGACGCTAACAGAGCGGCTTTGTGCTAAATGAGAGGCCCGTAGCCTCACCGGGTCACACACATGCATGTACGCACTCACGGGTTGAATATACATTCTGTGTGGTCTTTGCAATTTATCCAGAACCTCCTGCTTTTCGCAACAACACACGGCTGACATCACATCTTCCCCTGTCAATCAAACACTGCGGTGATGTCTTGTTTTGTCTACCTGAGTGAATGACATGAGGCCCTTTTAGAAAGAGTTAATCTCTAGTTGTATGGAACAGAATAGAAAGGAAATCACTGTTTGTTTTAAACTTGGTGCCATCACGCAGATGTTAGGAGGACATCTGGTTGTCAGGAAGCCTCCTCAAAATTAAACAGGTGTTAAACGACTGTTTGGTCCATTAAAAGCTTAAAACTATACCAGAATCTCTGCATGTTTTGGCTTATTAGATACAAAGCAAGTGCGTTTGACTGTAATTATTTTCCTCATTACACAAATCTTTGATCCCCAATCTTTAATCAGCCATTTGATTTAATCGCATACATGATTTATTGCCTTCATATTTATCTCCAAAGCATGTTATTGTTCCCCCAAAATGCAATTGTTAGCAGGTGAATTCCCTGCTGTTGCATTCAAGGACACTCAGACATTTAATATTTCAAAATCTGCTGGCAAGAAGTAACCATTTCATTCAACAAATGAACAAGTTACTACAGTGTTTCTGCCTTGTTTGTTGTCTGGCTTTTGTTTTCCCAGCGGTCTCAGCTCATTATTGCAATCTTTTTTCCCCAGAGCTGACTCTCATCATGATTGTCTGAGATTTTTGCTGTGATTTCTGGCAGATGTGTCCTTTATATACCTTCCCAGTTCAAGTCAGTGTAGTTAGTGTTTATGGGAACAGACAAGGGGTTAAAGTGATTACATAATGAGAGAACCTCTGGGAGAGACAGCAGTGTGTTTTATAAAATGTGGTGTGACCACAGCCACAGAGGTTTCACGTCTCTAAATGTATGAAAAAAGTTTATGAGCTGTTTGTTCTGGATCACGGCTGTGTGTGTTTGTGAATACACATGCACATATAGAGGTGACCCGATAAGATCCATAAACATGTTCCTATCTGACTATCTGTGATGATGTGGAGTTACAGATGGTTGAGGTTTGATTAGATTCCAGACTCTGAGTCTCTCATCACATGTGGCAGCTCATTACAAACTGCTGTGCACTGACTGACAGCTGAGCTACTTTGGCCGGAGCCAGTTAAAGTTTTCCAAATACAATGTCTATCATCACCACATTATTATGACCCACATTTCTTTCTGTTTTTCCCTTTTCTGATCAGACCTTAACATCTAAAAATCTTAGCCAAGCACACACATTTTAAAACCCACAACCGACTAGTTCTTTCCACTATGGGGTGCACCCCCACCAGACCTACAAATGAGAATCTGATTTTGTTTGAAGTAGATGTTGTTATAATGTGACCAAAAATCGGTTACACTGAAATTTACATCTTGTTTTATTGCATGTACCTTAGTGTCATAAAAAGTGCACACTCTGTACAGTATGAGTAAGAGAAGACACCTGTTTTGTTCTGTTCATAATGTGAGTAAGTTATGTGTATTTGTGCATCAGAATAGGAATTTGTTCGTGCGCGTGTGTGTGCTTTTATTAAATCTCCCTTCTCAAGTAAACAGATTATCAGTTGTGATGCACAAGGAATTTTGCCCTTTAGGTGTCTGTGCTGATGTGATATTAAGTGAAGCATTTTGTTCATTCGTGCAGTGAATGTTGAAAGCCAAGCAAAGTATTTACTGATCTTTTTTTTTTTTTTTGATAGATCCATAACTTATCATGAATTACCTTGTTGATGAATATGTATGTTACAAACTAAGGGCTGATAAGTTGTCTCCAACCCTTTAAAATCGAACTGTGCAGACATTGTGCTGTTAGTTATTTTATTAAAACAACCCTTTTATCACAAAAGTAAAGAGGCCACTTCATTTTGAAATGGTGCTGCTCATGTCATTAAGTGGTGCTTAAGACTGGTCTTTTATTGTATTCATAATAGTCTGGCTTTTGCCATAACAGAGTGTCACACTGGGATTTTCTCAGTAAGAGACACACTCTGCCAAAACACACTGACCCTTTTTAAGAAATGTTTCTGTGGAGACAGCAGTGTTTGGATTGTCTGTTGCTCATTTGGAAAGGGAGCAGGCATGCAAACACAAGATACCCTGTAAATACACACAAACACACACCCTCATACACCTACAGTACAATCAGCCTCGTTTACTGACTTTTTCAGTTTATTATACAGAAATAATGCTATTTAAAAAAAAAAAAAAAAAATGTGGTAACTGTATATTTTTCTTCAACCTGGGTTCCTTTGCTTCTTACTTAAAATAATGCGACTGAGCCCCATTGCATCATGGTCTGCTGAAGCTGCTGTTTGTGGAGACGTTAATGTCTGATTTTTCTACAGCGTCATTGTTCCATAAAAGGACTCGGCACCATACATGCGACATATCCTTAAAACATATGGTTACATAATGATACATAGTAAAAATAGGGTTTTTTCCCCCTTGCTTTCTTGTGAAATTAAATATGCTATAACTGTATGTCTGCACTAAAATTACAAGTTAAAGTCCTATCCTCACAGTGCTCAAAGACAAGTTCCCAGGAACAGAGAGGTCAGCTCACCACCTCGATGACTTAATCACCTGGCAGCATGTTGTACTTCATTTATACACATTGAAAATATTACTGTGAACATTAGCTGGAGGACATGTACTGTATCTCTTGAGCCTTCCTCCTCTGCTCCAGTGCAGGTGGTGCTCAGACTCAGCCAAGGTTGATCCGTCTGAAGTCACACCCGGAGATGGAATTACTCACAGCTGACATTGTCCTGCACTGGGATGTTTCACTACTCCACTTTCACGACTGACAGCATTATTAAGATTCACAAGTCATCAGTGAAGCCGTATTCCTTCACCACGATCAGCTGTTTATTGCGAATACGCTGATGGGATGATGCATGGACACAGGAGAAATGTTGACTCTGCAAAGCTCCTGCCTCATGATGAGAACTTGAGCAAGTTCAGAGAGTGTATCTTTCTAGTTTCCATGGCGATCTGCCCAGCTGTTAAGCCTCTGACCTAGTAGAGGAACATCTGGGGTGATGTCACATTTGGGCAAAGAGGACGAGGAGTGACAGGCTGACCTCTGGGAATGTTGGCAGACGTGCTGTTGGCAGGACTTTACCACTGACAACACAGAAGATAGAGAGCAACGTCTGCGTCGAGCGGGGAGGCAGCCAACAGACCAGTCACCACTTTCTGATTCCAGGATTCTCTGGAATCAGAAATGAGTCAGAGTCTTTGGAAAATATTAAAGCTTGTTTTAGCATGCTTATATTTCACTGTGTCAAGCATCCCAGAGACGGAAGCAGCTGTAAACTACAGTCCAGCCTCGTTAAAGTATTCAGCCACAGTGGAGGTCACACAGCAGAACGGTGTGGGTTGCACCTCATTGTTATTTTTTAATTGCCACAGTCTGTAGGGCTTTCAATCCTATTAGTGCATGGGGGAAGAAGTGTGCCCTGCTTCCTGTGGGGAGCCTTACTGGCCACACACACACACACACTGCACTTGTAGAAGTGTTAATCTCGGCGCTCTCCATCTTCATCTAGGTCTCTCTTTTCCCCTCTCTCTTTGTCTTTGCTGCTCCTTCACTCACTCATACACGCATGCCACGCGGTAAAGCTTAATTTACAGGAGCTGCCACTGTGCAGCACGTGTGTATTGGTCTTGCCTAATGCCTTCCAGATGCCCAGCATCTATACCCCGCTGCCCATACTCAAAGAACAGATGATTGTTCCAGGGGTCCTCCCACTAAGGAGAACCAGGTGTGGTGGAGAGAGAGATTGTGTGTGTGTGTGTGTGTGTGTGTGTGTGTGTGTGTGTGTGTGTGTGTGTGTGTGCAAGAAGAGGAGAAAGGAGATGTTGTGGTAGGTGGGCATTCAAAAAGTGCTTGCATGTCTGTTGGAGAGAGACTAACAGTGTATGCACATGCAGTCTAGCATGCTTGAGAACCCGTGTGTGTGTTCATTTATGTGTGAGTGACTGACGGACAGGAAGAGAGCAGGCAAATGTGCATTCAGCCGTGCATACAATAATGGTAAGTATGCAGAATATGATGACATGGGTGGGGGCATTAGACAGACCGAAGCCCCCTCTCAGCCTCTTGGCAAACTTTATGGGGTGTATCTGACATGTTGTCAAACTGTAAAAGCCAAACTGCTTGGAACAGATCGGTGCCTCACAGGCTGTCTGACAGTGATCTGGGTGAACTCCTGGAGAAGACGTGTGAGGGAAATCTGGGACATTGAGGCCTACCTGAACTCCATGATCAAGCTAGAATTAATGTAAAATAAATAAATAAATCTATATATAGATATATATATAGATATATATATATATATATATAGATATATATATATATATGTATATATATATATATATATATTATATATATATATATATATATATTATATATATATATATATATCTATATATATATCTATATATCAAGGGTCACTTAGGGTTTCCATCCTTTAGTAAACATAGGTTTAATTACCTTTTATAGCTCCATCTTTTCTGTACAGTTGGGGAATTAAACCATTAATTAGAGGATAATTGAAACTCTGACTGTCTGCGTTGTGGAATGCTTTAATATTTTCAGTCGTCTGACCCGAGGTTGGATCAGCCCCAGGCAAGAATAAGCTGTAGTCCAGCACTGGCCCCCTGCTCTCTGTGGACTGTCTATCCTGTCACCTTCAAGTACACATCAAACACAGAGCACACAGCATACAGCACATGGCAGCTGCATCATTATATTGTCTACACCCAGGTACCAAGCAGCACTGCAGCTGCCTGGCTCCTGATTTGCTGTGTTGGAGTTGGACCCTTATACCATGTTGTTTCTACATGGTTTTACAGCAGTAATTAATTTGTGTGTTCCGCTTTGTTTGATGACTTTTCAGCTCTGTTTATTTTTGTCCGGTGAAGGTGTCAGTAGGTCGATGATGCGCTCTGTTATATATGAGATTTATTTTTCTTTGCCCCTCTGCTAACATGGTTCCCACCTCCATGTTTGTTTCTTGCAGACCGTGGTTCTCAGGGAGCCTTGGACCTGACGGAGTTGATCGGCGTTCCCCTCCCCCCCTCCGTCTCCTTCGTCACAGGTTTCGAGGGTTACCCGGCCTACAGCTTTGGACCGGATGCCAACGTTGGCCGCCTCACAAAGTCCTTCATTCCCGATCCATTCTACAATGACTTCGCTGTCACGGTCATCGCTAAACCCACCACGCGGCGCGGTGGCATGCTGTTCGCCATTACTGATGCTTATCAAAAAGTAAGGCAGTGTGATTGCATTTAACTCTCCTCATCTCTGTCATAACCTATTTGTTTTCTGCCTCCATATAAAATTATGGTTTTTAACATCTAACTTTGCTGTTAAGATTGTACACTTAGGTATAGCGTTGTCAGAGGTGGAGGATGGTTCCCAGAGAGTTGTACTGTACTACACCGACCCAGGAACAACAGGTGGGACCCAGGAAGCAGCTTCCTTCAAAATGGGAGACCTGACAGGAAGATGGGCGAGGTTTACCCTGACTGTACAGGGGGCAGAGGTGGGTGTACTGGGTTCAGTTCATGTCTTTGTGTGGGTAAAGATGATAAGATAATATCGACTGTATCTACTGATCCCTGCACTGTATTTAAAGTCTGGAGACAATGAGGATTTTGCATGTTATTCATAAAACAGTGGAAAAAAATCTACTTTGCAAGAGGGACTCTTTTGTTTTTGGTAAATCTATTGATGTACAAGCATTTCAACAACAAGTGGGAGTGTAAATCTTTAAAAACAGATCACAAATACTCACTCAAAATAAACATAATGAAAGAACTTGTCACTCGGTGAAACGGCGTGGATCATTCATGTGTTTTTAATAGTTTTTGGCTGACAGTGGAGTTCTATGGTGCAGAGGAATAAGCTGTAACAGCCTTTGGCTGCACAGGCAATACGTGTTATTGAATGAAATTTGTTGGCTTCAGTCGTTTCATGGGATTTTCTTTTGACAGTTTGAAGAAAAACAGAATATCAACAGACATATCCTTTACCAATATTCTGATTCATTAAGTTCAGAAATTAGACATTCGCTGTGGATATTGTTGACCACTAGGTGCTGTCAAAGTCAGAGGATGTCAAGTCTGCACATGTTAAATATGCATGTTTCACTTTGATCTTTTGCAGATGTTTATTTAATATATGAAGATGTTGTAAGAAAATGACACTAAGCTGAAATCTCAGATAATATGATCTGTCAATGTGTATGTAACTGCAGGTAACAATGTTCTTAGCTTAAAGTAAAATATGTGTCTGTCTCCCCTTGTACCTCAGGTGCGTCTCTACATGGACTGTGAGGAATACCACCGAGTCGCCTTCACCAGGAGTCCTCAGCCTCTGACCTTCGAGGCCAGCTCTGGGATCTTCGTAGGAAACGCTGGGGGTACAGGCATGGCGAGGTTTGTGGTGAGTCGGGGTGGGACGGGAGTATTTGTTTATAGACGTGCACGAGCCAAGCCAATGCCATCCGTAATGTTTTGACACAGTAGCATTTAAAACCGTGATTTCCTCCTCTGTGTCTCTTGCATTGCATCTTCATCCCTAGAGTCAGATGTGTTGGATCAATGAGCTAAATGTAAATGGATGTCGACTCTGCCGCTTGCTGCAGAGACAAACGTGGCGTTCGGGAGGTTTTCCTATTTTACATTTGAGACATGAACACAATCGTCTTTGTTGGCAGCTTTATGACCACCACAGGAGACAAGGAATGAATGACCACATGTGTTTATGAGCACTGCCTCATCCTGTGGGACCTCATAAATGACAAACTGTGTGTGATTTACATTTTTGGAATATGGCCGATAGTATCATCTTGAATGACTTATGCTGAGAGCACAGTCGCCAGTTCACCAATTAATAGGAGCACAATCAAACAATAGCAAGGACTTAAGGGTGGAGGTTCCAATCCCATGCATCTGCCGTTAAAAATATCCCTGTGTAGTTCTAATGAGGAGTGTGTGATAGAGAAGTGCTGAGGAATCAGATCCAGGAGAAGTAATAGTAACACATGCGATGCTGTGTTCTGCTCTCACTGCTCTTGTAAAAGAAAATGAACCAGTAAATGCTCTAGCACTTTCCTCCCAATCATCTGTGATTTTCTGTTTTGTAATTGCAGCGAAAAGCTGTGCTGATCCCAGCGTGGTCGGGATGGAGGGATGATGAGAGGAAAATAGTTCAGTGTAAAGGGAATATCAATCAATGGTGTGCTTTCTGTATGGCTTAGCAAGTAAAGCCAAACAGTAATCTGAGCTTTCAATGTTATCAAGATGTTAAATCTGAAACTTTGTGAAATTATTGCATTTTAATAAGAATAGTTTATCATCAATAAATCATTTCATAGCCTTTGTCTAAATTAGAAAAATGCACTACCCTGTGACTTTAAAAACAAAAACCAGGCCTCTTCTTTTCTGCATCACGACCTTTTGTCCTCTTCCTTTCCTCTTGATTTGTTATTATGTAAGTTCGTGTGACGAGAAAAACTACAAAAAAAAACTAAACATGTTTTGTTTCCAGGACAGTGGAAAGAAATTTTTATCGCCAAGAAGTTTTCTCTCATTAACATTTTATTGGTGAAATCTGAGGCGAGTTTCAAAGACATGTAGCGAGCCAGGGAGGGAGAGCGTTTGCTTATTCAGGAGTTTTTGGTCTCAGAGGGGAGTCAGTTTTGTTCTGGAGCAACCTATCAAAAGGGTTTCTACTACCTACTGTGGTTTAAAACCTGCTCTGACATAGGTATTTATATCATGGGGAGGAGAAAACCCGTCACTTTGCCTCCATTTCAAAATTTCAGATGTATTCTACTGCTTAACTAACTTCATCTGGTAGAGCAAAAGTAATGTTTGAATTGTCTCAAAAGGTTGATGTTTTGAACCCAATTGTTTTGAGTCACTTCAGAGGCTGACATTTTATTTATAACAGAGGAAGACTTTTATTGACTTGGTGGGGAAGCAGGGTCACTGAACCGATAATAGAGACACCAGGAAGTTGTTTTCCCCCATAGTATTGCAATTCAATTTAGTGTCATTTGAATTGAGATAAAATTGCTGTTGTTTTATACCATGACTCTTGGCTACTGGCTTTCTGCCAAAGCGCCATGGGAAGAAAGTAAATTTTGTTATATCTTTTGCTATAATACCAATTTATTAAAAATGGAACTTGTATAAGAAAACCTCAGTGTTTTAATGGAACAATGGGCTTTAGACAGAGCTTGACTTGTAGTTTGATCCTGCCTCTAGTCTTTATTCTAAGCTCCTGGAAGCCAATCACCTGTTGGATATAGCTGTCAAACTATTCTTTAACGAAAGGCAACAGAGGTTAGCCCCCTCATCTCAAGTATTTAACAGAAACACGTGTATGAGATCATTGACGTGTTCCAACTTCATCTGTGCTACACACTGTGTTCTTCCAATGCCAGAGTCATAGAGAATTGTCTAAAACATCATATTGTTTTTCAAAAGGTTCATTATTGTTGTGTTTTTCTAAAACACTGATGTTAATAGTCCTTCCCTCACCCACTTTTAGTGCTAAAGGGCTTTGTAAATTGCTCCTAAAAGTAGGAGTCTTGAAGTGAGGACTATGGTAGTTGCGGCCATTATTTTTTATGAGTTTCTCATAACCTGGCCAGTTACTTTTAGGATGCTTAATATTACTTCCCATTTAGAAACAAGTATTTTAAGTTGACATCATACCAAACGCATTAACAATGTTGTTACAGAAGCAGCCACAACTGCAACGTCTGTGTTGATTCCAGTCATGGACTTATTTTGGTGGTCATACCCACTCATTCCTTGTTTCTAGTCTGCCTCTTCGCGGTCAAGTGACGGCAAATAAGCCAAAAAATCATCTTAAAAAAAGAAACCTGGTGTCATAAATGAAGGCACACTACTCATAATTGCTGAAGAGTTGTACACCTCCAGTGAAGCCATCATCTCTCCTCCCACTAAGCTCCCTCTCTTCCACTAGCTCCCTTCCCTCAGACAAAGAGGAGCAGCAGCAGCTCTCTGCAGGAGGACGCTCACACACATGCAAAAGCAAATATGCTAAAATATCCTCTGCCACACTGATTTATTCACTCATAGTCTTGTTTTCCTTAGTTTCATGCCCCATGTTTGGTGTTGGAAAATGTTTGTGTGGCTGGCACCATCTTTACGTCAGAGTGAGTGAGTGCACAATCCTTTTTACAAATCTTCTGATGCTCCCTGAGCAACGGAGTGTGTTTTTCTTACTCATACTGTCTTAGCCAAGTATGGTCTTGATCAAGAGTGTGTCCTGTTGTGTGTTGAGAATCTCATGAATCACGGTTTGCTACAGTTTGAAGCAACTTCTTTTTTCACAAGGTCGGGTTTATTTCCCAAAAGGTGAGAAGCATCAACAACAAGCATCACATATAATGATAATAACATATAGTGAATACTGTACATCCTGAGGACCTACAGTAGTGATTTTAATTACTATCTAATCCTTACAGTCCAGAAGTCATGGTAGATGTTTTTCTAATCAAATTAACTAGTGACACCTTGTGGCAGGAGGAGGCTACGTAGTGTGTATGTAACACATGGCTATACTGTATCACAGTTTCTTTTTTATATTTGAAATCAGTTAAATATGTCTTGACCCAGGACACAGTGGCGATGGTGTTCAGAGTTCTCTCTCTCACACACACACACACACACACACACACACACACACACACACACACACACACACAACACACACACATCTGGCCATGAGCAGCCAGAGTGACCTGCTCTCTGTTGCTTTGGCAACAACACTTCTCCTCAACATGGTGACTGCCAGTAACTGCAGACACAGAGCAGTACCATGCAAGTACTTAACCTTTCTCTTGGCCATCCCTGACATGTGAACACTCCAAACAAAACCCAGACTGTAAAATATACACAGTCATATCCAGGCTGTGATACAACATCAAATACAGGCTGATATGTTATAACCCAAATGAGGAACACAGCCTCCGAAGTGGTTAGATACTTGCGCTCGGCTCCACAGTAAGGGTTTGAGAAAAATCAGTTACTGTTGCACAGTTGGAACAAAGACAAGGTGACTCAAGCTTGTACAATGCGTTCTCGAAGATGAAGCATCATATAACCTTGTATTTAACTGCCAATGGCAACAATTGTCTGTATAAAGTATTTTATATGCATAGTTACTATTCAGGGTTCGCTCACAGATTCAGCTCCAAGATATGTTGCTAGAAACATAATGATCAGTGGATCAGTGCATCTTCTCATTATGTTTAAAAACTTCTTCATTGTTGAAACCCATTTGCTGCCTCTGTTCATCAGCACATGCTAGTTGATGTTCATTTAGAACAAAGGGGTCAGTTATAATGTCCTCAGAAACGGGTTCAAAGGAAGACCTCACCCAGTCCAGGATCATTTCTGGTCACTGAACTCAGATCAGTCTGGCTGTACCCCAAAGCCAGAAGTGTTCTCTCACATGAGCAGCCATTATACATCCTCACATTTGGCACCCCAAACCTCCTGACTACACAAGGGTCTGGCCTTAACAGTCATACAGGCATCTTCTTCTAAAGCTTCCTTTTCCTTTAGCTCAAACACTTTGGTGTTTTTGTCATTTCTGAGGACATTGTGTGGACTTAAATTCATTCTCTAGAGGCACACCCTAACCTTATCTAAAGCATATCTCCAATCATGACAAAAACCACGTCCTGAGCCTGGAATAAATGGTTTGCTTTGTTGGGAGCGGCTTTATGTCCCTAGGTTGTCCTTGAGTCTCCACTTTTCCACTATGTGTGCATGTTTTTTCCCCCAAAATGTGATTACATTGTCTAGTGTGAGCAGCTACTTCGCCTTTTATCTTTGAGTTATTCTAAACACTCTAGAAGATTGATTGTACTTGTGTGTCGAGAGTTTCAGAAAGCAAAACTCGAGCAAGTTGGAATTTAGTCAACTGTGTTATAGACATAACTCTGTGTGTGTGCGCACAAGCTTTTGAGCATGCCACCATAAATGTGTCACTCAAACAGCCTGGCACTGACAAATCCACCCAGTGACGTTAAGTGTTTACGTTCCTATAGTTACAAAGTTTTACAAAGTTTGACCATGTGAATCATTCGTCCACGTTTCTGTGGCTCAATTTAAAGGGGAATTCACATACCAAGGTTGTTTTTAAAAGAACGGGAAAAGGTTCTGTGGCGCATTCTTTGTTTGTTTCAGATGTGTTGTTTACTGCACTAACAGATGTCTCTGATTTTGTTGCCATCCCAACTCATATCCACCCATTCTCTCTCTCTCTCTCTCTCTCCCCCCCCCCCCCCCCTTCACCTCCATTGAATTTCACAGGCCATGCTTCATTCCATTAAAAACAGGTGTTCGTCCTCTGGCCTAAAGTCAATATCAATAAACTTGGCTGAAATTGCTTTTGCGAGTTTTTACTGATCTAATAAGAGGACAGCCCCACTGACTCTCTGATGTAAATTTACAATTGTATGTGTGCACACCATACACACACTTTTCCCCTCCAGATGAAGTACCACCACTTTATAATGATTAAACATCGGTTGCAAACATCAGATATTTACACACTCGCTTTACAACACTTGGTGATAACTTAGAAAAGTGAGACCTTGAACAGAAGGTCAGAATTAATTCTGTTAACGTTTTATTGTCGGGCGACCTCTAGCATCCGGTCATTAATCTTGGCCAGTTGAAGCACTGATGCTTGTACAGTCACAGTAGTTGCTGGTAAACGTTTGCAGTGTTAAATTGTCTGTCTTAACACCTACACAGGTCCCTTGCTGACCCACTGACATGATGTGTAGCAGCTGTTACTGGCCTCAAAGCCGGGCCAACATTTTTGAATCAGGGTTTCTGTTGTTTACTATACTTCAATATAAAGTAAAAAATCTGTAACTACAGGGGTGGATGAGGGAAAGTGATGCATAGTGAATGGCAGTAATGATGTTTGTGTAATGACTTTTGACTCTTAAAACACAAAACCTGCACCACAGTTACTGTAAAATCTGTTATTTTGACAATAAGTAAAAGTGCTGCCAATATTTGACAGCTCAATTATTTCACATCTCTTTAGCATTTGCATTTTCATGCATATTCAAATTATACGCTGGTGCTTTTTAGGTTGATGTGAAAATTGTTGTTGGAGAACAGCAGTTTCGACGATAAGACACCTGTTTGACTGCTAGATGTTTGTGGTGGTGTGTGAATATTTGTGTTAGTGTGTGTGGAATAATGTGCAGGGTAATGAGGGACAGAGAAACGGATAAACTGTCATGCAGACAGACAGAGGCAGTTTTCTGGTGTGTGTGGGAAAAGTACGCTAAGCTTCTATAAAAACTTAATGACACAGAGTGAAGTTAATTACCACGCAGCATAACATCTCTTCTATTCCTCCACTCCCCTCTCAATCTCCAGGGCTCCATCCAGCAGCTGGTGTTGAAGTCAGATCCCACGGCCCCAGATGACCAGTGTGAGGAGGACGATCCTTATGTGAGTGTGCACGAAAACCCCCCCCCCCCCCAAAATACTCAGTCTGAAAAAGTTCAGTTATCGGTTCTGTTAAAGCACACTGCCTCTGCACTCCAAACCTGGAATCATTGCTCCCTCTACTGGTGAAAAAAGTGCACCATAATAAACTATATGTCCAAAAGCATGCGGACAAGACTGTCCTTTTGTGTATTTGTTCCTCTTTATTCCTGTTAAAGGGAAGTCATAATGCTTATTATAAATTGGTGGAAATAGATTTCTCCTCTTTTTCATCTGTCAGTTTTAAAATTATTTTTGGATGTAGTCTGCTTAGAAAATACATTTCCTCATATCCTTACATCAGTAACAGTAACACACAAACTATTGAATCACCACATCCGTGGTTTCAAGTGTTACAGGGTTTTTTGTTCCCCATGGTCCCCTTTAATTAAAGCACAGTAGTGTCCTTGTGATCTGTCATTATGGTTTGAAATAGAACTGGATTACCTGATGTGTTTTTTTTTTTTTTTAGGACAATCAGTGGGTGGGCATTTTACATTCAGTACCAGTTTGTAGTTCAATATTTGAATGTTGATATGTTGTTATTGTTCCACATATTTTAGTCTCCTGTTTTTCTCAAATATTGTTTAGAGCATTCGTCAAATCTGAAATCAGTGTTTGGATATAGTTTAATTAAAACAAACTGTGGGGACCAAACGATGGGTATCCAAGTATTTTCTATTTATTTTTGGCCTATTTCCCGATCCAGTTCTCTCATCCCACAGCTTGAGATGTCAGATGCCATTTGTCCGTTGAAGAGCTTTTAATCATTTCTGTCTTTCTCCATGTTTATCCTCGGACTCCCTTTTTCCCTGCTCTCATCTCTCTCTTCAGGCCTCTGGATATGGGAGTGGTGATGATGCTTATGAAGACATTGCAGAAAGAGAGGAAGTGAAGAAGGTTGTGGAGGAGAGAGAGTATACCATGGTGTGTATGCACACACTGTCCCTCTGTTCTTCCCGTCTAACTGGTCTGGACTTGGACCAAAGAAAACAGCTCTTATCCTTTTAGGCCTGGTGGAGACTGGAACATGGTGATATGTGCGGCTCCCTGCCACCATCTCTGTGCTCTCTGAAATGAAGAGGAAAATAATATGACAGTGTGGAAAGAAAAGGGCTGAAAAGACAGCTAGGTTATTTTACTTATCTTTGATCACAAGAAAATGCTGGATATGGCATGGTGTTGCTTTCCAAATTTAAAACCAGCTTTTCATTATCAGATTGCTTTTTTCACAGATTCAGAGAAAAGCGATTATCCTGCTGGCTGTGTCTTACCAGCAGTAGGTTCTCAGTCACTCCTGCTTTTCCAGATGGAGGCAGGAGACGGATTCCTGAGCTTTAACAACTGATGTCTGTTTACAATATGTTTTAAAAAGCTAAGGGCTAAGATTTTAGCTTGGCAAACGCCAGCATCACAAAAGAAACAGCTTTAACAAGGGACCTAACCAACTTTGAACAAAACCACCACTACACACCGTAACTGTGGCAAGGTAGAGACCTCACAGACTACAACACTAACATTTGAAAAGGGAACAAATGTGTGGCTCGTTGTGAGGAGAGGGATATGTGGGAGCTGTCATTCCCTGGAAAAATCACAAAAGTCAGAGTTTACGCCTCTTCATTCATAAATTAGTGGAGAGAACAGAACACAAAAGGTTCCTCTGTTCCTTTACAGCTCTTTTTTTAATTTAATCTTCAGCAAAACGTCACTCTTACACATTCACACTAAAGAGCTTATCAGCATGATGTCAGTCTCAGTGGTCACAGGAGATTTCAGTGCTGCGCTTAAGAGCACATGAATAGACTGTCACTTCACTGTAGCCCAAATGAAATATTTTTGCTCTGACTTCACTTACACGTCCCGGAGAACCTCACTGACTTTAACTTCTATGTCACTAAGATTTTGAAAGTATGAAATCATGAGGTGTTTTCCAGATGTGTAACAGCTCTTATGCAGCCAGTTCAGAGCTATAAATGTGTATCCCTCAGGTGCATCAGGACAGTCAGAATACGGATTAAATTACTTCTTAGGAAAATAAAAATGTATGTTTTTTTTTTTTTTTTTTTTTTTTTCGTCAGTCATTTCCATGGCTCATTCATCAAACAGGACAGCCGCTTTTTCTGGGGCATGAGGTCAAGACGCTCTGTCATCACTGCATATCTTGTAAAAATAATGGAGAATTAATGCTGAAGTAATGCAACGCTGTGAAGGTAGCCTGGTGTAATGTGAGGAATGTTTCAGCCTCAGCCTGACACTGTATTTGGATCTGGTCTGAGAGAAAACATTTCCTACCATCTGTGGCAAACACTCACTCTGCTCTTCCTTGTTTTGTTTTTTTCTTTTTGCAGTCTGAGCAACAACAAAAAAAATCCTTTTTATGAATAAAACAGAAAGCCAAAAGCTGGAGTAACTAAATGTATACAACAAGGCTGATCTTATAGTTTTCTGCAGTTTCAAGTTTTTTTTCAGATTTTAAAACTGAGCAAGAATCATTCCTGCACATTGTGTTTTACAGCCCCTCCCAGAGCTGCACCCCACTTACAGCACCCCGGTTCAAGCTCCGCCCACTGAGATGTCAATCAGCTATGATGGTGATGATGAAGACATAGAGGAGACTTCTGGACAGGAGGAGGAGATGATCACAGTTAGAGGTATGACTATATTCATTTGAGGTAATCTGTCTCTGTAGGAGTCTTCACTTGCAGATAGATACCTCAATAACACACATGCATGCAAGCCTTTACTACAGCTGTGTGTGCTCATACAGTAATGATGTAGCAGTACATATCCAAGGCTGCACCTCCTGTCTTGTATTTTTCAAATTAGCCAGCAGATGGTGCTGCAACCTTCATTTCCCCATCTCTCTATTTCTGCCCTAAGTGAAGGTGAAGTCAGACTAAACTATACATGCAGTAATAGTTGCATGTGTTTTAATAATCTTTATACAGTACAATCATCCTCATTTTTTAAAATTGAAGTGGTTCATGTCTAATGTGCACACTGTGTTTCTGTGTCGCAGTACAATCGCACCAGATGACCACTCCTGCCTCCATACTGGACACTGTAAGTAGCAATTTCCTCATTTATATTAATCAGGTTTTTTGACAGATGCTTTTAATTAGCTTATTATACTGAGGTATCACTAAGACAATAGTCCTTTTTTTACCCTAATTAATGTAAGTGTGTTTAAAACTCCAATCTCATACTGTTTGATATATTCCAGGAAATGAATGAAAAAATGATTCAGTCAGTGAATCTACCTAATGATCAGTCCCTCAAGGTGTCTCCGGGGCAGAAAGGGGAGCCAGGGGAGCCAGGTCCCCCAGGGCCCCCTGGCCCTCCAGGACGAACCTCAGGAGAGGGAGAGGGAGAGGGAGGGGAGCCGGGACCACGGGGTCCACAAGGGCCACAGGGAACTACTGGCCCACCTGGAGCACCTGGGAAAGAGGGACAACCTGTGAGTTTTAATTAGCTTATATTCCAAATATTCTCTTTTTAAATGTAGCTTTCTATTTTTTTCTTTTCAGAGCACTGTCTGATGTTTCTGTTAGTTCTACAGGTCAAGGATAAAATAATGAATGGTTTTCCACTTTGTCTTTTCTCCAGGGAATTAAAGGTGAAGACGGTTTGCCAGTAAGTGAAGCCTTTCCTCTTGTAGATTTATAGGTTCTTTCTTATCGGAGACTTTTTTAGTGTCTGGGGAAAAGTGATTCAGGAATGTACCCATGGTGTGTTACATGACCTGATATTCGATATGGCATTGTCTCCGTGTTATTGAGCACAGCTGTGATTGTCTTTTTCCCAGGGAGCTACTGGGATTCCAGGATTCCCAGGACTTCAGGGCGAGCCTGGTCCTAAGGGAGACAAGGTAGACGGTGCCCCATATTTAATACCATAATACCTGGACTTGAATATGGTTAGAATGTAAATACTTTCATGACCCATGGTGTCTTCCTCAGGGTGATCCTGGTGTTGGATTACCAGGTCCTCCAGGGCCTCCTGGACCTCCTGGTCGACCTAGCAAGTCTTCCATGTTCCTGGTAGGTTGTTGAACTTTTTTTTTTCACTCTCCTTAGCATAACCTGGTGTGCTATAGTCATTAATGACAGTAACAGTTAAATCTGGCCGGTAATATTGGAGATTAAAGAACTTAATTGTATCCTTTATTCTTATTCTAACCTATTTAGATACTCACTTTACTCTGCTGTTGATCTGGTTTGTTGGGTTGCATCTTTTCAGGTGTCACATCGGATGCTCGGTCATCTTTACGGAAGTTTTAATTAAAGAAAGTTACACACCGCAGCTGGTCTTTCATCTGTTTGATAATCAAGTTGTACTAGAGGAGATTAATCCCAAATAATTTAATCCTTTTAGGTTCGACAAACTTGACATATTTAAATGTTCTGTAAACGATCGTCACTGCCACTAGATGTTGCATTAGACCACCGGCATCTCAGACCAAAACAAACGCTTCGTCGGGCTCACCTTTGGCCTCTGTTTGGCCACAGACCGGCTACCAAAACAAAGACCAGAGACACTCAGATTACAGCAACACAGAGGGGGTGGGACTTCACTGGATGTCATTACTCCACTATATCTTCACATAGAAAAAAGTTGTTTGTTGCTGTACTAAAATCTCATTTACAAAACCTTTAATGATTGCTGCAGTTATGTTGTGCTGCATCTTACATCAGTAATGTGAGAGTGAGAGTATAAAAAATGAATTAGTGAAAGTGAAGTATTCATCATATGAAATGACTGATACCTGCCCTGATGATTAATGTCTTTTAATGGCTTATGCGTTTAGGTTTTTTTAGAAGTATTACATTATGAATCTCTGTGAACAAAATGACTCCTGAATGAAATATGAAGCATATGAAGCAAGGTCATTGATCAGTTCATTAACAGTGACTGGCTTGTTGACTAATGGACTGGTCATATGGCTTGTATTCATCAGGAGGGGTCAGGATTTGAAGACTTTGACAGTGATGCAGAAATTATCAGGGTGAGTGACTTTCTGTCTTGTTCCAGTTCATTTTGACCTCGATGTTGACCTGCTGCACTGTTTGCTCTTCTTTCTGATTATTATACAGATACTAAGAAAAAGAATGTGTGTGATGTTGTTGAAATTTGCTCTCGAGGTACATGGAACGCACTTTGTAACACTTTTCCACTTTATGTGACTAAGGCATATTGTCTTGTTTCATCAGGGGCCTCCAGGGCCTCCTGGCCCCCCAGGGCCCCCAGGAACCCCATCTGAGGGCATGTTTCCTGGACCACCTGGGGCCCCTGGAAAAGATGGAAAGGATGGAGAGATGGGTGAACCTGGACTCCCCGTAGGTTCAACATTCTTTCCTCTCATTTCTCATCAGAGTAAAATCTAAGTAATCACATATCACACACAGTATTTATTTTCTGGAACAAGATGGCAGTGATTTGTACAGAAAGCTTTCTTTCAGCAGCATTTAAAGTTAATCTTTAACATCAAACTTGACTAACTGAGGCCTTCCTGGTCTTCAGAACACTTGCACTGCTGACCTAGCTTCTGTTTTCAGGTGATTGAGGAGTGGTTTAGTGGCTTTGGTTCTGGGCTTGGTTCTGGTTCAGGGTCTGGTCAGGTATTAACATTTAGTCCCATCAAATCTATGGGACTGGAAAGACAGTATTTCCCCCAACTTCACAACATAGTCTCAGCTGTAGCATCTGTTGGGGGAAATGTGTCTTTTGTCTTTACAATGTTAGAGGCTTTTACTAACAGTGTGAATGGACTACTCACAGGTTTGCAATATTTACTGCTAACATTCACATTTGTTCAAAAATATGAATGGTAGCAACAATTACACAACATGTGCTAATTAAGTAATAAATGTACATATTGTTTCCTTCCTAAATTCAGAAACATAACTGTCTTGTCACTCTTGCAGGGAGTGGATGGAAAAGATGGGGATGCAGGGCCTGCTGGGGAGAAGGGAGAAAAGGTGAGGCCAACAATCATCACAGTATATTTTAACTATGGACAAAGAAATAAAAGCTACAAAACTGTAACTCTGAAGTTCTGTTGTTACTGTACAACTTCAAAATCTCTTGAGTTATTGCCTCTTATGTGAATGTACAGAACCCCAGCCTTCATCTGGCTCCTGCTCGTGTGATTTCCACCACCGCTGTGTTTTGTATCATCTGATTTCCCTTGAGCAGAGCTCTCAGTGCTCTGTTAGCAAAAACAATTACACACAAACTAAATAACCACCCAACACAAACAGCCAAGCTGTTAATGAGGTGACCCTGCGGACTAATAAAGCTAAGGCCCTCGAGTGTAAACAAGTCTGTGTTCAGTAGCTTTTTGTGAAACTGTGTTCGCTCTCATGTCATTGCTGTAGTTAATGTTATTTGATTATATTTTATTTGTTAACAGGGAGAGCCTGGTGTTAGTGGGCAACCAGGACCAAAGGTATGATCTGCACAGAACCACCATTACTGACATTAGCAGTTGTAATTATACTGGGCTTTTACACTAGCATTCTACCCAGTGTTGTATTTACACAGTACATTAGTTTCGTTGTACAGTATACAATATTACAGTTCTTAAGATGATTTAATCTAAATTTTGAATTTGTCATCCGTCTCTCAGGGAGATGCGGGCCCTCCAGGTTTTCCAGGCATTCCAGGGTCAGAGGGCCCAGAAGGGCAGCCCGGTCCCAGGGGTCCACCTGGCCCCCCAGGACCCCCTGGAAAAAGCTTCACCTTGGACTTTGAGGTACAGTCTATTTCACTACTTCATGACTGGGATGCTTATAATTCAACTGAGAATAGTATGACTGGAATCATAAGGAGCCAACAAAGCTTGTTAAAGCTCGTTGGTTGTTTCTGCTTGGTATCTGTAGACAGAGCGTGACCTGTGCTGTTATATCTGCACAACATCCCACCTCATATCTACATGGAATCAACACAGAATCAGAGCTTTTATTTCTTATATTACCAGACTAGTTTGAGTTTGTTGCACATAAAAATGTTCAGTTATTAATTGTGTCCCTGCTTCAGTGTGTCATATGCATCAAAATCACCTGGTGATTTTTTTGGAAATGGTGACAACCTTTTACTCCCAATTTGAACATTATAAATGTTCTTTTTTCTTTTTGTAGGACTTGGAAGGATCTGCGATGCAGAGCGGTTTTGGAGCTACACTCTCCAAAGGCCCACAGGTACAACTGCAATGAGTGTGTTACCATGAGAACATTCTGCACATATTATTTTTATTTATTTATTTATTTTTCCTGATGTCAATCATATCATTGTCAGCCAGTCTTGTTGTAATATATTCAACTATACTACTGTTTTCCACAGGGTCCTCCAGGACTTCCTGGAGTTCCAGGACCCAAGGTAAAGTGTTTGAATATGTGTGTGCACTCACTAGTTACTTAAAGCTGGTCCTCACAGTGGTATAACTTTCTGTCAGGGTTAAGATTTGGTTTAAGAGTTAAGAATGACGTGAGTTGGGAACACTGAGAATGGGAATCAACACATTTGTTGACTGACTTCCCTTCAGTGATACAATTCAGGTAAGAGACAGTTATGAATTTATTTAAACCTGATTTTCTTTTTTTTTTCTTTTTTTTTTTTTTTGCCTCTCGCAGGGTAAAGATGGTTCAGATGGCTCTCTGGGAGCGCCAGGGCAAAAGGTGAGTCTGCTGTTGGGTCAGCTGTCCCTCTGTTATACTCTTTGAGATGGATCCCAGCACGAATCAGACAAACGTCTTTAAAGTCTGTTTCCTTCAGGTCAAAATAAACAGCTGATAAGTGAAAGGCCACATGGCCTCATAGGATGTCAGCTTCTTGCATCAAGGTTTTCCAGAAAACAGAGAGAGCCTGGTCAGACCCTGCCAGGTTGTGGTTCCTGTCACCTGATGTTATCTCCTTCAGACATTAAGCATCACAATACATTTCAGTGAATCTTGTAATGATGCATTGACTTTACCTGTGATTGGAGAGAAATATCCACACGAGGAAGGCTGAAAGTCCCTTTTTCATTTTTATTTAGTAAATGTGAAAGCTGTAAATGCATTTTACCCAGAGGAAAATGGAACAACACATTATATTGTATATTTTATGTACATGGATGGATGTATAGAGTGTGATGGAGGTTTCTTCCTGGTTTCTGCAGGGGGATCGAGGTGCTCCTGGAGCACCAGGGCTTCAAGGACAGGATGGGCTAAAAGGGGCAGAGGTCAGAAAATGGATCGACTGATATACACATCAACGGATTAATGCTTTTTATTAAAATGAGCTTTTACAAATAGTTCAGCTGCACACAACTGGATCCCTAATAAAATCTGTCAAATGTCTGGTCATTTATATCATATCACACGTTACACACAAATTTGAATACCTGGATTAATGTAACATTCTCAACTACAGAAACAAGGGGACATGTATTGTAGAGGGGGTTAAAGTTCATACATGTGGAAAGCACAACAATAATGACAGAAAATGACTATGTTTAACTCTGATAGTTTATGTCTTATCCTGTGTCATCTACAGGGACTGAAGGGAGACAAAGGTGATCCAGGACAAAAGGTAAAACAATGAGTGGCAAGACTTCATGTGCACATCCAGATCATTCTGCGTTGCTTTTTACTGAAATGCTGAACTGTGCTTTTCAGGGCGAGATGGGACGCGACGGACTCAGTATTCCTGGCCCTCCAGGATCACCTGGACCACCAGGACCCATTATCAACCTCCAGGATGTAAGTAGCACCTGACCACAGACATTCAGGGCTTACATAGACTTGAAAGGACATGGCAGTGTTGGCAGGACAGCTAGCACTCTGTACTGTCTTATTGAGGGATGAGAACATGGTACAAGGACTTTCAGCTTCATGTTTTCATCACACAACAGTGACATTGACAAAACTCTCCTCCTGTCTCCTCTTTAGCTTCTACTTAATGATACAGATGGTACCTTCAACTTCTCAGGGATTTTTGAAGCTCAGGGATCTGCTGTGAGTATCAGGCAACAAAACATCTGTTGTAGATCAAATGATCTTGATTGTTTATATTCATAGAGCGTAACATCCCTGTATTCCTGTTAATACATTCAGCTGTCAGGTTTCCTGTTCCAATGAGAAGTAAAGTACATGTAACAAATGAGTACACAAGCATGGATTTGACAACATGTTGAGACAGAGTCAAACATTTAGATATTGCGTTATCTTGTTTAAATTTACTGAATGTTTACAGGGACCACAGGGTCCGAAGGGTGACATTGGGTTGCCAGGTATTCAAGGACCTCCAGGATTGAAAGTAAGTGGGATGTGCATGCAAATGTGTGATATCTTAGCAAACTGAATAAGTGAAACCAAACATGAATTGTGCGCCTATATGATATAAATTCATATTTCTATACATACAAATAGTTTTACTCTGTCTACATATGTGTATGTTTGTTTACTTGTGTGTATACACGCAGGGTGAAAAGGGCGAGCCAGGATATGTCATTGCAGCAGATGGATCGATGCTCTCAGGCCTGGCTGGTCCAGTAGGGCCCAGAGGAGACAAGGTTATCTCATGTCACAGTTTTCACTTTACAGATCCAGATCAATTTTTCTTGTTTTCTTCTTTTGTGTGCGCTTACTATGATTATTAAATGTACACATGTTCTTCAGAATTTCAGTATCAGTATAAACAGCCACCAAACATCTTGAAAACCTTTTCAGCAGAACCGTACATGACAGTGTAAATGTGTTTTTGTTTGTAGGGAGAAAGTGGTGTACCTGGAGCCCCTGGGATTCCAGTAAGTATTGACAACGAGCAACAAAAGCAAATTCAAACTAAGTTTAATTTTTTCAGGCTTTTTCAGGTTTAATTTTTTCATCGATCATTTAAGAAATGCAATCAATCACTTTGTTTTGTTTCTAACAGGGACCTATAGGACCAACAGGACCAAAAGGCGAATTTGGTTTTCCTGGAAGACCTGTAAGCACCATGAACTCACCAAACATTACCAATCATACAGACATTAGCACTTCTTTATCTTAATTGTTGATTATTTGATTGAGATATTCAGGTTTAAAAAAAACACTTATTTTCTATGTTCCTTTCACATAACAAGTGTTTGTCTTCTGCTGTGAAAAATACATCAAATTAAATCACACATTTACACAGTCTCATTTCCCAAATTTACCTGTATATAAGTCATTGAAGTTAAATATTCCCATATAGTTGTTGTAACTTGGATGCTTTTGGATAATGTCTCTGTATGTGTGTAGGGTCGTCCAGGCCTGATGGGACCAAAAGGAGAGAGAGGGGACTCTGTTGGGCAGCCGGTGAGTCTCACACTGGGGTGGAATTAGGAGCATGTGAACAGACTGTAGTTTGTCTAATACAAAAGATACTGGTTGGGAATCTGCAAATGAACCATGTACAATTTGCTGTGACTTATTCGCGCCTGTTTGTTGTTATTACTTCTACTACAGTATGAAGTTTTATAGCACCTACTTTTCCCCTTTTAGTCTCTGTGTACTTCAAATTGTCTTAAAGCTCACCTTGTTCTATTGTCCATTTTTTTTTGTGTTCTTCTCAGGGACCTCCTGGGCCTCCTGGACCACCGGGCCGCCCAGGAATATTCAACTGCCCCAAAGGAGTAAGCACATACAAGCACACATTTTCATTAACACATGGTTTGAACTCAATTCTTTTCAGTTATCACCTGTTTTTATGTTTTAAATGCTTACTGCCCTCTCTCCTCTCCTGGTTTCTGAAGACTGTGTTCCCCATCCCTCCCAGACCCCACTGCAAAATGGCTGTAAGTTCCTATGTATATAACCATATTGATATTATAGCATGCGTTAATAAAATCTGTTATCACAGCCTGTGTTGCTGAACTTTATGGTTTTACTCATTTCTTTTTATGAAATTCCACTGATTTGTAATCACAAATTAATTCACTGTCTTTGTCTATGATCCTCCTCACTTGTCAATAATCGAAATAATATATTTATTATATAAATATTGGCCTGCAGCAGTGTATCAGATATAGTGTGATGTATAATTAACTTTCTCCTACACCAGCTGTATGAAAGTTATTGTTCAGGTGGATCAGTTATCTACAGGCCTTTGGAGACTGTGTGTCCTCATTAACCCTCAATTTCCTGCATAATTTCTCATTTTAATTTACGTTTCAAATTCCCAACTACTGTTTTTGTGTTATTCCCATTCAGGCTCCTATACACCAACACTTTCACTCTCTGTTTCTTTTGCACATCTCCCCTCTTTTTCTTATGTGTACAGATAAAGTGCATGTTTCTCTATGTAACATTTTCTCACTCAGCACTACTCAGGGACACCATATTCCTGCATGCTGCATGTCAAGTCTGGCATGGTCAGAGCTAAGTGCCAAAAACACAATAAGGTATCCACAGACAATCTGCGCTGGTCATTTGCATGTTTATTATAGTATTAACACTACAGAAGTAATGTGACTCTTTTTTTCCTGACAAATTCCTATGATTGTGATTATTAAATTCACTTGTTACTGACTGCTGTTAATGTTTGTGCTCCATTACTTCAGCTCAATCCCAATGGAACCATTGCAGTTGGTAAGTTGGATCGTTAACTATGAATTATGAAGCCTAATATCTGTTTTATCCACTCCCATCAAAATATTTCTGATGTTACAGAATATTTAGGATGTTGGTTACCAAAAAGTTACTTAAAAAATACTTTCAACAAGCATATTTTTTACAATGCAGTTTAGCAACTGATTTACGGCTTTTTGTCTCCAAGGTAACTGTCAGACGGGTCTAAAAGGAGAGAAGGGAGAGAGAGGCGTTTCTGGGATACCAGCCCCACAGAGTGAGTCAGGACTTTACATTTTGTTGCTTAAATCAAATCAAAGGATAACAGTGCTCCCAATGAAAAATATCTGATTAAACAAAACCATTAAATGGCTTTGGATATCTCCAAAGAGGAAATTAATATTTAATAAAGAAGAAATCCAAAAAGAGCTCAAAGAAGTGTGTTCTGAAGAAGGGCACTTTGTTTTGTATTTTCTCTGTATTTTCCCAGTGTTTGCTGGTATATTTAATTAAATCTACCTGCTGTGATGAAACTAGTTTTAGAATATCCTTAATGTTTCTACTCCTTCCCCTGTTTTCTTTTTTATAGATCCGTTTCTTCCCAGAGGAGGCTGGGTAAGTTTCAAAACAAAGGTCTTTGTTTTATTTCGGGAACATACTGGTTTAATGTGCCATAAGACTCAAGTGTGTGTGTATGTTATCACAGGGGGAAAGAGGTGACCAGGGTATCAAAGGGCAGAAGGGAGATAAGGGGGAGGCCGGTATGCCAGGGCTACCAGGTGTCCCCGGGAGACAAGGACTGGTGGTGAGTCAAGAGTCAAAGTCAAAAGTTCCATGGGTTGACAACTGTATCGTCTAAGGCGGTCAGTAACTTCTTCCTGACATGTTTCAGGGACCAAAAGGAGAGTCGGTGCTCGGTCCTCCAGGCCGCCCTGGCGTGCCAGGTTCACCAGGTATCCCAGGCTATGGGAGACCGGGTCCTGTCGGTCCTCCTGGGCCACCAGGGCCTCCAGGACCCCCTGGGTCACCCTCAAGATATGGCTCAGGTACAACTCATCAGTCATACATATGTTTTAAGATTACAGCAAAGTTTAATACTGTATACCATTCTTATATCTGATGAGATCAAACTGCCAGTTGTATGAAAGTTTGCTGACATTTTTGTAATGGCAGCTGTGACCATCACTGGCCCCCCTGGACCTCCTGGACCACCTGGACCTCCTGGATCTTCGGGGAACGCAGCATCTGTAAGTTAATTAGTTTCTTCTGGCCTCAGTATGTATACAAAAATAGTTAGTGTTACACCAGCATGCCAACTGTTGATGATTACCTTCAGAACTAGAACTTTTAATAGTTAACCACGCCACCAGCCTCCTTCAGCAAATGTAACTGGACCTCTGTGTATTTGTTTGTCAGCTGAAAACATTTTCGACCCGGGAGAGTATGATGCAACAAACTGTCAGGGACGCAGAGGGAACTCTGGCGTACATCACAGCAACAGGAAGTCTTTTCCTCAAGGTTTCCCAGGGATGGAAAGAGATACAGGTAAAGACTTGAACAAGTGTTGTATATTTAGGTTAATCCCATATTAAATCACCCTGATATGCAATGCTAAATATGATTTTAAACCAAATGTGTCCATGAATGTCAGATTATTAAACAGGCAGATTTCAATTCTTTATACCATGACCAGTTGTGTAACCTTTTCAGCTGAAAAATGAAGCTGCAGCATTCAGTATGTAGGAACGTCCCCTGGAGGTGCCCCCTTTTTTAAAAGTGACCTGCATGTAGGTCAAGGCTGAAGTGATGCAGCAAATAGAACGGTGTAACAGCAATAACAGCAGCGTAGTTGTTTTTTTTATTCCTTACTTGGAAGTTGTCATGGTCAGCGAAGCATTGAGTGAGTTTGATGATTTGTCTTTGAAACCTGTCAAAATCCAGAACTCATTTCAAAATTCACTGTACAGTGGAAAACATGTCTTTTTGGGAAAAGAATGATTTATATGTGATTTTTCTGACTGTGAATCAGTGCTCCAAACATTTTGGAAATATTTTGAGAAGCCAAACTTTCTCTGTATTCAAGAAGATGATCAATGATTCATCAGTCAGTAATTAATGCATAATTTATTTTAGTATCAAAATATCGTGTTTTATACATAATGTAACAGACTGGTTGTTGTTTTTATTTTTGAAGATGAACTCAAATAACATGGAATCTGTTGTACCGTCTTGATGTTTGTTTTCTCCTCACAGCTCGGCAGTATGATCTACCTCTCCAATAATATCATACCACAGGATGAGGTAGTTGCTGATGGCATTTTAATCATTGAAAAAAAATGTTTTTGTGGAATATTGTATGTGCCCAATTCATCTATTTAACATCTCTTTTCAACTCTTCATTTAGCCTCGAGTCGCTTATCAGATAAGAGGAGACACGATGGAAAGAATAAGTTCAGTTAAAGAGAGGGTGAGTTTAAATGTCATATTATTTTAAAGACATACATACCAAGTGTGCACACACTTTTTCATAGTTATGGTAGATTTTTTTGACAATGTACAGTAAGTCGGTCATTATTTAAGGTTACACTTAAACAGGATTCTTCCAGCCTCCTGGCGTCAATGACTCCTGCACATCCCCAGACTAACACTGAAGCGATGGCTTCCTCTCCCTCCAGCTCAACTTGGTGGCCTTGAACCAGCCCCACTCAGGGGACATGATGGGACTTGATGTGGCTGACCGGATGTGTTATGAGCAGGCCAATGCGATGGGTTTGGCTCCGAACTACAGAGCCTTCATTTCATCCCACAGGCAAGACCTGGTCCATGTGGTCTACCCTGGTTTCCGTGAAAATCTGCCAGTTACGAACCTCAGGGTGAGTCTGCCCCCCTGCTGTGTGTTGATGTTAAAACTTTTATCAGGCATGTGCCCTCCACATACAGAGGGTTTCTGGTTGTATCTAACCTGTTACATGTCTTCCTTCAGGGAGACATTATGTTCAGGAACTGGCGAGCAATTTTCAACGGCGATGGAGGTCCAATCAATTCCAGGATGCCCATCTACTCCTTTGATGGCCGGGATGTGTTAGCTGACCCCTTCTGGTCAGTAAACTTGGTTGTCTGCCTACGTCTTTGTTTGTTCTCTTGTGTGTGTCACGTTAATATCTTCTGTTCTCTGTCTGTCAGGCCTCAGAAGAGCATCTGGCACGGCTCCAGCAGCAGGGGTGTCCGAGTGGTGGACAAACACTGCGAGACGTGGCGAGCGGACCACATGTCCGTCATGGGCCAGTCATCCAGTCTGACCTCAGGTCTGCTCCTGGGCCAGCAGACGCGAAGCTGTTCCAACGAGTACATCGTCCTTTGCATCGAGACCCATAAAAACCCTTAAGCCCCTCCCACATCCCATACCACTCCACCAAAGACCCCACCCCAGCCACCGTAAATGTTAAACACTCGGGGAAAAGATTTGTCGTTTTCAGCACAACATTGGTGCTATGTGTAGAATTTTGTGGGTTTCAAAGCAGAGGACCACATTTAACACCCCAAGAGGATGTCAGTGCATATTTTTCACCTTCTCTTTTTTCTTTCTGAGGGGTGGAAAGTTTAAGAGGCAGTAACAAACTCTTGACAACAGCAAAGATGTATTCTGGGAAGGTAAGCTAACGTGACATTGGTGCTACGCTGTGGACATGAATTAACTTTGTGGATTTCTTGCAAAGCAAATTTTGCACCCTAAAGGAAATGTCTTTGTGCCGTAAAGCAATATGATAGATTTCCCATTAACTCCAGCATTGTGGCACATAATGTACAATACAAAAATTATGTAAAACACAAAACAGCCAGTCTTCTTATCAATGATCACATTAATTCATGGCAATAATACAATTCTCTTAAAGTGAATGTAGTAATGATGTATTAATGTTAAAATGATACACGCAGCACCTTTAACCTCTTATTAAAATAAAAAGTTGCAACAAGATTAGTTTGTCACTTTACAAGAATCAAGCAAAGTAACACAAATGGCTTCACATAGTCACCGGGGTGTGTTGAGGATAAGACGTCTCTTTTACGTTTGTCTTTTCGTCCTCCAAAAGACTGAAAGTAAAGACTGAGGACATACGTGGCTGCAGGAATCTGCACCTCTCCTGAAACATGGCAGTTCTTACAAATGATAGATTTCCAAAGACTTTTGCGATAGAAGCATAAAAAGGCTACTTTCATTGTTTTGTTTACAGGTTGTCATGGACGTTTTTTTTTAAATAACTTTTTATGAATTTCAGGAGAAGTTTACTCAATATGTCAAAGGCCAGAACTTTCCACAACTTGCATAGTCTCGTCCACCAACAGGACGACCAGACAACCAGTGTTGCCACCAAAGTAATTTTTGATGCACTGTACTTTGTTTTTTAAATATTTCTCAGTTCAACATTTTCGTCTTTGAATGTTGTTTGTGTTGTAGCTTTTCATACACCTTGGTGTTCTCACTCCTTAGCAGCTCTTTCTCTTAATAGGCTATTTAATTTAAATTCCATGATTTATTTATACCGTCACAGCACATAACATGAAATCAAATTTAAGAATGTAATTTATCGTTCGTTGTTTGTAAAATGACTGTTTCTTCTCACTTTTTTGCCTTTCTTTTTGTACAGTTTTTTTTTTTTTTTTTTTGTAAGCTTGATAGATTTCTGAACAATGAGGATAAGTCAAAACCAAATTCCACCTAGTGTAGGCATACCAATTGAAACAAGCAAAAATATTTTCATGTTGAAAAAAAAAAAACCCCAATAATCCATTAGGAAATTTCATGGGCAAAAGTGAGAGCACATGTTTTTGTATAAATATTGATGCATTGTTGAATAAAGGTTTTTCTTTTCATAACCTGTTCTTGTTTCATTCTCAATGTAGTGCAGAAAATAAATAACCATAAGTAACAGTCAAATTTTCAATGAACAGAGAAGGGGCTATTTTATTTCTTTTGCGCCCTTCATTCTTTCTATTTTCATTGGTAATATTAAAGACTAGGAAATTCCAAAGTATTTCATGTTGTGGCAGGTAAGATCATTGAACTAATTACAAATATTTAGATATTTGAGCAGCAAAAAAGAGGATAATTCACTAAGTTAAAAGCTTTGAAAAAATGGAAACAGTGTAAGTGAAGGGGTTGAATGTTTGACATCCTCTTCCTCATCAATGTTCTTGAATGTGTTGGGAGTTCCCGCTTTAAGACGCCTGTTTTTCATGTCAAATATAAACACTGAATATAAAATTTGTCTATAACTCACAGAAATATGGTATTGGCAAGCGCACATTTCAAGCATGTTATTTATTTTGAGCACTGTACTATTTTCACTTTCTACTTTCAAAGGAATAACTAAATAAAATTACATACCTTAGTTTTAGGAAACTGGATATTTCAGCATTTATTTACATCTGTCAATTGTCATACGTTTCTTAACTTTGTTTAATTTTTTCCATGTTTTTAGGTTTGTAGAAAATCGTAAACACATTTTAGCTTCCGATTTCGGGTGTAGACTTCATAATAAGAGTAGGTTAAACAGGAATCCTAATGTCCAACTTTTAATTTTTCACAATCCTAAATTGTTTCCATGTCTTTAAAATTCAGCTTTTTAATATTCCGTGTAGACATAATAAATATGAATTTTCTTTTCATTTTAGGGAAGGGCAATAATTCTGTAAATTTCCCAGTTTGATGGAGATGAGAGCTTAGGAAAATAGGAAAATAATTAGACCTATCATCACGACAGAAAATGTTATACATATTGAGTCTGTATAATGCAAGTCCTATCATACGTTCATTTATGAAAAATAAAAATGATAAATGAGGTCAGTTTGAGGTCATCCGTGATGCTTTTATTCTGAAGGACGTAGACCGGAAGTGTTTACAACATGTAACCGGCGGCCAAATGGCGACACCATGGACTATTTAAAAAGAGCGACACACGGAAGTGCTACTGTAATTTTTGCACTGAGAAACATGATTTTTGTGTTGCTTTTCGTTTCCCTTCTGTGTCTGCCGTTTAATTCTTCAACCAAGAAAAATGACAGACCCATAATTGGTGAGTTTATGTTTACATTATGTTATTTAGGCTAACCTAAATTTAAGCTAACCTAAACCACCAACCAACCAAACCACGTATTATAGATTGTTTTAACTTGTAAAGTAATTGCATTATAACATTAGTGTGAAGTCACTTAATTACACGTGTTAAACTGTCTGTGTTTTTCTTTTGAAAGGTGTCCTGGCTCAAGAAGTTTATTCACCAGAACCCAATAAAACTTCTTACATTGCTGCTTCTTATGTCAAGTACCTGGAGTCAGCGGGAGCGAGGGTTGTCCCTATCATGTGAGTCTCTGTTACAATTATCTAACAAGTCTAATAACTGTCATTCCCACAGTAGATAAGGGCTTTGCTAACAGCTGTGTTGTGTGTGAACTGCAACCTTTAACCTCTCCTTTTTCATGTGTATAGGATTAACAAGACACTGGAGGAGTACAAGACACTGTTCAACTCCATTAATGGGTAAATGTCTTGGAATATATTTAGCTAATTTAGCAGTCGGAGCCTATGTGCTTTGTGTAAATTCATTACAAAATGAATAATGAGATATATGTTTGTTTCAAAAGTAAACAACTTAATGTAAGGGGGTGGGCAAAATGATAAACTTTTTCTTGAGTTTATTTTAGTGAACAATTTAAGGCCAGTCTTGTAACGCAAATGTCCCATTTTGTTTTTGTTTTTGTTTGGTATATGTCATCAGGAATTTCACTTTTGCAACACTGAATGAGTCTGCATTGTTTATGACCAATGCACCAGCTGTAACTAGCCCTGTTTGTGACTATGTCAGCCACTCATATTAATTAGCAATTAGCAGCATGCAAGAACACTGGTATGACAAACCTAAATTTTGCAGGTAAGCTTTTAAGGCAATATGAACACGTGGCTACTTCCAGAGATACAAATACGTTGTATAGTCAGCATTATTGAATATTTGGTGCATCGATTCCAAATACAATCATGTCAAATGGAAAGAGGTGAACTCATCAAACATCTGGCAACCCGCTGACCCCATAACACATCACCCTGAGTTACACCTCTGGGTGCTGCAAGCATATTACATTATAAAGTTTGATATTATTTTGTTTACCCCCTGCATATATTAATTAAAAAAATGTTGGTTTCTAACATTTCAATTCCTGTGTGTGTGTGTTTTATCAACAGGATCCTTTACCCGGGCGGCAGTGCCAGCATTACCTCATCTGGTTATCAAAGGGCTGCAAAGATCTTTTATGATCTTGCTATTGAGGTAAATGTGTTTTTAAAAATTTATAACAAAGTTGTAATGTGTTGATGTTGGATTACTTTGAATACTGTATATGGTCTTTCAGGCAAATGATAGAGGCGACTATTTTCCTGTGTGGGGCACCTGTCTTGGATATGAGCAGCTGACCTATTTGACAAGTGGAAAGAATGTACTGTCACGTACCAATACGCTTGATGTGTCATTGCCTCTTGACTTCACTAATGGTATGGATTTGTCTCATCAGATATACTTATGATAACTTATCAATAAGAGAATTCCTAATGTTCAATCAGCAGTGTATGGATGGATACAGTTACCTTTAGCTCTGAAGATCTAGGTTCACGTCTCAACTGTAAACATAAACTCATATCTTTAATTTTTTTTTCATCTATTTAACTATATTTATCTAAACATAATGATTAGAGTGACAAAAGTGGTGAGGTGGATAAAGTTTGTCAAGTTTGTTAAGTTTAAATGCTAACATAGTCAAAATTTCTGCACTAAATACTTACATTTTACCTTTTTATTAATTTAAAAAAAAATAGGAGACCGTTTGACTAGTGTCAGGGGTGTAGTGTCAGAGGGCTGTCACAGTTTACAGGACAAAAGTGGACCTTCTTTACGTGAGTTGCTTTAAACGTCTTATGAAAATGTGTAAATCGTTATAATGTTATGATCCATCTGTAGAGACCCAAGACAGCCGGATGTTTAAACTCTTTCCAGCTGAACTCATGACAGATCTGGCTTCTGAGCCGCTGACGGCAAACTCTCACAAGTGGAGTGTGTCATTGTTGGTAGGTCATTCATTGCTGTTATGATTAGAAAAGGGTTCAATCACCAACATTATAAACAGCATTTAGTAATGGGTGCAGTGCAAAAGCCACAGAATGTCAACTGCGAATGTACAATAGAGAAATGTGAATTTTTTTCTCCCTCAAACATGTCAAAAATAGTATTCTGACAATAAAGAAAGTATAAAAGGACAAAACAGGATGTAGTGTAATTGGGTGCATTGTAACTAACCTCTGTGTCTTTCAGACTCACAACACAAACGAGGAACTGAAGAAGTTTTACAAAATTCTCTCCACAAATATGGATGGAAACATAGAGTTTGTGTCAACAGTGGAAGGTAGTTATAATGCAGCATCACTTCATCACAAGTTTAGAGGCAAAATGAAGTATACTGAAGGGAGCTTAAATGTGTAAATTAAATTTCCTCTTTGTTTACCTCTCGGCAGCTTATGATTACCCAATTTATGGGACACAATGGCATCCAGAAAAAAATGCATTTGAATGGACGAGGCCTTATGTTTCACACTCTCCATCAGCAGTCAAGACCACCTTCTACATGGCTTCATTTTTTGTCAATGAAGGTATGAACAGCACAGCATTATTTTCTGTTCTTTAACTAGAATAGTCAGCAGCTGTGTGATGGAGCCTTTGTGATGTGTAAATGTGGCATTGTTTTCTCTCCCTGCAGCCAGGAAGAACTTTCACAGCTTTGAATCCGCAGAGGGGGAGAGCGAAGCGCTGATATACAACTACAATCCTGTTTACACTGGGCAGCAGAGTGTCTTCGAGCAAAAATATTTTTTCTGATGTCTGTTTGCAGAGTGCTTTCCATATTCAGCCGCTGATTGGCTGTCTCTATCGTGTCACTTGTGAATGTTTACAGGTAATTTCTACTTGTTTGGTTTTGCATTTGCTGCTCTCTCTGTTTGTTGAATCTGCAACAAAACAAGCTGAAAACTAGAAAAAGGATAGTTTTATACATGCAATATAAATCCTGATGCAGTACAGGATAAAGTTTGTGTTGAATTTCTTAAAGCCAATACATTTTGATGCTGATAATGATTTTTCAAAGCTGCACAAATCAGTGTATTTATAGCAGCATTACTCTTTGTTATGTGAAAGGGGTTGCTCATAGTGATGAACCCATGGAGAATTATCACTCAGCCTCGTGGTTCTCCTCACCTCTACGGACCATTTAATCATTTTCCACTCCCTGTTTTGGTTTTCAGGCCCGCAAACTCTATTCTCATTAACCCTGCTTTCAGTCACAGAAGGCAGCTGTTTTTAGCAAAAATGTTCTTACAAAAACTACCCAAAACCAAATGGTGAACAGTTTGCGACTTTCTGGTGAACATGGTTACCAGCTAAAGAGCCAGAATATCTCTCCGGATTTATGGGAAACCAAAACATAGCTGAAAAGAGTTAATGCTTGATCAATGCTTGTTTCAAAAGGTGGACAGAAATGTGGCTCTATCCTAATGATTGCTCTGTGTCTGTAAGAATAAGCTTTTTTTTTTGCTAACAGCTTTATACTTTATACAGTGATAATGTGTAAATATTCAGCTTGCAGGGTGTTCTGCTGCCCCCAAGTGGCCAAATAAATAAATAAAAAAAATTAACTAATGAGACAGATGAGTCAGAAACATTGAAGGCTGATAAAATATCTATTTTTTATTCTAACATTTACCTTCATGCCACAATCTGCCATTAATCTCCTTCTATGCTTTGGATAACAAAGTTGAGCGTCTCGAAAAAGTCCTCAACCACTGGCAAGAAAGTTTGATGTTGCCATTGGCATTTATAAAGTCCACTTTCAACTCGATTCAAGGACAGCAACAGGAGAACAGAAATGAATAGTCAAATGTAACTTCCAAAATGCTTTATGCACAAATAACACTCAGGTAATATTGTTTCTTTTTTCTTTTTTAGAATAAAATGATATTTGAATAACATTTACACATCAAGCTGACGAGACTGGGTTCTCAATCACAATACTACTGGAAATGTAATTTATGCAATCCAGTAAGGAACATTCAAGATGTCAAAATTACCATGTGGAACTGATCAGGGATAGTGCTGCAAATAACCTCTTAACATGCACTGAAACATAACACAAATGGCCATCCAAATAAAAAATTGAAAAATGGAAAACTAAATTTGTGCCTCAGGAATTTATCATTTTGGATTACGTATTTGCATGACTGACTCTGAAGCTAACACCATGTTTTCCCTTATATACAAATGCATAATTTCTCAGTGTATAACACTACTCCTAATGACTTCCTGCCTTTAACCTTGTACAATGTATTCACTGATTTAAGCCAAGAGTAAGACAGCACTTCCAAAAACAAACACTTCAGCTTCTGCACTGGTTATACATTTTCTTCCCCTACCATTCTTAAACATCTTAAAGCAATGACGCATGCAGAGTCTGTACATTTTAGCTAGGTGTCATTGGGCCTATTTCCAGTGAATGGTAATTTTCTGTGAAACTTCAAAATCCCTTTACAGTTTCTGAATGAAGTGCTAGCTGTTGGTGCTAGCTCTTTTAACTGACTGGGAAATATGCTTATTCACTTTCTTGTCTTGTCATTTGATGAAAATATTGATACCATCTGTCAAATATTAAATTACTGCCCATTAGCTTAGCTTAGCGTAAAGACTGGAAGTGTCGTAGATACAACTTTATAGATAAGTGAATTAATAATACAGATGAGATTTCTTTCAGTCATGCATTAGTATTCATTGTGTTGCATTTTTACAGTTTAATTTTTCCTTTGCCTGTGCCTGTTAAATGATTTTAGTACTATGTGATTAGAATTTGAATATTGTAGATCTGCAATGCAGAGTGGTGTCTGCGTTGATTGTGATCGATTGTGCGGTGATGGACTAGTAATGCCTCAGGATCCCGGTAGAGGGGAACCGTCGTTCAAAATAGATGAATGAACACGATAACTGCGTGTCGCTTCAGTCCTCATTATTTCCCTGTTTAAGGTAAAAACAAACATACTGTACACATATCATTGTAAATTTGACAAAACCTTTTCCTGGTAACTGTTGTCTACTGTTTTCCATTGTTTGATAAATTTTGTACTTCGTCGAAGTGCAAGCTGAGCTAGCGTTAGCTACTGCTACTGCCTAACTGTTGTGGCGCTATTTACATGTCCACTGAGAGACTTTTGGTTGTATTGTGTATAAAGTCATTCACGATAGGTGAGTGAACATGAAAGCTGCCCGTCACTTAATTCTTCGCCTTTTCCCTGTGAAAGGGCACAACGGAGGAAGGTGAAAAACAGTTAGCTTAGTTTTGTCGGCAAGTAAGAAAATCTGTCTAGACGCACCTCTGGCAAGTACAGGAAGTTAATGCTACAGGCTAAAAGATAGTCAAGGTAATGACCCCTGTTAAACCAGAAGTTGAAGTTTTTTACACTTTGGTTTTTGTACGGATTAAACAGGTTATAACATTCTAATAGTTAGCATCAGAGGAGCAAGTTCGAATAGTTCGCTACCTTTGGACAGAGCTTAGCTAGCTGTGTCTCAGCCGTTATACTAAGCTAATTGGCTGGTGGCTGTAACCTAATATTTATTGGACAGATCTGAGTGGTATCAATTTCGAATAAGAATATTTCCCAAAAATATCAAACTATTCCTATAAAATTAGACTTGTTGTAGTTTATAACTGCAGTCCCACAGCAGGATGTTTATAGTGAAAGTAAGGCACAGTGACCAAATCAAGTTAATGCTTCAACATTGGTAAAAACCAGAGCATCACAATAAAACTGTCTAAAATGAACATTAATAAAAACCCATGGCGTTTTTTTTTTTTTTTTTTTTTTTTAAACCTCCAAACATTTTACCAGTTGGAGAATTCTGTCAGCATCACTAAAATACATAAGATGAGGCTACGTTTTGAAACCAACATGAGGGCAAACATGATACCAAAAGAAAATATATCAGTAATAGCTGAGTGAACATTTGTGTGCTATTTTACATACTGTAAGAACAAGAGACACAACCACAGTCCAACATGGAAAGTTCTTCACAACTTTAAAAATAGTAACATTTCCTGTATCCACACAATTCCAGACACCCCTTAGAAACACTGCCAACCAGTGTTTTTCATCAGGCGTCTGATTTTTCATCGATATACAAGCCCACGAGTTATGTGCTATAAGGTGTTCCTTCTCCTTGCAGATTGAAAAGTCTGTGTGAGAGCTGATGCTTTCTCTCCACTGCTTCTGAGGAGCTGGTCCATCCTGCTGTGAAGGAGACTGCTTCCTGTTAGATCAATCAGTATATTCCAAAACATCATGTCAGGTCATCAGTCTTTGTTGGCTCTCTGGCTCTCTCCCTTTTGGATTTGAACTTAGGGCAGGAGATGAGGATGGGAGGATGGATGTTAGGAGTTGATCCGTCGTCTGCTGGAAGGGCAGTTTCAGGTTCAGCATGCTGACACGGGTGGGGTGGGTGGTCCAAACGCAAACCAAAACAAATGGAAAGAGCAGATGAGAGTTGCATATTGTGGACTATTGGACACCAGTGTTGTGGTAGATGACTACATGGGTGGGGGAGGATTTGGGGGGCACAGGAGGAGCCCTAAAAGGCCAAGCTAACCCTCGTCTTCGCTCTCTTCTTCCAGAGCCTCCTCAAACACTCTCTCTGGTAGCCTGAAGCATTCCTCAAAGAAATTCACCAGGGACTGACTGAGGTGCTGCCGTGTGGCTTCGCTGTGAATGAAGTGGCCTTCATCTGGGTAGATCTGAGACACAAAGAATAAGGTGAGAACACACACACACACACAGTTAGATTTCTTCAATAGGGCAGAGAGTTCGAGAAATCCATGTCATGCTGCACATATCTATCATTTTTTTCTTTTATTAGAGGAGAGAAAGGGGGTGAATGATATGGCCAGCTGTGCCAACCAGCAGAAATGCGATTCAAAGTTGACACCTCAACCCCCAGGCCAAAAGAGCCTTTACTTGCATGACATAGGTTTTTTTCAGTAACATTATGATTATTGCAAAATGTGCCTGAAGAAACTGGATGCAAACTGTTTTTCATTCCAGAAAACTATTATTTCTCTGGTTAGAGGGGGCAAAAAACAAATTCTAGAGACCTAATTTATTTTTTGTGGTTTAGTATGTTTGGATTAATGGAGAATCCATTAATGTGTAGAATTGAGAGCAAACCAGTTTGCAGACTAAAGAAGAAGTAAAATAAATAAATATGTATATTATGAGAAGCCGACCATACTTGCACACACATATCTAAATATTCAGTATGTCTGTATCCGGAAGGCACCACACTTTAACCGGAAGTTGCTACCACAGCTAACCACTGTTGCGATGATGACTAGGCGTATTCGTTAAGGTGCAAACATGAAGAATGCTCATGTAATTTTCATTATTTTGATTAGCTTCCAGGTCTGTCTTTTAAACCAATAGAGACCCAATAGTCCAATAGAAACTTTGTTATAAATTTTTTCCAAAGTTTATTCCCAGTTGAACTAGGAGCTGCTGGGTTGCATGATGGATGATCTTGACTGTCTAAACAACCCACTTAGCTCTCTTTCCATGTTGGGGTGAACAGCACTTGATAATTGACTGGTGTTTTCTACAGCGATGGTGCTGATCATAGATGGCGTTGGAAGCAGAGTCTGCAGCAAAGAAACTGCTTCAGCCTGCTCTCCGTTGTTGGCCACCATTATGCATCTTGCCTCTACCTGTTTCTGCGCCACCTTGTGGTAGCATCATCCAGTTAGTGTGGTGCCCTGTGTATGCATGTATGTACATGTGAAGTATTCAGTTTTGGCCTAAGCGGCTTCTCATAGTGTGTATAAATATATATATGTGTGTGGGTGAAAAAAAATGAATAAAACGTTTTAATGCCAAGTAGCACATTTAATCTTGGAAAACATCAGGCAAGGATACAAATATCACTTTTTTTTTTTTATTAGTGACATAGTAATAAAAAAAAAATGTACGTTACAGAGTGCAAGGTTTAGTCTTGTTTCTTCCAAAACCAAAAGGGATTCAATTTATAATGATTAAAAAAAGAAAGCACATTTTCATCATTAATAATTTTCTTTAAATCAGCCAATTAATTCAGCACCAATGGGGGTTAGATTTCTGGAGTATGAGCTTAACGCAAACACAGTGGGGTCCAAAACTCTGAAACTGCTTTAAGGGCATGGGAAAGTGGTTTCAGACTCTTGGACCGTACTGTATTTCAACTAAGTTATCATGTTTACTTGTGTTGACCTTAAACCTAGCAGAGGCTACAAGTTAACGCGTCTGAGCGCAGTAACCTGTCTATCGGTCAGTAATGAGCTCTGATGAACATTCAGCTGCAGTACATTGTATCCTAATTGGATTAGTCCTGGTGTTAACGCAGGATGCCCAAGAAGGTCTCATAAGCTCATTATGTGGAATGAAGGCATTGTGAGGGGCTAATCCTCTGCCTGCTGTGGGCTCCCCACTGGGACCACAAAGCTCCCAAAGGTTGGAGAATAACTGAACCAGGGAAAGAAAGACAAGCAGAGAAATTGGACGCTGAGCTGCCATTACAAATGAGTGGGAGTTAAACCACATACCTGTAAGGTGTAGTTGGCCTTTTCATTGATGAGCTGCGCGATGAATTTTGCTGTATGTTGGAAATGAACTTTTTCTGTAAAGACAGATGCCAAAACATCAGATTTGTGTTTTCTTTTATATCTTTTATATATGTTTCCGTGACTCATGACTCACCATCAGCTGTTGGATGGATAATAAGAAACTTCTTGTCCATAAACTGAGATGCTCTGTGCGCTAAATTTGCCATCTGAGGTGTAAAGACATGGACACAAATTAGAGCAAATGGATATTACAGTAATTATCCCACCTAGATCTTTAAGCAATCGGAGCTTACTGTGTATGCCCTTGGATCAGGTTTAGGCAGTCCAAGATATCTCTCTGAAAATGCAGAGGCTGGAGGCGAAAAGAAGATTTCAATTAAAACTTTGCTTTTGACACCAAAATCAAAATGTCATATCAGTAACAAGATTGATGCATCATTTCTGTCCATTCTGAGAAGTCAAGTGCACATTTCCAGGTTTTTCCTTCTCCACATTCAAATGTATTCACCCATCTACATATTCTTTAGTCCTGGAGCTGTTGCGGAACGTCTTCATTTGCAATTCCAAACTCATACAATGTCATGGCATGTCTCTCACCCCCTCTGGCAAAAGCGAGAGAAATCAAATAGATGGGAAATTCGTCAAACTGCGAAAAGGAAAAAAAAAACAGCTCCTCCTTAATTTGCAGTTTCCTGACTCGGTGCACCTACAGCTACAAGAGTACTCTCTCTCTCTCTCTCTGTCTGTCACTCTCCTGATACGCACAACTCTGCATTTCACACATCTTATTCCTTTGGTATCCGAGGCAAGGCTGGTGTAGATAACTTTGTCTGGCACTGTTATGATTGGGTTCCAGGTGTATCGGCACCATCACACTGACACTGTGAACAGGCTCATCTTTTTTTTTTTCTCTCTCTTTCACAGACATACATGTGAATGTATAAGACAGTGACTGAAATAAAATTCCAGCTGCAGGGGTAAAGGTGCTAGATTCCTTTTGAATAGTCTATGACAGCCGTGCCTAGACCTAAGTGATTATGCAGGGTCTACAGCTTTTTTGCATTGGAGCATACAGGTGAAAAAAATTCCATCGCAAACAAACGGCTTACCGTATAATTCAAAGTCGGTGATGGGTGACAGGACAGCTCCACATTTTACAGGAGACTCCTCACCGCTGACCAACAAGCTGGTCACATAGCCGCCATACACCTGAGACACAAAGAAAATACATGTTATCACAAGTGGTTTCACAAGCTGACACTCAGAGAGCATAATAGTCCAACCTGCATGTTAACAAAGGAATGTATGGCTCTTTTTCTCACCTGTCCAAAAGCTCCAACCCTGGTTTTGTCAATGTAGGGCTCTTTCAAAATAAAACTGCAACAGACAAACATTGGTTGTCGTCAAGAAGCGCATTTACATTTTTGACTTTTGTTTATACTGTCTCACAATGCAACTGTATGTCATACATGCAAGGTGTTTCTAAGGAACTTTTAACTACCACTAGCAACCAGTATAACCTACTGCTTCAATTTCAATTCATGTAAACACAGTTATGGTTTCATAAGCTGTGAGACACGGTTACATATAAAAAACTGTAATTTGATTGTATTTTCAGCAAGTTACATGTTTTCTATATGCTGAAAAGGTTGGGTGAGATGGTTAGTGGTGTTGGAAAGCATCTCCTATAATAGAAGTTTTTGTTTAAATTGCCCCAAAACACCCACATAGCTATTTATCATGTGTTTACTCTTCATATCTTTTAGGTTTTCAAGATAACAAGCAAAAACCTCCTGCTACACATACTTGAGCGCATCCTTCTGATCCTGCTCCTCGAACACACCCACTTTCTTCTGGATCCGGTGAAGCAGGTTGGTGCCCTGGAAGCCGCTGCCCCGTCCATCACAGCGCACCACGACGGCACCGAAGCTGCTCACCAGGACTGTGGCCCAGTCCATGTGAAACCGTTCTGACACCATCTGACCACCAGGTGTCCCATCGCTGCATGTGAAAAACCACAGACAAACCAGATGAGTGAAGGCAAGGCTGCTACATGATTTTTTTCTTATATCCTATTCATTTTTATTTTTAGTTATGAGTTTGTGTCTTCATTATATTATCCCCTAATCTGTCCAAACACTTCTTTTCACAGACATTTGGGACAGATTTGGATGACTGTTATGTACCATGTGTATCTGCGAGCTCGCAGGATTCTCAGGATAAAACCTTAATTTGAAAAGTTTACTTCATCCCAAAGCTAATGTGGCACAATGTTCACAGATAAGAAGTCACGATAAACAAGAAAAGCTTGGATTTGAGCTAAAAGGAAGGGAAGGAATACTAATGAAAGAATGAAGGTGGAAAGGAGGGTAAGTTTCCTCATTTGCAGTGTAATTATTACCCAGCTAGAGTAGAGGACAAAGCAGCGCACCCTCTTGTTAGATTAATAAGCCTGATTAAAAGTCTGTCCGGGAAATCTCCACTGATGAGGACGAGCATGTCCTCGTATAACTTGGAGAGGAATGTGAGTCAGTGCTGCTAGAGCACACAAACTTTTTCTGTGTGTGTGTGTGTGTGTAAAAACATGCGCTCATACATACACAAGCAGGATGAGCGGGTAGTGTGAAGTGTCCACGAAGCCTGCGGGTTTGAGGATCTGCATCGACAAAGCTGTAAACCAGATACACAACAGATATTTTTTTACTTTCTGTTTTTGCTACTATGATTCATTACAAACTGTTAAATTATTTTTTTCACAAAAAAAAACAAACTGATTTGAGTTGCAGAAAATAAATTGTGATATCACCTCGTTCTGGAGGAGTCTCACCTAGGCTGCTACAGTACTGAAATTATAATCACAGCCTACTACAGTGGAAATAAAAAGTATTTGAACCCCTTGGAAGGAGCTGGTTTCATTAACTGCTCATAAAATATGATATGATCTTTATTGAACACAGCCATTAAACACTCTAGGGCTAGTAAGTGAACCCTTGGATTTAATAACTGGTTGAACCTGCTTTAGCAGCAATAACCTCAAACATTATCTTCCAGCAGATCTGAAATATACTGGTGGTGGTGGTGGTGGGGGGTGTTGTTGACGTAGTGACTTGGTGTGACCAACAACAAAATGTTTATTTAATATTCCTGAGTGACATATTCCTCTTACCACACTGGGACCTGCTGCTTCAGCCTCTCCCTCAGCTGTCTCATCTGACTTTCCCATTCAATATCCACCCTGTCAGCGTCTTCTAACGTAATACCACACGTCTCCCTCTATCTCTCTTTCTGTTTGTCTTTGTGCATTAGCAGAACCAAACAGTATATGGGAGCGAGTAAGGAATTGTTAATCAATTCTGGATTGCGACGTTCTGATGGATTTAAAAACATATAAATAAAATGTCAAAGTGAGTTGGCGTTTTTGAAGTCATTTTGTAGTATTATTTACTTTGTCGATTGAATGGTGTATTCAGTATCAACAAAAACAACATAATGATTTGTGTGTTATTATGTTAAATTCTACTTAACAGTTTGGTCATTACTGTAACGTAGATGAAGGTATAACTGCAGACAAATCCAATTTTTTGTTCTTTTTTTTTTTACAGATTTTTTTAATGGTCAACTAAGAACTAATTTGTGCACATTTACATTATTTAACTTTTTACTTCACGTACTATAATCATCCATGTTGATCTCCTTGTAATCCACTGTGGGCATCTGCATGGAGTCCAGGGTCAGCCTCAGGTTCTCATTGTTCTCCAGTTTATATACTTCAGCAATACCTGTAGACAGAACATGCCAAACCAGTTAATGAAGAACATTTGATACACAGATCCCTGGCAACCCAATTATGTCAAAATATGTATTTTAAAGTAAGTGTAAAAACTAAAAATCTTTCACAGAAAATTTGTATAAGTTTGCATATCTGTTGTGTGAAATTGAACAGACTTGACTTGTTGACTTAAGGACAATGAATTAATCGTCCTTAAAACAATTAAAATCTGATTTAAAATTATTATTGCATTCATCTGTTAATTCAAATAAGACTGGAGAATGTGTGGAGCTGTGTGTTTACATTCATACAACATCAGAACCTCTCCTCCTCCCAGACTTTCAGCTTGAGCTCCAACAGATGCAAACCAGAAAAAAACAGACATGAACTGAAGCTGTGACCTGGATTTTCAAGTGGTTGTTGTCCTAAAAAGAGAAGCAGCTCTACTTATTCAACAGCTTACAGATGGTTTTTTGCTAACTTATCGCCACTGGCTGCTGAAGTCGGAGGGGGATGCAGCACATTGTATGCTGGGATTAGTTTGTTTTAAAAATGGTCAAAAAGGCTGCAACCAGAAGGGAAATCAACAGGCTGCTGCCAAATTTTGACAGACTCAGATAAAAGCTGCCTGGCTCTTGGAGGAAAACCTCAATTAAAACTTTGTGAAAGGAAGGACAAGAAGAAGAAGAAGTGGCAGCTGTGCCCGAAGCCAGCATGTTTCTGTGCGCATGCACAGACTAACTCTGACCTGACCTTGTCTCTTGTCACTAGAGTAGAGTCTTAGTAACATATGAAGAGCTAACAATGTTCTTTCACCTGTCGTGGCCTCATATCCTGTTAAAAAAAAGAAAAGCACAAGACATTCTTATTGGCCACATGATGACTGTCATGTTAACTGCAGTATCATTAAAAACCTGTCGGCATGGAAACGTCTCTCTAAAAAAAAAAAGAAAAAGAAAATGCAAACTCACCAGTTTTGTTGGTGAAAATTTGCAAAACATTTTTGCCCTTGTGCTGTTAAACAGGTGAATACATAAAATAATCTACAATAATAAAATTTCACTGCAGCATTTATAGACTTGTTTTTTTAACATAGTCAGGGCAGGGACATCATATTGGTAAGAGTTGACACTGACTGGCGCACACGCAGACTCTGGTAATCAAATTACAGTATGCTGATATTGCCGTCAGGCAGGTCGTAATTTAATGAGGACATCCATTGTGCGGAGTAATATGATTACTTCCATCACGCTGGACTTGGCTTATAGACAAACACTGACTCAGTACACAGGTGGTCATTCGGCACTGCAATGGAAACACTTCTGTCCCTATTTGGACAAGGTCACTTCAATGTAGCTATTATGCTAATGAATACAAGGTCACTTGTAATAACTTTAGCATAATTCAGAGTCTTGTAAATGCAAATCCGCGATGTAACAGGTTGAAATACTCACTTTCTCTGTCTTGCGTCTCGCTTTCGGCGTCTCTCTGTGTCTTGTACACGGCTACAAACGGGATGTCAGGGCCTGAGGAGAAAATCAGAGAGGTTAAAAAATGAGGAACCTGACTTTTAAAGATTTGTAGTTTCATATTTAATCACGTCATTCAGTGGCTCCTTTCAACCAGCCACTGTTTTAATATAAAAGACACCAGTAAATGGGACCTAATCTGCTTGATCTCAATGTATCCAGTCTGTTTTTCCCTTAAGAAACTACTGTACTGAACTACAGGTGCACAGCAATATTTAGTTTCTTTTTAGGCCTGAGTAATATATAGATTTATCATCAAATGCATGCTGATATCCTCCAGTGACTGCACATATTGGGCAAAAAAAAAAAAGGTAAAGAAAAACCAGAGGAGACATCCCAGATCTTTTGTCTTTCAGACAGAGGCAATTCTTCACTTATTCGATTTATGTAATGCAATAGCTGAAATAGCTCGTCCATATCTAGGCCGCAAACAGGCAAAGTCCCTGTAGTTAATCCCTAAAACCTCAAAATGGAGGGAGGAGGGACAGCAAATGTAGTGACTGATGCACTTAGCAAATTGGAAACATGGCACAGGAACACTGCGGTTGAATTTGGTGGAAAATACACCAGCCACTCACTCCCTCCCTCCTCTCTCTGACTCCTTCTCTCTTGTGGGATTGATATCATAACCTCATCACATCAATTCTTGTAGGGAGGCAGCAGAAAGAGAGCTAGATTACAAATGTATGAGGTACAGGACCGTTGGCTTCATCATTGATTTCTGGGGTCAGTGGAGAGGGTTTTTAACAGCATTATGGTCTTTCACTGTTTGATCTGAATTCAGTGACGATCACTTAGAAAGGTTCAGAGGTGATTGACACAAAAGTGTTGGATCAGTGATTAAATATTGATGCTGCAAGACTTCACGTCAGGCTGGAATCACAGAAACATGAATCTTTTGACACCGTGGGCTCTGTTTTTTGTGGCAGTGTGATGACAGTGCCATGACATCTTGATCTTGAAAAGCGCTTTGCCTGTTCTCCTGGTATTCTCACGCCCAGCACAGTGCATCTAGATCAAAGGTGGAAGGAGTAGCGCAACGAGATCAGTCGGCTTTTTGTTGGTGAAAAGTGGCTGTTTGACATTGCAGTGAGAAAAGACATCCAAGGACCATTTTCAGCAAAACACTGATTCCACCATCAGTAAAAAAAAAAAAAAAAAAAACGAAACTAGAAAATGTCACAGTATGATAAAACATTTAGCATAAGGCATTAAAACGTCATAGTATACTAAGGCATAAACTGCCTTACTGTACTATGAATTTATATGCCTTACTAGACTATGACGTTTTTTGACATTTTTATGACTTTTAATGCCTTACTATACTATGACATTTTGTGAACTTTTATGCGTTACTATACCATGACGTTTTTGTGAACTTATATGCCTTACTATATATACTATGATGTTTTTTGAGTTTTCATGCCTTACTATATTATGACTTTTTATGCCATACTATACTATGATGTTTTTATGAACTTTTAGGCCTTATTATACTATAACTTTTTGATGACTTTTTATGCCTTAGTATATTATGAAGTTTTTAGACATTTTTATTCCTTATGACGTTTTGATGACAATTTTATGCCATACTATACTATGACGTTTTTTGAAAATGTTATGCCTTACTATACTTTGAGAATTTTATGCCTTACTATACTATGACGTTTTTTGAAAATTTTATGCCTTACTATACTATAACAATTTTATGTCTCACTATACTATTACGTTTTCTGACATTTTTATGCCTTACTATACTATGATGTTTTTTGACAGTTTTATGTCTCACTATACTATTACGTTTTCTGACATTTTTATGCCTTCCTATACTTTGAGAATTTTATGCCTTACTATACTATGATGTTTTTTGACAGTTTTATGCCATACTATACTATAACAATTTTATGTCTCACTATACTATTACGTTTTCTGACATTTTTATGGCTTACTATACTATTACGTTTTTTGAGAATTTTATGCCATACTATACTATGACGTTTTTTGACTTTTCATGCCTTACTATATTATGACCTTTTTATGACTTTTTATGCCATACTATACTATGATGTTTTTTGAACTTTTAGGCCTTATTATACTATAACTTTTTGATGACTTTTTATGCCTTAGTATACTATGAAGTTTTTAGACATTTTTATTCCTTATGACGTTTTGATGACAATTTTATGCCATACTATACTATGATGTTTTTTTGACAGTTTTACGTCTCACTATACTATTACGTTTTCTGACATTTTTTTGGCATACTATACTATGATGTTTTTTTAAATTTTATGCCTTACTATACTATGACGTTTTTTAAGTATATTTTTGGGGCTTTTATGCCTTTATTCGATAGCACACAGTAGAGAAACAGGAAATGGGGAGGCAGACAGAGGGGGAATGACATGTAGTAAAGGGCCGTCTGATGCGGGACTCGAACCGAGGCCGACTGCAGCGAGCAGCGAGACTGTAGCCTCTACACATGGGGCGCCTGCTTAGACCACTACACCACACTCCATGATGTTTTTTGACATTTTAATGCCTTACTATACCTTGCCTTTTTGACGAGTTTATGCCATATTATGTGATGTTTTTTTATGCCTTACTTTTACCATGACGTTTTTTGACATTTTTATGCCATACTATACTTTGAAATTTTTTTGACGTTTTTATGAACTTTTATTCCTTAATATACTATGGTGTTCTTTGACATTTTCATGCCATACTATGACAGTTTTATCGCTTTTTATACTATATTCTTTTTGGACATGCTATGGAATATCAGAGGTCTGCTTAAACTCTCAGCTCAATTAATCAGGTCTTAAAACATTACTATTTGCTACAGCTTACCAATAAATTAAACATGTAACATCCTATCAGTCTTTGAGGAGTCATCTTCCTGTTTTTGTTTTTGTATTCAATGTTTTTTTTATGCAGTATTGTGTTCAATATGCAATTCATATGGTTGTTTTAATGTCTTTTCACTGCATAACTCCCTGTAAATGCTGCTATAAGTATTTATGTAAGTGGTCGGTTAATAAAAAGGGGAGTGAACAACTGTGGTGTGCGTGTCATTAAAGTATCACATTTTTACGGCGTACTATACTATTATACTTTCTGGACATGATATGGAATGTCTGAGGTCTGCTTAAACTGTCAGCTCATTTAAATTAGGTCTTATAACTTCTTAAGTTTTTTTTGTATACAATGTATTTTTTATGCAATTTTGTCTTTAATATGTAATTTATATGGTTGTTTTAATGTCTTTTCACTGCATAACTTATTGTAAATGCTGTTATAAGTGGCGGGTGAATAAACTGAAGAAAAAAACTGGAGTGTGTTATTAAAGTATGACATTTTATGCCTTACTATACTGTGACTTTATACTATGACTTTTTATACCTTTGTATACTATGATGTTTTTTTTGACAATTTTATGCCATATTAAACGTAATGTTTTTTTATGATGTACTATACTATTAAAGTTCTTGGACATGCTATGGAACAAATGAGGTCTGCTTCACATGTCAGCTCGTTTAAATCAGGTCTTAAAATAATACTATTTGCTGCAGCTTAACAATAAATTATACATGTAACACCCTATTCTTGTTTTTGTATTTAATGTATTTTTTATGCAATTTATTTGGTTGTTTTAATGTCTTTTAACTGCAGAATTTCCTGTAAATGCTGCCATAAATATTGATGTAAGTGGTTGCTTAATAAATTTGAGAGAGAACAACTGTGGTGTGTCTGTCATTACAGTATGAGCATTGATGTAAGCGGCTGGTTAATAAATTCCGAAGAAAAAAACTTGTGTGTGTGTTATTAAAGTATGACATTTTTTATGACATGCAATACTATGACATTTTTATAACATACTATACTTTGACGTTTTTATGAACTTTTATGCCTTCCTATACTGTGACCTTTTTATGAACTTTTATGCCTTAAGATACTGATATTTTTGACATTTATATGCCATACTATACTATGAAGGTTTTAGACATTTTCGTGCTTTACTATACTATGACGTTTTTTGACTTTTCATGCCTTACTATATTATGACAATTCTATGCCATACTATACTATGATGTTTTTTGAGAATTTTATGCCATACTATACTATGATGTTTTTTGACATTTTTATGCCATACTATACTATGACAATTTTATGCCATACTATACTATGACATTTTTTTAAATTTCATGCCATACTACACTATGATGATTTTTGACATTTTTATGCCTTACCATACTATGACGATTTTTGACATTTTTATGCCTTACTAAACTATGATTTTTTTTGAGAATTCTATGCCATACTATACTATAACAATTTTATGCTTTACTATACTATGATGTTTTTTGACATTTTCATACCTTTCTATACTATGATGTTTTTTGACATTTTTATGCCTTACAATACTATGATGTTTTTTGGGGAATTTTATGCCATACTATACTATGATGAATTTTGAGAATTTTATGCCATACTATACTATAATAATTTTATGCTTTACTATACTATGATGTTTTTTTGACATTTTTATGCCTTACTATACTATGATGTTTTTTGACGTGTTTTTTTACATTTTTATGCCATACTATACTATGACAATTTTATGCCATACTATACTATAACATTTTATACCATACTATACTATGACGATTTTTGACGTTTTTATGCCTCACTATACTATGACAATTTTATGCCATACTATACTATGATGTTTTTTGAGAACTTTATGCCATACTATACTATGATGTTTTTTTGACATTTTTATGCCCTACTGTACTATGACAATTTTATGCCATACTATACTATAACATTTTTATACCATACTATACTATGACGATTTTTGACGTTTTTATGCCTCACTATACTATGACAATTTTATGCCTTACTATACTATGATGTTTTTTGACATTTTCATACCTTTATATACTATGATGTTTTTTGACATTTTTATGCCATACTATACTATGACATTTTTTTTAAATTTCATGCCTTACTATACTATGATGTTCTTTGGGAATTTTATGCCATACTATACTATGATGTTTTTGAGAATTTCATGCCATACTATACTATGATGATTTTTGACATTTTTATGCCTTACTATACTATGACAATTTTATACCTTACTATACTATGATGTATTTGACATTTTTATACCATACTATACTATGATGTTTTTTGACTTTTTCATACCTTACTATACTATGACAATTTTATGCAATACCATACTATGACGTTTTTGGAGAATTTTATGCCATACTGTACTCTGATGTTTTTGGACGTTTTTATGCCTTACTATACTATGATGTTTTTTGACATTTTTATGCCATACTATACTATGATGTTTTTTGAAATTTTTATACCATACTATACTATGATGTTTTTTGACTTTTTCATACCTTACTATACTATGATATTTTTATGCCATACTATACTATAACATTTTTATGCCATACTATACTATGACGTTTTTTGACATTTTCATGCCTTACTATACTATGATGTTTTTTGGGAATTTTATGCCATACTATACTATGATGTTTTTGAGAATTTTATGCCATACTATACTATGACGATTTTTGACGTTTTTATGCCTTATTATACTATGACGATTTTTGACATTTTTATGCTTCACTATACTATGACAATTTTTGTGCCATACTAAACTATGATTTTTTTTGAGAATTTTATGCCATACTATACCATAACAATTTTATGCTTTACAATACTATGATGTTTTTGACATTTTTATCCCTTCCTATACTATGATGTTTTTTGCGAATTTTATGCCTTACTATACTATGATGTTTTTTGACATTTTCATACCTTTCTATACTATGATGTTTTTTGACAATGCCTTACTATACTATGACATTTTTTTTAAATTTCATGTCTTACAATACTATGATGTTTTTTGGGAATTTTATGCCATACTATACTATGATGTTTTTTGAAAATTTTATGCCATACTATACTATGATGTTTTTGAGAATTTTATGCCGTACTATACTATGATGATTTTTGACATTTGCATGCCTTACTATACTATGACAATTTTATGCCATACTATACTATGATGTTTTTTGAGAATTTTATGCCATACAATTTTATGACGATTTTTGATGTTTTTATGAATTACTATACTATGACAATTTTATGTCATACTATACTATGATGTTTTTTGACATTTTCATGCCTTACTATACTATGATGTTTTTTGACATTTTTATGCCATACTATACTATGATGATTTTTGACATTTTTATGCTTTACTATACTATGATGTTTTTTGACATTTTTATGCCTTACTATACTATGACATTTTTTTTCAATTTCATGCCATACTATACTATGACGTTTTTGAGAATTTTATGCCATACTATACTATGATGTTTTTGAGAATTTTATGCCATACTATACTATGATGTTTTTGAGAATTTTATGCCATACTATACTATGATGTTTTTGAGAATTTTATGCCATACTATACTATGACGATTTTTGACATTTTTATGCCTTACTATACTATGACAATTTTATACCTAACTATACTATGACAATTTTATGCAATACCATACTATGACGTTTTTGGAGAATTTTATGCCATACAATTTTATGACGATTTTTGACAATTTTATGCCTTACCATACTATGATGTTCTTTGGGAATTTTTATGCCATATTATACTATGATGTTTTTGAGAATTTCATGCCATACTATACTATGACGATTTTTGAGATTTTTATGCCTTATATACTATGACAATTTAATACCATAATATACTATGATGTTTTTTGAGAATTCTATGCCACACTATACTATACTATAACAATTTTATGCGTTACTATACTATGATGTTTTTTGACATTTTTATACCATACTATACTATGATGTTTTTTGACATTTTTATGCCTTACTATACTATGATGTTTTTTGACATTTTCATACCTTACTATACTATGACAATTTTATGCAATACCATACTATGACGTTTTTGGAGAATTTTATGCCATATAATTCTATGATGATTTTTGACATTTTTTTATGCCATACTATACTATGACAATTTTATGCCATTCTATACTATGATGTTTTTTGACATTTTCATGCCTTACTATACTATGTCTTTTGACATTTTTATGCCTTACTATACTATGACTTTCTTTTTTTAATTTCATGCCTTACTACACTACGATGCCTTCTGACATTTTTATACCATACTATACCATTATGTTTTTTGAGAATTTTATGCCATACTATACTATGATGTTTTTGAAAATGTTATGCCATACTATACTATGATGTTTTTTGACATTTTTATACCATACTATACTATGATGTTTTTTGAGAATTTTATGCCATACTATACTATGATGTTTTTTGACTTTTTCATACCTTACTATACTATGACAATTTTATGCAATACCATACTATAACGTTTTTGGAGAATTTTATGCCATACTATACTATGTTTTTTGACATTTTCATACCTTACTAAACTATGATGTTTTTTGACATTTTTATGCCTTACTATACTATGACATTTTTTAAAAATTTCATGCCTTACAATACTATGATGTTTTTTGGGAATTTTATGCCATACTATACTATGATGTTTTTTGAAAATTTTATGCAATACTATACTATGATGTTTTTGAGAATTTTATGCCATACTATACTATGATGATTTTTGACATTTGCATGCCTTACTATACTATGACAATTTTATGCCATACTATACTATGATGTTTTTTGAGAATTCTATGCCATACAATTTTATGACGATTTTTGATGTTTTTATGAATTACTATACTATGACAATTTTATGCCATACTATACTATGATGTTTTTTGACATTTTCATGCCTTACTATAGTATGATGTTTTTTGACAATTTTATGCCATACTATACCATGTTCTTTGACATTTTTATGCCATACTATACTATGACGATTTTTGACATTTTTATGCCTTACTATACTATGATGTTTTTTGACATTTTTATGCCTTACTATACTATGACATTTTTTTTCAATTTTATGCCATACTATACTATGACGTTTTTGAGAATTTTATGCCATACTATACTATGATGTTTTTGAGAATTTTATGCCATACTATACTATGATGTTTTTGAGAATTTTATGCCATACTATACTATGACGATTTTTGACATTTTTATGCCTTACTATACTATGATATTTTTTTGGGAATTCTATGCCATACTATACTATGATGTTTTTGAGAATTTTATGCCATACTATACTCTAATGTTTTTTGACATTTTTATGCCTTACTATACTATGATGTTTTTTGACATTTTTATGCCATACTATACTATGACGTTTTTTGACATTTTTATACCATACTATACTATGATGTTTTTTGACATTTTTATGCCTCAATTAAATATGATGTTTTTTGACATTTTCATACCTTACTATACTATGACAATTTTATGCAATACCATACTATGACGTTTTTGGACAATTTTATACCATACTATACTCTGATGTTTTTGGACGTTTTTATGCCTTACTATACTATGATGTTTTTTGAGAATTTTATGCCATACTATATTATGACGATTTTTGACATTTTTATGCCTTACTATACTATGACAATTTTATGCCATACTATACTATGATGATTTTTGAGAATTTTATGCCATATTATACTATGATGTTTTTGAGAATTTCATGCCATACTATACTATGATGATTTTTGACATATTTATACCTAACTATACTATGACAATTTTATGCAATACCATACTATGACGTTTTTGGAGAATTTTATGCCATACAATTTTATGACGATTTCTGACGTTTTTATGCCTTACTATACTATGACAATTTTATGCCTTACCATACTATGATGTTTTTTGGGAATTTTTATGCCATATTATACTATGATGTTTTTGAGAATTTCATGCCGTACTATACTATGATGATTTTTGACATTTTTATACCTAAATATACTATGACAATTTTATGCCTTACCATTCTATGATGTTTTTGAGAATTTATATGCCATACTATACTATGACGATTTTTGACATTTTTATGCCTTATATACTATGACAATTTAATACCATAATATACTATGATGTTTTTTGAGAATTCTATGCCATACTATACTATAACAATTTTATGCGTTACTATACTATGATGTTTTTTGACATTTTTATACCATACTATACTATGATGTTTTTTGACATTTTCATACCTTACTATACTATGACAATTTTATGCAATACCATACTATGACATTTTTGGAGAATTTTATGCCATATAATTCTATGATGATTTTTGACATTTTTTATGCCTTACTATACTATGACAATTTTATGCCATTCTATACTATGATGTTTTTTGACATTTTCATGCCTTACTATACTATGTCTTTTGACATTTTTATGCCTTACTATACTGTGACTTTTTTTTTTAAATTTCATGCCTTACTACACTACGATGCCTTCTGACATTTTTATACCATACTATACCATTATGTTTTTTGAGAATTTTATGCCATACTATACTATGATGTTTTTGAAAATGTTATGCCATACTATACTATGATGTTTTTTGACATTTTTATACCATACTATACTATGATGTTTTTTGAGAATTTTATGCCATACTATACTATGATGTTTTTTGACTTTTTCATACCTTACTATACTATGACAATTTTATGCAATACCATACTATAACGTTTTTGGAGAATTTTATGCCATACTATACTATGTTTTTTGACATTTTTATACCATACTATACTATGACGATTTTAGACATTTTTATGCCTTAATATAGTTTGACGTTTATTGACATTTCTCTGCCTCACCATACTACGATAATCTTATGCCATATTATACTATGACATTTTTTGAGAATTTTATGCCATACTATATAGTATGACGTTATATGACATTTTTATGCTTTAAAATAGTTTGACATTTTTTGACATTTATATGCCTTACTATAATATGACTTTTTTATGCATAAAAAAGTCATAGTGCACTAAGGTATAAAAAAGTATTCATGGTGACATTTTCATTGGATTTTTCGACCGAAATTAATCGTATTGTGCTAATACTTTGCTGATACTCTATAGTAAGTCTGTAATGTAGCATTTCTACTTCAGTAAATGACAGGAATACTTCCTCCACAATTGCAGTAAACACATTTAGACTGACATCAAACCTTTAAATTTAATGTAACAATCTGTGTCGAGCTGATTTTTCCCTGTCATCTGAAGGAAGGTGGACGTATATGTGAACTGCATCCATTTATTTAAAAACTGCAAGTGCTGTAAAATAGACCTCTCTGTATGTCAAACTTGTCAGCTGTAACTTATTCATTAATATTAATACTTTCCTACTTCATAAGAAAGGAAACACTTCAAGAGGACATTTTCATCAAGGCCCTTAAAAAGGTAGGAGATGAGTAAAGTGACAACCTGAAAGGATCATTATTAATCTGAATTGTACTTTCCACTATAGCAGAACGTTTTGCACAAAGCACAGTGTGTCATTATAAAAGTAGCAAGTGTGCTTGGATATGCCCTCACAAGAACTCACAAGTGGGGAACTTGAACAGACAGTTAGAGAAAGAGAGAGAAAGAGAATGGGGGACATGAGTCAAACATGCAGTGTTAGATACCTTGACATTTGAGCAGAAAATAGCTCATGTTGTGGCTGAAGGAGCCGCTGATGTAGCCACAGCTGTCGGACAAGGCGCAGGACAGGCAGCGACGGTTGAATGAACCAAACGTGTCAGCACTACGGAAACAACGAAGACAGCTACCATAACTTTCTGTAGACATTTTCTTTTGAGCAAAATTTGAAGCCTTTTCCACTTTTAAACCACCAGTTGGTACAGATGTCATAAGAATGGCCATTACCTGTACAGATGCCTTCGTTTTGGACCATCCTCAGTGCTCAAGAAGTATCTACATGAATGCAAAGATAAAAATAAATGTCATGACAGCAGATTTGAGTTTACCTTGGTCTTATTTGTGAGTTTGACAGAGCTGTGTTCACCATTCAACTTGGGGGAGTGGAAGAAAAGCACCTGGATCATACAAACACTGCCTTAACTACTCAGTAGATGTTTCATAAATGAATGATGGAGGGAAAAAAAAGGGGGGATGAATCCTTTTAGAACAGAAATAGGCCAGATCTCACCCCCTCGGGGGGAAAAGGTTTTTGGGTGGGTGAGTTCAAGCTTGAAGTTATCACTGGGAACAAAGAGTAACTGTGTGCCTATATATGTGTGTGAATACAGGAGTCCCCAGTACATGTGAGATCATGTTAGTCAGATTCGCAGTTGCCTCGTGGCCTTGAGCGTGGGTGTGAAATTATCTGGGAGTGATGGGAATGAGTCACACTCCTCATGGGTGCAACAGAGACAGAGGGTGATTTTTACACCCAGCACATTCAGAGCAGTTTATTGTGTAGAAATGCATAAGCTGGTAGAGGCTCAACACAATCGGCATTAAGAACGGTTTCTCCTTCTAAAAATGTAGCATCAGTGCTATAAACTAGTCACACATCATAATCAATACACAGCTTGACAATAAACTAGATCATTTCGCTGTTGCATTCCTTGTGCTCTGTCCATGGTGCTGAAACATTCAAATGCTGGGTTTCAGAACCATGGAGAGAGACGGAGAGAAACCCAGCATTTGAATGTGGGGTCTCTCTCTCTGTTCATGGTGCTGAAACATCCGATCCCATACAGTGCTGCAGGAACGACGTATTTCATAATACTCAATGAACATTCAATAAATGAGCTCATGCCACATCCGTGTGACTTTTATTTTTTGTTTGTTATCCACAAAAAACTACTGCAGAATTGTGATATAGTGCTATTTGTTGCTGTGAGTGGGGTGGTGTAAGTCTGGTTGGTGTGTTGCTGGTGTTTTGTGGGTGCTCACATCAGCTGACTGTCCTCATTGTAGGCCAGGACTTGGGTCACATCCCAGTCTCCAGAGGTGATGGACTGCAGGGTGTCTGTACTGGTGTTGGGCTTTGGGGTTTGTAGAAGTAAACAGACGAAGAGCAGAAGGCAGAACATTAGTACTTAAGTCAAGTCTAAATCAAGTGTTATCGATTAACACATGCTCGAGCTAAATATGAAGCAATCTGTAGCTGATAGGAACAAAAAACATGCTGCTGAATGTTCTTAAAAGTCACCAGTTACCATGTTTGCTAATTCTAAATCATACTCAACACATAAATACTCTGTTACCTGGGAGATGGACATGGAGATGTGGAAGAACTTGCCCCTGCCTCCTTGAGGAATGGCTCGAGTGAAGAACAGCTTAAGTCCGTCTTTGGAAAACAGAGGCCTCTCATTCTGAAGACACAGAGACGATTGTTCAAATCACTGACTTAAAACATAAAGAACACCACTAAAACTATATCAGTGGATTGGTAAACATACAAGAGTGATACATGACTATTTAAAAAGACAACATAGAAAATCCTGCAACATTGCCATTAAATATTTATGTAAAACATAAATCATATTCTGACATGAATTTACTGGATAGTAAAGCTGAGGAAACAGTCATTTTAATTAAATGAACATCACTCAGTCCCACCAATAGAGAGTTAAGTCTAGACAAATTTACAATAATCAATAACTTGAACAATAATGTATATGTTTGACAACCGTCTCACCTGTCTGTGCAGCCATCCTTCACTTTCATCCTCATGTTTCTGGAAAAAAAACCCAGAGAGTGACAGGTTTCAGTTGCTATATAAAGAGCAGCCTTTGATACAAACACACTGGACTTGGACGTACCTTAGTGCAGACTCCTGTTGTGGCCTCACACAGTGTGAGTATAGAGATGTTCTGGGCTCTGTTCAGCCAGTTGATGGCCAGTTTAGTGGTGGTGGCCCATTTGACCATGGTCACATAGTATTCACTAACAAACAGAGACATTTTTAACTTCAATTAGCAAAGTTAGCAGGTAAATGACCAGTCACAGAGACAAAAAATATTACAAAATAAGATGACTGAAAAAAAGTGCCAAAATGTTTCCATTCACTAATTGCAGATTATGATAGAATTTTAAAAAGAGATGAAACATTTATGATCTCTTGCAGAGGAATTGAGATATTAGAGCAGCAGCATACAGTATGAGCCACAGCGAAGGAGGAATAAAAAATTGGGTATAAATACGACCAGAGCGAATGGGGGCATAAAAACTTAATGGAACTAAACACAGGATCACATTAAGCAAAATGTATCACTGCAGATAGAGAATTTACAGAATCTGTGCAGGAACAGAACATACTGTTACAAAGAAAATTACATTATGAGATACATGCAAACTTATTGAGCATCATGAAATGAAAGAATATATTAATTATGAATAAAACATGTAAATTAATACTGTTTGTGCAGAAGGATTCAACTGTGCATCATTTGACTGAGCAGAGACTAATTGGTGGACAGTTTGCATGTCTCACCCTATCCTGGGATCATCAGGTCTTCTCATCTCGATGGTGTGAAGAGGGCCGTTCAGGTTCACAACATACAGAGTGATAACTGGGTTCTCCTCACCAGCCTGAACAGGACGAGTCAAAGGAGGGAAAACCCTGATCAGTGGACTATGAAAATACAAGAGATGTATACCTACAAATTCTAAAAATGCACACATGCCTTTATTTAATTTTACTACCTTAGGATAGTGGTACTCTTTCCCCATTGGGTAAGGTGTGCCTGTGAACATGGGCAGTTCCATCCGGGGCACCAGGGTGTCATTGATTGTGGCGTAGGCCAACCTTGCACCATCTGGAGACCACCAATGGGCAACATGGGACTGGAAAATCTCCTCTGAAAAAGTCAGAATAAATTTACAATCAGTCATAATGACAGTGAGTAAAAGCTCAAACAGCAGAGTCCTAAGTTAATTACATGGCTGCAGGCCAACAGACTCACACTGCCATTACTTGTCAGAAATTAACAGGTGCTCTGGGAAAATGTCTTTCGAAATGTATAAAGTGCCGTGTCATTAGTAAGGCTCTTTGTATCACATTGCTCTTTGTTCACAGAAGCTCATTAAATTGTTAATTCACAAATGCTGTCTCAAGTTGGCCACCACGCAGGATTTATGGATGTAAAGTTGAGTAGTTTTTGATTAAATAACAGTCAAATGTTAAGTAGCTTGAACAACACAAAGTGACAAAGCTCACTGTCCCAGAAGAAAATACCAGCCCCCTGAAAATGACAAAACTCAAATCCTGCCTCATGGTTGTATGCCTCCATCAAGCAGCCAAGTTGCAGGAAATACAGCCACACTCTCTCAAAGTCACAGCATTGAATAATGACCAGAGGAGTTTTTGCTGTACATTAATCACAGTGAAGTTGACCTTTGACCTTTTGGATAAAAAATGTCATCACTTCATTTCATCGTTATAAACATTTGAGTTAAATTGTGTTATAATTAGTGTATGAATTTGTGAGGTCACGGTGACCTTTGACCACCAAATTCTAATCAGTTCATCCTTGAATCCAGATGAATGTTTGTGCCAGATGTAATGAAATTCCCCTCGGCCGTTCTTCACAAGAACGTGAGGTCACAGTGACGTTGAACTTGAACACCAAATTCTAATCAGGTCATCAAGTGAATGTTTGTGTCAAATCTGAAGAAATTCCCTCAAGATGTTACAAAGATATCACGCTCATGAAAGTAGGACAGACAGACACCCCGAAAACATAATGCTTCCGGGCCTGGCTGTCGGCAGCACGGAGGCATAAACATCCCCTAAAGATCAGGTCAAAATGTCAAAAAATAAAAAGCTTTCCTCTTTGTCCTTTTAGCAAAAATGCACTCTACTAACTCTTGACTGACCGGTTTGCTGTATGTGGACTCTTTCCCTCATTCTTTAACCTACACACACACACACACACACACACACACACACACACACACACACACACACACACACACACACACACACACACACACACAGTAGCAAATGCTGAGGTCATAAATCACAGCAGCTTTTAATCTCACTCCTGCCCATCGACCAAAATAGACCTCAGCTACATTTCCTCGAAATCACCCAAACAGCAATTTCTCATTACAGCTACAACGGCGCAGCACACTTTACCAGATAACTTTAGTTTTTAGGGCTGTTGTTACCTGTGTGTGTGTGTATGTATGTGTGTGTGTGTGTGTGTACCATTTTCAGCAAGAAACCTCAGCTCATTTCAGACTTGACCAAGTGGGTTCTCTTGAGACCGTCTGTGAGCATGTGTGTGTGTGTTGGTCGGAGGGTAAAATTATGTAGCAATCACACACTCCTGTTCAAAGAGAAAATTGGGGACAAGAGCACTCTAGGTCCTTCATTGCTGCCACAAAAACGCACACACACACACACACACACACACACACACACACACACACACACACACACACCTCTGTGTGTCAACATACGGTGACTTATTAAGGAATTATGCAAATAAGCGCTGGCTGAGGGAACTTCCCTGACAACATAAAGCATGGCCGTGACAATTCTACTTCATTATTGAGTCTGTGGCGACGACGCAGACAGCATGGAAACAGTCCAGCTTATTGTTACAGCTTGCCACCAGCTATATTTATATCAACTTTTGCAATTAAAATTTCATTAATGCTGTTTATCTGTGGGACAGGGTGCTGGCTTTGGGGAATGAACAGACATCAACTACCAATTAGCATTTTCATTAAGCGTGCACGCTTGGTGGAATCACTTGATATGCAGCATCATTTGACAATCACCCGCAGTACAGACCCTCGTGTGCATTTGTTCTCTAATGCAGTTCTGCAAAAGAAGTTGTGTGTGTGGTATCTTTCCACTGCTGGACACTGTTAAACTAATTATAACTCCAAACATCTCTATGTTAGTGTGAAATGAGAAGAAATAGGGCTAATGGTAGCACTTAAGTCTTTGCTCTCCTAGACCGCCTGGTGTGTCCACCTGCACCCTGCTGGCACAGCTCAGCAGGGAATGATTGGATCTCAATGTCTGAAGATGAACAAAGTAGCAACAACACAGTATTAGCAATGATGTAAAAAAAATAAAATAAAATAATTAAAGCGATTTCCCGCATGGCCAGTTGCACCGCTGCCTGCTAACTCCAGCAGCGGCAGCTTAAAAAGCTTTCTATGTGGAGTGGAGCCGCCGGGCTGTCGGATCTGCTCGGCTGGGGACGCCCAGTCACCTTGACTAGTCAAGGAGAAAGTAGTTAAGTTTCTAGAAGTGTCCTGACACGTGCGTGGCAACAGCAGAAAGTAAGGAGACAAAAGGGGGAGAAAGTAACAGTGAGAGAAGGTAGCACTTTTGATGAGCCAACTCTCAGTTTCTTTCTCTTAAGCAATGAGATCGTGTCTCTTTCTTTTTCCAGCCGCCTTCTTTTGTGATGATTACTAAGGTGAGCTGTCAGAGGCTCATCTCCTTTCTCCATGTTCTCCATCCTGCTGTGCACACTACATTATTCACAGAGTAGAGCGTATTATTAATGCATGAGATACAATGAGTCAAGTGGCCAGTGAGAAATAATGAGTGCAAGGTGACAGATTCAGGCAGACTGAGCTAAAGAGGAAAAGAATATCAACTTTCCCAGGTGGCATTTAGTTGATTTTATTTCATCGCTTTTGCTATTAGTAAGAAAAGCATCTACTAATAGCAGATCTGGAATCTGTAAGGTGATGAAGTGGATTGTTTCTTTAGAAAAAAGGAGCACATGTTGCCAACAGAGGGCAGCAATGTCACATACTGAAACCACGAAGTAGAGCAGCAGTGTGCTACAGAGAGAGACGCAACTTTTGTTCTAATTCTTTTGTTCTTAAGTCCTTTTTTTTGCTTGTACTTTTTATAGTCTGTAGTCCACCTCTCCAATCAGAAGTAACGAAAGCATCTATCCTGCCAATCACACAAGAAGCACATATAAGAAATATCAAATACAAACAAATATACATGGCAAAAATCCTTTAAACTATGGGATTTGACAGCAGAGACACACCCTCCTCCTTGGTTGGTTAGCTGACATGACATTGCAGCTTTCCACACAGCTGTTACTATAAATACAGTACATTTGAGGTGACAGTGCAAGTGATAACAGAGCAAGAACAGAAAAGCACATGAGAGAGTCAGGTGAGATTTTACTGAGCGTCTACAAAGCCTCATCCACAGTTTGTGGTTCAGTCCGACGAAAAAACATTGCTACATGGCGCAGAAGGAAAATGCAGGTCTATATTAAGCAAACGACAAAAACTTTACTAATGTCATTAAATTAAAGTAGAACTTTTTTTTTCAGTGTCCATCTCATTTGCTAAGCAGCTGTAACTTAAAGGGGCACTCCAACAATTTTAAACATAAAGTTCAGTGTACTCGTCACAAGGCGTCATACTCAGACTTGTTGTATAATAAAGTCTCCAGTTGCTCTGGAGGGAATTCTTCTGCAGTTTGAAAAAACAAAAACCCTGATGATGTCACCTGGGTTATCTAAGGCTTAGGTATAACATTTTTAAGGTAAAGCCTGTGTTACAAACTGAAAGCACTCAAATGCATTATGGGAAATGCAGAATCCAGATCCATCCTAAAAGCCTGCTTCAGTTTTGACCATTCTTGTTTTTAATCTGTCTTGTTTGAGCGCGCCAAACTTTATGGGAGTGCAATATTAAATTACTGGAGTACCCTTTTAACACGACACCTCCCATGAATCACTTGTCAAACAAAGCATGTCCTGTTCTGTGATGTGATTATTGCAGGCAAGAGTTGCAAAAAATGATATCTTATATTTCCTTCACAGAAGTGTTTTGGCTCAATTATTTCTCAAGGTAATCAAGAGTAGAACCCCTAATGATGTTATACATAATGTTAATTAAATTGTCGATGCACATGCAGTTTTGTTAAATTGCTCCTAAAATTATTATAATAACAAGATGATTTGCTTTACTGCTGACTCCAAATCAGTATCCTACAGAGAAATAGATACCATATCTTCAATTCAGCTTAGGTGCAGTAAATAAAAAAGTTCAACAAAACTATTTGAAACTGTGTCTCATTACAGTTTCAGCTTGTATTCACACCAAACTAAAACCAACATTTTTCATTCCCTTTATTAATCTTTCCTTTTCAAGTGCACAAGTGTTTATTATGTGGTTACTCTGTGCCCTGCAGGCTCTGACACAAACAGAGCGATAAACAGAAACAAGCCAATGAACAAGCCTCTCGATGCAGACAGTCATCTAGCCAAACATCTATGGGGCAAACATGACTCAAATCAAAGCCATGTCGGGTTTTTATCTCGGCGCACCAGAGCCCAATAAACAGCTGTTTCCTCAGGCTGCGTCACACTGCAGGATGTGTCAGTATCAGTGCAGCCTCAATAATCAGACAGCCGACAGATGACAGAACACTTGAGACTCTCCTGAGGCGTTTTGGACTATTACACACAGCCGACGGGGCTCTTGGCTGCATCTCTTATTTTTTAATTGAGCCTTTTTTAATTTTTCTTTTTTCTCCCCGTTTCTCCTGCATGCACACTACAAACAAACAAACACACATAGACATTCACGGATTAAGACGGCAATGCAAGCCAAAGGATATTCAAGCCGGGGAGATTATTTGCCAACCTTTCACCCCTCAGCATCAAATCTGCAGCGCAGGCGACAGGCAGAGCTTAAGACCTCATTTCTCCTCGGCAGCAGTCTGAGCCTCAGCTTGACCTTGGCCAGAGCAGAGTCTGAGTCATTAGCATGGATAATCTTCTGCCTTGCAGTCTCACTGATGAATGTAAATATTACACAACCTGGCGCAGCTTCTAAACTCCCCCTGCAGATGCTAGCATCTCCACTGCGCCAACGCCAAATCGATTTATTTATTTATTTATTTCAAGGTGGATTTTTTTCTAAAATCAAGGACGTCTAGTGTATTAGAAAAGAAATAAAAGTATATAAAAAGTATATGGACACCCGAATATTAAACCCAAATGCTATGCTTGAACATCTCAATCCAATACCACGGCCATTAACATCCCCAACTCTTCTGGTTTCAGGATTTCCACAAGATGTTAGAACCGGGCCGCAGTGACCTGGCTTCACAGTTGGCGTTCTAGCTCATCCCAAAGGTGATGGATGAGTCTGAACTCAGGCTGAACAAGCTCCAACCTGAATGAAGCCAACACAGAAGTTCCAAAAACTGCAGTTCTTCAAATGCCCACTTGAGGCTGGCTGCAAAAGCGAGTCAATTCCAACAGACTCCTGTGTTAAAATGTCTAACTTTACAGCAGAAATAAACACGTTTACAGCTTTGGTCTCAATAGCTTATTTCCTCCTTCATGATAACTGTACTGGGGGTGAATTTTTATTTAACTCACCTGTTCAAAATTTATTAAGGCTTAAAGTTATGTATGATTAAGGGTGTGCTGCTTTGAGTGACAGGTGGGTGAGCTTATGGTGTGCAGCTCTTGATTTCCCCCAATGAATTAACCATTATTACACGACAGACATTCAAATACAGTGAATAATAGCACCAGACATTGTGCTATAAGTTATCTTGAGACAATAAAATAACACTTTCTCTTATCACAATAAAGGAGGGCTGGAGATATTTCGACATCGCATCACACTATCTACTTAACGCAGTTTACATGCAGAAATAAACACGTTACAATTCTCTTGTTCTGTGATTCACTTATATCTCAACATTATGAAGTCGGCTCTGTGTTTTATCTCTTGGTGAAAGATTTATCCTGTCAATAAATGATGAGTGTAAATTACCAGCCCCTCAGCAGCCCATAAATATGAGTCAGGGGGTCAGACGCCGCAATATCGTACTGATTAATGTTTAAATGGCTGCGCGTGGATATTGCTCTTGAAGGATGGACGTGGTTTCAAATGTCAGCCTGGCTAATGCGGAGATAAGAGGAGCCGTGGGTTGACAGCATTAAATAAAAACAAGAAGAGTGCTGCAGAGGGAAGCAGCCACACAGCTCCCGTCCTGATGCACTGGTGACCTCAGATAACCTCCATGTCACAGCGTCTGAATGCTCAGAAGCCTCCTAGGTGTCAGCCGTTCACATTATCAAACAGATTTGTATTGTTTTATAGTGCTACTGGAGGATTAACAGCTTGCTCTATATCATAGGTTGTGTCTGTTTCTCCTATCTCCGCATCTATGACTCTGCTACTCTCCGTCTCCCTCTCGCTCTCTTATTAAAACACTGTTCCACTGGAGCAGAAAGTGCACCCAGTGCGCCGGATATAAATTCATTAGTTGAATGCTAACATCGTACCCGTCTTTTTTTTCTATTTCTTTTTCTACTGCGAGGCACACAGGTGAGCTTTGATCGGTGGCGTTGACGCTTGGAGAGCACCATGACATCTGTATCAGAGTGTATACAACACACGCCGCTGCTGAATTAATGAAAATCAACCGATGTAGAACATTCATTCATTTTCTTGGGCCGTGTAAAGCAGTAGCAAACTGACAGACTTTCCATTTTTAATTTACCTGCAGGAAATCAAGAGCTGCACACCACCAATATTAATATGGGTGCAGACGCTCGGGAGTCTGTCGGTTTCATGTCATTAGTCCCTAATGCATATGTTCCTGCAGAGTGTTCAGATTATGGGATAGAGGGAGGAGACTTTTTCTCTGTATTGGTCACTGTCGTTTTAGTGTCTTGTGGGTCAATAGTAGAGTCAGTTCATCCAAATCACATGACAATTTTCTCATGATTTAAGCCTAGAAAATGCTATTACTTCTGTCGTTAGCCTAATACAAAGTGTGCTCAACAGAATTGTTAAAGGGTTCATTTCTGACCTTGGAAACAACAGTTGACAAAACACTTGCACATTAAAGTCAATTAAGTGGCTGCTCTGGAGCTTTTGACTGTATCAGAGGGTCCACATCAGTAGATATAGTTTATTCAGTGAAAACTGAAACTGTAGACTTTCACATGATTCAAAAAAAAAAAAAGCAGAATAGAGGGCGTCACTTGCTGTACTGGGTGTAAAGGCTTTCAAGGCGTGACCTCTCATCCCTGACCTCAGAAACAAAGCAGTAAAAGATGTTTGATTTCAATCTGAATACAAAAGCAGAACCGCTTTCTGGAAACAATGTCCTGGTTAATCGGGATCCAGCTGAAACTCCAGTTGAACAGCCTCAATAAAAACTGCTCACAGTGAGGTTTTGCCTGGTTTTTATACCAAAATTACCAGTTCGACGTTGTGCAGAGCAGGGCCATTATTTCCAATGCAGAGAGTGGCTGTGCTCTCTTGGACAGTTACGCGAACCATGGCAGCGAGCGCTCTACAGCTTTTCTTTTCTTTTCTGCCAGATTTTGCATTAAACTGAACTCTGACCAGATACAATGACCCCCCCCCCCAACATGCATCCAGTGGGACTCTGGTATTTATGGGAGGGCAACATTTACAGCAGCTACAACTTTCTAGAGAATAATGGTGGAAATGTAATTTTGTACATCTCAAGGGTGTTGGGAAATATCAGACAGGAAAAAGATACTCTTATTATTTGCATTTAGATGCAGTCTGAAGCATCCTAGTTAACAGCTTTGTGCTGCTCTTCTTTATGCACAAAACTTTCCATTCTGGTGCATTTGTTGTGAAACTGATGTGAGAGCTGTGGATTATCCAGAGTGAGCTGTTTCTGCAAAGACACACTGCTGCTTTCTCTTGCTGATGTAGAGTGCCATTCACCTCCAGTGGCTCAGTCTCAACTGTTTACATGTCTTGACACCACTACTAGTAAGTGAGACAAGTGAGTTTGTTTGTGATTTTGCTTGAACTGCAAAGCCTTTTTTCTCCCTTACCTTCATAGAGCCAATCGCTGAGCCCATTGAAGATGACGCCCTCCTTGCCTGTGGACACCAGCCGAATGGAGCGGCTCTCCACCGTCGAGCGATAGTAGATGTTGTTCTCAAAAATGAAGATCTACATGAGCCAGAGAGAGAGAGAGAAAGGAAATACTCTTTAATCCAAATGGCGATTCACGTGACGTGAGATAAACTATCCTTAAACCGGAAAAATCTGGATGAGAGCTCATTTGCAAGAAGCTCGTGTCCTGTTTATGTGTCCTTGTGCAAGACACCAAATCCCTTCCAGCTCTACGGACGTTGATCTGTAGCTGACCTTAACTGCCAGTCTTCCTACAGGGAATTGCCCTACAATGAATAAGCTGTTACATTACTATTATTATTATCAGCATGAACACGATGAAACCTAAGGACAGTTTGGCATTCACACTGTCACTTTATATCCCGAGTGGGAGACCTGAGTGAGGCAGAAGTCATGCTATCACAGCCGAGATCAACCTTGGGGTCGAAACACACATTAGCATGGCACTTTTTCCCCTGTCACCCAAAGAAGATCAGCGTTCACATTTGCAATAGCACCTTTTGATTTGAGGGGAAAGCAAAGTTTTCACAAAAGTACAAAGGGGGGGAAAAAAGAAGTCTTTTCAATTTCTGATAAGACGGCAAACCGTGGGACCTGATTTTGACTTTGACGCTCTCCTCCACAGGCCTGCGGGGCTTTCAAGATAACTGAAGGTCAACTCTTTCATTACAGAGAATAATAGATCATCAGCACCCACGGTGAGCGTGCTAGGGTGGGGCGGCTCTTGGGGCTGGAATTTTAAAATGTTACAGCCTTAATGCCATGCTGAAATCAATCTCAGGCTATTACAGAAAAGGGCTCACTCAGTATCTGAAGGATTATGGAATCTCTTGGCCTTGAGCTGGAACCATGGTATCAGTTTGTGAGCGATTCTCCAAAAAATATTCACTCTGAGAAGTACAGCAGGAAATCAAATACTGTAGCTGTCTACGATAGCAACATTTTGATCTTTACTTTATTCTACAGTGCGAATAGAATCCGACCACAAATGAACCACTACCCTATTGTATGAAATTAAAAGTGATTTAGCATGTTGTAATCTTTCATTATACAGTATCACATTAATGTGGCATTTAGTACACACAGTGAAAAACCAGCCAGCTAAAAGTTTCTCCGCTAAACTTCGCATCCATTTAAAAGTAAAACTGAATCTGTCACAATTAGTTTCTCTTGAGGAGACGTGGGCTGCGGGCCCATGTGGTTTAGTGTCACTTCGGTGCAGATGAAGTCCCTGTATAGAAGCTAATCTAGGCCGCAGCACAGAGAGAAGACCTGGCCCCGTTCTCTGACGGAAGGCAGAACTCTGCCAGTGATCTGGGATCCTCATTTATCCTCAGTGAGAATGTTTGGAGCGGATCAAACAAACTCCAGAGAGTTCGCTACTTTAGTTTGGTTTGTTTCGGTCGGTAAAACCAACATAATTGCAAACAAAAATGCACCTGGCGTCGTGAGAAAATGATTATTGTAGTAGTTTGGGAGGAATGACAAGGTAATCTGAACAAATTAGAGGAAACAACCCCAAAATGTGTGATAATATTCCCCTGAATGCATCATTATATTAATGTACTCTCTAGTGGTATTAAATGGGAACTCCATCAATTTTGAATGTCAGTCTTGAGCAGTACTTTGTTGCCTGTGACAACACTCGTGTAATGTCTTCTGTGATTCTGGGGAGAACCCGGGTATCTTGGTTTGTGAATGCAGACAACAATGTTTAGCCACAGCACAGCTATACTTTCTGTTTAAATGGTACTATTTAGCTAAAGTTAGCATGCTAACAACGTTAAACTAAGACAGTGAACATGGTAAACATTATACCTCAGCAGGCTAATATTGTCACTGTGAGCTGGTTAGCATACTGATGCTATCATTTAGCTTAAAGCAATGTGCCTACGATGGCTGCAGACTCAGGCTAAAGAAAGATGAATTTAGGGAAGTTGATTTGGAAACAGGATAACAGCTGGACTGCTTTATGTATATTAGATGTCTAAATATGAGAGCACATGCATTGGCTTGCAGAGTGTGTTAGCTTGTTTTAGCTGATGGACATGTCTCACATCAACCTCCACCTCTTTGACAGAGGACATCTGAACCTTCAGGGAAACCAGCTGCTGCTCAGTTTCACGCTAACATAACTCGCCGGCTCCAAGTAAAACCACTTCATGACTAATGGTGGGAAACTTGAGGCTATATCAATCTAGCGTCTGTGTTAATTAATCCAGTGATGAGATACCAGGTAATTAATAGCATTGTGCTGCAGGATGTAATCACTTACAGTCTGTCTGCCCTGCAAACCAACAGACTGAAGCTCATTAATGCTCTGACAAGTTCGACTGCGTGATGATGGAGGCGGAGGGTGACGCATCTTCGAAGAGACCATTGCTTCTCGTGACTCAAACAACAATGTTTAATTGTTCTTTACTGGGAAATCTCAGTGAATCATTCGGATGATTTACAACCTGAGGAACAAAAGAGTTTTTATGCACTATTTTAACAGTCTCAAACTTATCCCATATCCGACGACAGGAATAAAATGTTGATTCTCAAAGATGAGGATGAACTCAGCGTCTAATTTTCTAGACTGAGTTTGTCACAACAGAACAATAAGGCCTCAAGACTCCTCCAAACGCAGCTGAGAAGCCTTGTTCTGCCTGAACTTGCAGGACCAACTTGGTGTTTCTTTTGCGATGCTCCCACAATCCCATCATCAATTGTACACTGGTCATTTGGTAAATGTAACGGAGCATTAAGGGGATCCTGGTCAGCTCGTAAAGTCAGGAAATGTAACGTGACCATGTCGTATTTATCAGGTGTTTTTGTTGGGGGGGGGGGTCATCAATCACTGGTAAATCTATAACATGAAACGGACCAATGGAAAAGCCAGTGGAGGAGGTAAACAATGGAAATCAGGCATAAACTCTCACTCACTGTTTTTGTTCTTGCTAGCAGCCTTGACAGTGGGTGTTATAGGGAAATGGAATCTTTAACTTGTTTACTTCGCAAGGTTTTCCAGGTGTTTTAAAGTGAAACGCAGAGCTTTTAGTGTAACCTCAGGTATGATAGAAGTTCCCTCTTTTCACCACTCTGATATTTACTCAGCCATTTACTTCCAGAAATATCTGACTTTGTGATTTGACAAAGAGCACCTGAATGCACCATTACCTTTGTTCTCTGTAAAGCTCGGCTGCTTCAGTCGGGGAGGAGGAGTTGGTTCAGCCTGTCCTCTAAAGCTTCATGGGCTACAACCTTGGAAACACACTAACTGGAAACATTGGAAGCAACCTTACAGCTTCGCTAATCAACATTTTTACATTAATGATGATCAAATTACTATTTGCACTTGAAATGTGTCTCTCATAGCGCCAAAGCAACAGTGATTTTTTAAATTTTATTTACCAAATCTCCCCTGAGCTCTACAGAGCATTTTAGCATCTTTCGGTTTATTGTTTGGATTTTGCAGCCAGCAACGTTACCGTGTCTGTCTCATGTCTTGATCTAAAAACCCTCTGCATGCTACCTGCTCAGCACCAAATGGGAGACCGACAAGTTTAGGTAAAGAGCCTCATCCTTCCCCGAGGAGCTGGTGGAGCGCAAAACAGAGCTAAAATGGAGACAAACACACATCCATATGAATACTAATGCTGCTCCAGGTCTGCTCGACATCGAAAACAGCCAATGTTGATCCATCAGTGTTGTGTTGAAAAAAATCAAGTAATGCAGGTTTAAACAAAGGACGCACTTCAAATCCCCTTCATCATTCATTCCAACTGCTCCCATCAGGTGGCCAATATTAAGTTCCCCTGACCAAGACAAACACCTTGGAAAATAATTGATTCATCAGCTACTGACATTATAAACCAGGAGTGAAGGACATTGCATTTTCACTTTGCTAGTTCTACCTGAGACATACTGACTCTCTTTCTTAATCTGATATGTTTTTTATTTGGTTTGTCTAATCAAGTTTGCATTGCTTTTATCTGAACGTGAAACATTGTTCAGCAGAAGGAGATGAGACAGTGAATTTGTGGGAATCTTAGCTCTTACCAGCTGCTGACCCTGGGGTCCCCAGCCGGCGTACTGCAGCTGAGCATTTCGCACCTCTGGAGGGTTCAAGTTCCACGTCTCCCTGGGGTGCACAGACAAAGGAAACAGTACTATCAGATATCAGACACATACACAAAATGAGTGCCGACTTCCAGCACTGCAGAGGCAAGAGAACAAGTGTAGCACATCTGAGAACAATGGTTTAAGTGTATCCATAAATACCAACGCTCAGTAACAGTGTCACCTCTCCTTATTGGGAAAAGTGCTGCGCAGTGCAGGCTGCAGAATTAGAGGTACCACTGCCTCTATGTCTTTGTCTGGAGCTGAGGATGAATGAGGTCATCAGCTGAGGTGGTGTTTTGGCACGTTACCACTGGGTGGCAGCACGCAAATAGATTTTAGCAGGAGAGCTGCTGACAATGCTGCCATACTGTGACCCGGTGTGGCAGTAATTTAAAAAGGGAAATAAGTGAAATGCCTACTCAAAGGAAAAAATGATATTATACAGTATGTCTTGGTTATTCAACGGTTACTTCACCAGATGCTTATCTTTCTGGTTTTGTAAACTTACAAAACTTACAGAGTGAGAATATAATGACAAGCCATAATGGGCTCTCCTGTGAAAACATAGATTAAACAGGCTACATCTGTAATGTCTTTCATATCTGATCTTAAAACATTCTTTTATGCATACGTAATATGTTTTTCTTTCCATCTTTGCTATTACATATTCTATTCTTATAACTTTTTAATCTCCTGTGTTTGAGGATCTCATTGTTTATATTTGCCTTTATTGTTTGCTTTTGTCCTCCCCTATGAAAAGCACTTTGTAAGTTTCAGAAAAGTGCTCGACAAATAAAAGCATATGAAGATAAATTGCTAACTAAGAGTGAAAACTTGTTGTGCTTCAATTAATGGCCATTCCGTTCTTTTTAACTATTCAGCACTTAAGAACACTGCAAAAAGCTTTGCCCTCAACTCAAATGACATGGCAGCATCATTATTAGCATTTCGCAGTGCGTTGTAGCAAGTCTTAAGTCTGTCAGATGGACCTCTTCTCTAATCAGCTAGCTCTGCATCTAATTGTGAATATGTGTCTGAAAGCCTCTTGTTATAAGATTATCTAAGGGGACAGACGTGCATGAGGAGCTGCCGTTAGAGGTCGTAGATTACTTGCTATCCATTTGATTTCACAGACAACATCGAGTGGGAGGTTTGATGTTAGCTGTCGGTGCTTCGCGGGAGGTGAGTGTGAGAACAGGTGGGAATGAATCTGTCACGGAGTCACGGGCAGTGAGGTCAGGTGAGATACTGCAGGATGAGATAATGAGGCAGCGAGTAAATGGAACAGAGAAGCTCTGCCATCGACTTACGGAGTCTCCAAACTGCAGATGATGTAGAAGGCTGTGTAGGAATGCTGGTACACCTGGAGGTGAGCAGAGGTAAAGGAATCACATCAGAAATGGGGGAAAAAAAGTGACATTTAAGGTCTTGCCATAAAATCAGACTATAGTTAGCTTCAGTGCAATAATATTGTTATAGTCTTGTTAAGTTTTTATATTTATATATTATATAGCTAATGAGTGTTGGTGACAGATGTAATGAAATTCTCTCTGGGTGTTCCTGATATATCACATTCAGAGGAAGGTGAGGTCACAGTGACCTTTACCTTTGACCACCAAAATATATATTCAGGTCATCTTTGAGTCCAAGTGAATGTTTGTGCCAAATTTAATGGGATTCCCTCAAGGTTTTCCCGAGGTTTTGCGTCCACAAGGCCTAAACCATGTTTTGTGATGTCAACATGACCTTGACCTTTTGACCTTTGACCACCAAAATCCAATCAGCTCCTTGAGTCCAAGTGGACGTTGACCTCACAGAGTTACTGAGATACAAGAGAGAACAAAAGCAAGTGTACTCTAGGATGTGTGAGCGCACCATGACATAGCTGGTGGGTGTGGTGACAGGTGGAACAGACTTGAAACTTTTAAACAGAGACGGACGAGAGAACATTGCTTTTCAGCCTTGTGTTAAGTTACTCTTTAATTACTCTTAAAAAAAAAAAAACCATCTTATTTCGCTCTTTTCTATGTAAGTGGAAGCTGCTATTGATTTCATTGGCCAATCTAAAATGTGAATGTGTTATTGTGCTCTGATCTGGACAAATACAAAAACACTAAAAACCTGGAATTATCCCCTAAACTTAAATTTCATCTAAAATAATAGAACTCTTTCCACAATAAATGTGTGTGTTACAATCTGTTTTATTGTACGCATGCTATCAAGGCTGTGTTTATGATCAGCGAAGGAATGCACCGTTCACCGCCCATTAGAGAGACATTCACATTGAATGGTGGATGGTTTGCATGTGTGTTAGTATGCAAACACTATTTATTACGAGCAGTCGTGTTCCACGCTGCATGTCATAGTGATGAGCTGCGTGTAAATGTGCATACGTGTGATTGTGTGACTGCACGCCGCTGCAGCGAGCGTATACGAGGAACGACTGTCATCTATCAAGGCGACGGTGGTTTGGATGGAATAATAAATGCGAACACATGCAGTACAGCGCATTAGACATCTCCAGTGTGTCGTAATATTTTCCATTCTTCTCCAGCAATAACACAAGGTTATATCTCTGCCAGCATCCCTCACACAGCAACAACGGGCACCAAGTCTCTACAGCGGCCCAGTGGTGAAGCAGAATGAGGTAAACACACAGACATCAGCCAGCAAAATGATTCAATATATTTGATCTACCTATATTAGGAGCTATAATGCTTTGATGGATATCAAGGCGCTGGCAGAGCTGATGTGGTTATGGGACACTTTACATGGAATTGCACAGAAATGACAAATTCCCAGCAATACTTCCTGTTCCTACTGTCGATCTCATCTCCCTCCCTGCGAGCCCGTGCAGCGCCGAGGGGTTTGTTTATGTTTCTGCCTCCCTCGCTACAGTTCCACTCGGCTGTGCCGGCCCCCGCCGCCATTGCTGACAGGCAGCGGTGTGCGACAGGCCTTCCCAACCCGCCATGATTACTTTCTCCTCCCTCCCTCCCTCCTTCTTTTCTTCCCCCTGACTTCGCTTCACTACGAGCCTATAATCACCCCACCCACCCCCTCCCCCTCCCCCTCCCCCACCCCCACCCCCACGGTGGAGGCGGCTGACATATTTGGCTGTCAGTGTGCTAATTCAAAAAACAAGCAAACAAATGAGAAGCTCACCGGTGCAACGTTGTAGGCCAGCAGCACATGCTTCATGTCAGGAGACACCTCATACTTGCTGGCTTTGTACATTTCCTGAGAAGCAAAGGCAGAAGTAAGAGGGGGAGAAAAAAAAAAAAGACAAAAAGATGAGACTTTCAACCATGCGTGGTATTTTTTTCATTAAACTACTCCTTAAATGACTGCGTTTGACGGATTGCTTGGATCCTGAAGCAAATGGGAGTAGCATTAATCTTTGCACCAGGGTTTGGTGATTTGATGGCGGACATAATGTTGTGTGTCGTCACCCGAGCATCTGCAGCGCTGATGCTTACGTCTCCTTCTCAAACGTTTCTCCACACAACCAAGCTCAGAGTGTTAACTATGCAGTTCACATTTCACAGTAACAATGGATCATTTGATTAAGCTTTGTAATAAAAAAGGGCTTTGGGTGCTTTGATTTGCTGACACTATAAGAAAAGTTTTAATTTAATTCATGGGCAGCCATGGCCCCTTCTTTAGTCCTGTGACTGCGAGAAAGTAAGAGAAGAAAAGATGACAAAAGACTTACAAACTTCTTGTTATGAACCAAGATGGTCTTTTCATCGGTATCAACGTTGAACTTGACAACATCGCCATCACGGTTACGGTACAACAGCTCATTACCTGTACGGTGGGAGAGAGAGAGAGAAAGGAAAAGAGACTTTGAGGAAAATAAAACCATCTTTAAAACTCTACCAATATGTAACAAATGACCCTGCATTACTCCTGGGAGAAAACTAGAATTGTATCCCTCCACCAACTTCCAAGTTGCAGGAGATATGGCCACAATCTCCCCTTCCTGCGTTGCAGCATTGAATGTGTTTTTGCAGGACATTATGATGTCACAGGTGAACCGTTTGGATATAAAATGTCATCACTTCATCATTTCATCCTATTAGACATTTTAGGTAAATTGTATCATAATAAGCACAGCAATTTGTGAGTTATGATCGAGTTTTGTGAGGTCACAGTGACCTTGACCTTTGGCCACCAAATTCTAATTAGTTCATCCTCGATACCAAGTGAATATTAGTACCAAATTTGAAGGAACTCCCTCAGGGCGTTACTGGTATATCACGTTCAAGAGAACGGGGTCCTTGCTATCACTGACAGACAAAAGACAAAGAGCTCTGACTGATCAAATATAACAAAACTTCCAATTGAGCCTGTGGGTCAGACTAATGGCCTGACACACTAACTGCCCTTTAACAGTCAGAACGAAAGAGAGCAGTAATTAAGCTCCTTCCACATAAAGCCTGTAACACTGCACATTCAACCTCTCCAGATCAAATGTAGCTGATAGTGAGAGCAGGAAACCCTTTTAAACTACTCAGTAAGTTATGGACTTGGCCCCGAGATCTGATTAGTAATGTCACAAGTGAAGCAGTGGATTGTCTGGTTTCCTGCATGTACAGTATATCCTGTTGCTCTACAAATTAAAAAACGTTGACCTTTTGAAAATGTTACATAATAGCTGCAGATATGATAGGAAAAAAAAAGAAGCAAATATTCAATGTTAATGAAGTTATTAGCTGTCCTTAGCATTAACAACATAATTAAATTTTAGGGGATGATACCGTTTATTAGCTTTTTAATATCAAAGGCTTATTAAATTCGGCTCATTAAATTAAATTGCAACCAAAAAAGTGCAACTTTATCAACACATTTTCAACAGGTCACTTAATAGCATGAATATATGTGGTGGACTCAACGATTAAAACAGCTGATGCTGGAATTGTCTGATGAACTGTATAATGACTGTGATCACAAATTTAATCTAACTTTATTGGTTGCAATACAGCCCTGATATATTTTAAGTGTTTGCTCTGGTATATCAAATCAAGCGCTCCCTTCTCAATCATAAACTGGCTGCCCGGTAACAGGCCTTTGTTTCATGCGCACTGTGATAAAAGAGAAATGATTTGCTTCCCCAAACACAGAGGCAGCTGCAGGTCGGTACACCAGAAGACCTCTGCAAGTGTATTAGATGTTTATTGGATGTTTAGGTTAGATGTGAGGGTTTTTTGTTTTGTTTTTAACCTTTATTTATTCAGGGTAGTTTCACAGAGAGGCAACCACTCTTGTACAGGGACACACACATTCACACCTGGCAGCTGCCCAGTAAACCACAGCCTGACCTGCTGGCCACTGAGCAGCTCCACTTAAAGGTTTATTGTACCAATTTGAACTGTTTAAGTGCCATAAAACCAGCATATTGTGCCATTTTAACCCTGTTGGTGCAGAAAATAAGTAAGAGAACCAACTACTCAGCACCTTGCAAAAATATATGCTCAGGTGAATGGCAGAGAGCAACAACCCCACCAACTGTGCTGCAGATAAAGTAGCTGTAACAGAGTGTAAAGGTTTAAGCTTTAGGTTTAAACCTCAAGTATTTCTCCAGAACATTAAAGATTCATGACTCAGTAAGCAACAGTAAAGGTCAGAGTTTGGAAAAAAAGAAAAGAAAAACACCCTGATGTATTATTTCTGAAGTGTGACTCAGCTAATTGGCTTCAACATGTCTGTGTAGGCTGCTCGATCCTGACTGGTGCATGGAAGTATGCGACATCACCTAAGCCCCACCTATTTCAAACCAGTGAAAACAGCTCAGAGACAAAGAAAAAAAAAAAGAAGAAATCTGCCATGTGAAATAAGCAATACTGTCCTAACCTTGGCACTGTGTGTTCATGTAGTTTCAGGGTCTTTGTGCTCCTTTACACAATATCCAGAACAAGAGAGTGATGTTTGTCCCTTACAAAAAAAAAAAAAAGTGTCACTTTTGAAGAGAACTTTTCAACTTCCAATCAGCACTAACAACACTAGCAACTAAAGTGCTCTCCAATCTGATCTGGTCAACGTCAGGGAAAAAGCTTTCAATACGGCTGAATACAGAAGCTTCCAGTGCAAACACAGTGAGGTCAGGCCGTGAGAGTAAAACCCTTGTAGGGAGCCGTTATTTGACAGATGTATGAAAGTTCACACAGCTCCTCATCCATCAGGCTTTTATCAGGGAAGGATACATTTAATACAGCAACTGCCCCCTTTCACCTTCAATCTATCTGCGCTCCTCTGTCTTATTGCTTTAGTGATCCATAGGCGCACGAGCAACCACGCCATTTGGTGAGGTAATTAGAACCCGGAGATTGTTATGCAGAGTGCTCTCTATCTCCTAGCATATCTAATTGTCCATTAGAGGTGACAGAATTACCATCACAATGGCTTTAATTCAGAACGTGCTGTGGGGAGCAGTTTCAGACATTTTTAGACTGGCATAGCCAAACGCCCCCTCAACAGCTTTTGTCTCCATGTTAAGAACCATCGGCATACTAACTAAGGGTAGAAAATTGACTCTTTCATGGAAATCATGACGATAAATAAAGGAGTACTGCCTTTACTCACCGTGCTCCATTATTTTAGTTTGACTCCGTTTGGCATCTTGATAAACGTTCTACTTTTATAAATAAAAAGGTAATTGCAGACGCAACGGTTAGAAAGAAAGTTCACATGGTGATAAATCAGTGGTCAGAGAGATTGACTGCACTTGATTTTGTTTCACAACTTACTCTGTTTTAAATTCAGAGACCTGCATCTCTTTTAGGCGCCTTTTTCATCTTTATACCTCACCGAGCTGCTGATCTTCTTCTCAGAAGTACCTCAGATGTACCTCAGATCTCTCAAATCCTTCCCATCACCGGCCTTTATAGAAGCCCTCCTGCTGAGTTCATCATTTTAGACCTTATCATCCCTCCTTCACATAGCCAACTCTTTGTTTTCGGCTCTTTGACCGAGAGTCATCTATTCTCTCACAGTACCTCAGGCATTACGTCTTCCCTTCAATCTCTCCCCTTTCTAGGTTTCTCCCTCGCTCTTTCCCTTCACTCTTGTTCTCTTTCCCCTCTACCTTCATTTGCTGTGCATCAGCCCAGGGCGCTGTTTTCTCCTCTGATCTATACCTTTCCACCGCAGTATGTCTTATTAATATAGCCTCCTGCCTTGGGCATAGCCTCACTCCAGGGGGGGCAGAGGGAAAGCTAGGGGAGGGGGGAGAGCGGGAGACGGAGATACAGGGCGACACACTTGAGTGAGACTGAGGACCGATTCTATATTTTGAGTTTGTACTATTCATCTCCCACGGACATAGCAGCATATTCTTAGAACATGTCCTTTACCATAGACACTGTCACGTTAAGAATAATTTAAATTTTTTCAAACCTTCGCTCTTATTTTGATGGTTCTGACGATCAGTCATGAACACGGCAGTCGGACCATTGAGAAGGATTTTAATATGCAAACTCAAATTGCGAGCATATTGGTCCATGAAAAACAACATTTTACTGTGTAGAGGGTTACACCAAGCAGAATTTAACCAAAATGTATTATATGATGATTGAAAGGCCACACTATGTAGTAAAATGTTCTTCTGGTTAGATGATAATAAAACCTTTGTTTGTTTGTAAGCAGTTCTGTTCTTGTTAGACTAATCTTTCAATATTGCATTTTTGGTGTCTTATAAATCCATGTAGGCTTGTGAATGTTGAAAAAAAGATATAAAGCACTTAGCAAAATATGAGAAAATTACTTCTTGTGTTTCCCATAACAAAAATGCTACAGTATGTAAATCTCTGTGTTGTACCCTTACTTCAAAATCATAGTTTTAGGTACCTGATACTTTATGATACAGAATGTTTACCACAAACCTTGAGCTCTGTGTTGAATTTATTATCATACTTTTCAGGCAATAATAACTGTAAATAGAAATAAAAACATATATTAAATTATTTTTTAAATTGCATCTGCATAGCTTTTTTTTTCAGCCCTGAGTAGGGTCTGCAGGTATTCCTGTCAGGCTGCATACAGCCCCCCAACAACCTTCACCAGTAATGTCGGACAGCCTGTATGTAACCTGTGAGGCAGAACTGTGCTGAAGGCTTCATTAGCGTTTAAAATAATCCTTTTTTGCTTCATGTGCAACATGGCAGCTTGGGCAGAAAGACAGAAGAGTGCAGAAAGTCCAGGTAATACCACTTAAATGAAAATGGACTCCAAACTTTTGAAGTTACCGTGTTGAGGAAATCGCATGAATATCATCAATAATACATACACAAAGCAGAGATGTAGAGATTCCCTCGAACAACCTTTTTTTTTTTTTTTTTTTTTATACCATCCAAGAGGACAAAGAAGTGAAACATGATTAGCTCTCTGCCCAACAAGAATCTCCACACCCATACAACCACTTGGCGAGAAGCTATGAGCTGTTATCCGTGCTAACATACACTGAATGCACGCACAGGAATTCTATTCTCCAGCTAAATGAATCCCAACAGGCACATACACAAAGTGATCAAAGGCACATCGACAGCAACACGATTCATGCTAGTTTACTTCCACATTTCTGACTGCACTCTAATGGAAAACAGTTCAAACTTTTTTTTGCTCATTCTCATCTTCGCAGGCCTCCGTAGCTGTTCCCCCTTGACCCTTTCTTTGGAGACACAGCTGTATTCATTTCTGCATTCAGTGTTCTCCTGAGTGTGTTTTGTACTGGCTGAGAGTGTTACAACACTCGAGAGCAGTGTGAAAGTCCTCAACAGACATGTTATTGTAGAATAAAACATAACAGGCTAAGAGGAATGGTAAGGAGGAAACCGACTGCTTAAGTATGTTTTGTTTTTCTTTGTTGTTGAGAAATCACTTTAACAATAAGCACTTATCAAGCTTAAAATGTAGACTGACAGAGCAGGTCACATTAAAATCTTCCTCCTCTCACCTTGACCATAAAAATAAAAGAAACAGATGACAGAGAAATAATTTGTGCCTCAAACTCTAACCTCCACATAATACATCACCGTGTGATTACAAAACACACTGGGGCGATTGAAATAGGTAGCTTCTGTAGGCTATATTATTAGCCGTGAGGTGAGCCAAGGTTGCAGTGTTAAGTTCAGGATGAAATGGGATTTTTCTTGTCGGTTCCAGGTCATTTGTCCATGCCCAAGGCTGCAGATGATGACTGGTCTGATAAAAGCGACACAAGCTCTTGGGGGAGAATTATGGTGTCTGTTGGTGGCTAAATAAAATGAAGTTTCCAATGCAGCAATACAGTCTTAAATCTTTGGCACCCATTGGCTTAGATGTGCTGTAAAATACAGTTTCATAAAAAATTCAATAGGAATTTTAATTAAAAATCCCCCCTCCTCCTTACATTTCTAGTAATTTAGTTGCCTTCGTGTATGCTTCTTGAAAGGGAATTCCACATAATAGCGTTGTATATTTTTCTCTACTGTTGCAAAGCTGCGCTGGCAGCACCCTGGAATATGAATTCTATTTCTGACCAGCTTGATAAATGAGCATGCTAACACATGAATGGCAGAGCAAACAAATGAGCAAAAAAAAAAAAAAACCTTGAGTCTGAACCTGCTGACAAAATATGAAGCCACCCTGGGCTACTGCCAACCTGCTGCCCGCCGGTTTTCACAGCGGAAGTCATTTATGCTTATCAACAATGAACATCAGTGTTGCCTGCCTGCTTCATTACTCACTGCCTCTTCTGCTTCTGAATTCAACAATAAGGTTGAAAAAAAAAAACAATTGTCTGTTTGACACTTCTGGAATACAGATGTTTTTTTTTTTCAGTTTTATTATTTGGTTCACTTGGACCTTCCATGAATTAAAGTACCCGGAGTCCAAGCAAAATATTAACCTTAGAAGAGCAAACTATTGACACATCTTCATGAGTTGAGCACTGTGTGCGTTTGGGGAAGAAGCAGTGCACAGTATAGAGCCTTAATGGGAGGTTTAAGGGGGTTTGCAGTTGTTGTTGGGGCCATCAGGGGCCCCTCCTTCCTTTGAGGGGCCCCAAACATCCCTCCTGATGGTGCACCTCTGCAATTGTTTTACATTGAAAACAGTACAGTTTCTTCATGTTAAAATCCCTTTAGACATTAAGTCATACAGAGAGGTCAGCTTACATCAACTCTTTTAAACCATCTTTGAAACAGAAGGAAGATGGAACCCGTGATTATCACCACTTGAATAGGCGCAGTGTAAATAACACAGGCAGCCTGCAATTTCAGCACCAGAACAGAAGGACACAGCAAAAAGGAGCTGCGCAAGGTAATGATGTGATGACAGCAAACTGTGCCAAGAAGTGTGTGCCTCAGTAACACAGGTGCATTGAAGAAGCATCAATCAAGATCAGCTTTTAAATATGCCACGATAACATAATGGCCCCGGAGCCTGAACATGTGCAGATCAACAAACACTGAGAACAAATACTTGGAATCGATGCGATGTTTTGACTAAAATGTTCCCAATCTGTCATCAAAAATACATGATAAAAACCGATAACATGCTTCATGAAATAAGAATCATATCCTCACAAGTATATTGCCTCTGAAGGCAGCTCAGAGGAGAACATTAAGTCCTCAAAATCTCACCCATTGTTCATCCAACTCCATATTCCTTTCAAGATGACTCCCAGGAGAGTGTTCTCAGAAACCTCTGTGCTTTTTGCAACCTGTAACTTCAATTTGCAATTAATCCTTTGTAACTGTGTCAACGATTTGACTCACTGCCTCTGAGGTGCGATCATATCATCAGTGTCTGCCAGCTGTTCATATACTCATAAATCCATAGCCTCTGTCACTGCTTGAATTGCCATTCACAGTTTTCTCATTTCCGTGTGTGAGTGTTTTGTGCTTGCAAACCAACCAGTGAACTTGAAAAGACCTGCCCTTGCTCATAATAATTAAGACCATTAGGGAGGCTGGTGCCCGTAAAATAACAATTACAACAATAATAATAATGACAAAAAGCACCACAGCAGTGATCAGGCTCTTGTGTTTGGAGGACTGGTTCCTATTATACAAGCTTTAAGAGGATTTACCCCACTGGTCAAATACTTCCATATTTGAGTTACTTGTAATAATTATTCATAATTCCCAAACCAAATCACATAATCATTTGAGTCCAAAAGTCTACAAGTACATAACATTTGCAGATGAATTATTAAAAAATGACTGTCATGTAGTTTTAGAATTTCTGTAAGAAAATCTTCCAGCAGGACTCTTGCTGGGAGGGGAGGCTCATAGCTTTTCTGTTGTGTTACACAAACACAGTTAAGCTATGAATTCTCTATGATAAGGCAGCTAAAGTGAATTCAAAATGACTGTAAGTCAATTTCACGGACGGGATGTGAATGCCACGTGACGACAGCATTACAGGGATGTGGATTGCAGAAAAACGCCGGCTGGATATTCAGCTGCAGTGGAGACATGTTTGTCTAAACACATACAGGGGTACAGCTGCTGCAGAAACATGCCATCATGTATTTATACGGCAGCAGCAGTCCCGTCTAAAAACAGATGCTTCTGTGTACACAACTATGAAACCACAAGAATATCATGAACAAAGAATTGAAGTAAAGTAATTAGCATTAGCTCTCTCAGATCTCTAGTCATTTTTCAAACCAAAAACTGTTCTTTTATCCACTGCTTTTTAATTAATCTGTTTTATTTATTTATGAACATGCCTGTACTCATATTAAACATATTTTATACTTTTATCCTTGAATCTGTTTATTTCTCTTATCTTTTGTCTGTAAACCACTATAATTAAAACTCTGTGTATGATCGGGTGCTATTTAAATAAATTCGCCTTCCCTAGTTGTAGCTGCTGAAAAGAGGACAAAACACAGCCACCTCTAGTGTGTGCGTTGGTGTTCATATGTCTGTTTTTCTGTGTGTTTGTGTGTGTGTGTGTGTGTGTGTGTGTGTGTGTGTGTGTGTGTGTGTGTGTGTGTGTGTGTGTGGGAGGGGGGGTGGTGTATGTCTGTTGTTAATTAACACTACCTCTCTTTTCTCTGCAGGCAGAAACTGACAACACAATTGGTGCTTTTCACGAAGATTTGCTCGCTACTTGTGGGACTGTGGGACTAAACTAGCAGGTTGTAAAAGACTACTAAATGCATGGACATACTACCGATACTACTGCTGCCACTACATGGTAGTAAATGCAGCAGTGAGTTTCGATGGGGAGGAGATGCAAAGAAAAGAATAATATGGGAAAACATTCTATTTAATGAATACTGTATGTATAAATGTATTTCTTTTGCAAAATATGCTTCAATTACCCTTGTTAATTCAACTTTAATTCAAAGGCAGGGTGTGATTTCATCAAATATATAATATGTAAACACAAGCAGCAATAAAATGCAGTCTAACTGGAAACAAAAATCATTTAAATGAATTAAGATTAACTGTTTGGTCAAAGAATAAGTAAACAAATCCCTATAATTCAAAGCTTGCAGGTGCCATAACCAGGACCTGCTGATAGAATAAAAGTCTTGAGTTTTCACCAGAGAAAGCCCTGAAAGTGATGCTTTCTGTTTAGTCCTTGACCTCATGACTGCAGAGAGACCTACTTGAGTTCTCGAGGTTGAGTTTTGCGGCTCATAGAAAGGTTGCAGCATAAAAGGTCTGACCTCATCTTTCTTATTCATCAGTAAAATATTGTATATAGGCTGAGAGCGGAAGGTGAGGGTGTCAAATGAGGGCAATTTGGTCTCCACTTGAAGTTGCGATCAAAAAGCTTTTCTGAGATTTGCTTGTTTATGAAAGGAAGCACCAAAAAAACGCAATCAAGACAATTATGAAAACAACAATGACTTTCTGTGTCACTGGACGAAAGGAAGAAAGGAAGGTATTAATTTTGGCAAGATTCTTAAATTGGACAAAAATGACTGAAATAGCTTCTTTTTTCTTTTATTTTCATTTTTCGTTGCTCAAAACTTGGATCAAAGATGACATCCAACTCTTCAGATGTTGGCTTGATGTAGCAGCTAAGGAGCTATGAGACTGCTGAATTTGTCATGAGACACACTGAAGCAACCATATAATTCGAACGTCTGCTTCTGCTCTGAAGTTCTGCATCACATGCCCCCCCCTCCCTCCCCCACATCCACCTCCCTGGGTATTAAAATGCTGAACAACATCAGTGTATTGTGACAGCTTGTTTCTGTCAGAAGACGAGTCGTTGCAACACTTCTGCAACTTTCTGGCGGTTGGAGAAGACGGCAAAATTTGACTTTACTCCAAAACGTCCTTCCAGATTAAACATCAGTCATTCTTAAGTCGTAAAAACTGGGGCATCTCAGGAGGGGATATTTACACCTGCTGCTTCACATAATGTTGCCATTTGACAAAAGCTGATTGTCTGTGACATCGAATGAACGCTGCATACTTACAGTGTGTATATGGGCTAATTTGATATGTCTCGTTGGTAAGATAAAGACCCATTGCAGAACTCGATACACAAATGACATTCACATCATTACTCATGTTGTATCATGGGAGCAGAACTATGAAAAGTCAATAAGGGAGTGACACAACTGGCTAATCTTCTCCAAACTGATTGCTTTACATAAACATTACAGACAAGGGGCTGTGCATCATTCAGAAACAAGGTAATTCTCCCGACGTGCACATGAGTGTACACACACTGACAAAACAAACATCCTCATGCTTCACTGTTATCTAAATCACAGTCACAAGTCCCTCTCAAAGTCACAGCCATAACACTTTTAGGTAGCCCAAATTGGTCGACCACTATAAAAAATGGCTCCCCTTTCGCCATATTTAACAGGCATCAGGAGGACAAGAGGCATCCTGGAGCGGCAAATAAGAGGAATGTAGCCATTACAATGGCAAGCAGCGGCTCAGAGTGCCTGCGCTGCGTCCCACAGGGCTGACTTCACCTGGGTGGTGTGAGAAGGATGTTGATGCGTTGTCTGTTCGATTCAGACGGAGTGGTAAAAAAAAGGCACATGTGAGATTTCAGTGGTGTCTGCTAACTGTGCAATTACCGAACCAGGGAGACTTGTAGAGATGGCTTCAGAACCTGATCAGAATACTGATCCAGAGAGCAGGATAAGATAAAGTTGATGCATTGTAAGCAAATGCATGAAAACACTATAATTACTACCACTACCACAAGCTAGTACAACTACTGCTAAAATAGTAGTAATCTGTAACAGTAGGAAACAATGATTTTAGAGTCAATACGGAAAATAATGAAATGTTAGTCAGCTGGTTTACACCATAAAGGCTGTCCAAAACAGAGCGTGACCAACTCAAAGAATAAACCTTAGCTAACTAGCAATTTGCTAAAATCTCATAATTTGTCAACACTGACAAATTCTGCAAATTATTATGTTTACTTCTGTCTGAATGAAGAACCCACTGTTCCCGAAACTTACCAAGAATTCTGATTGTAAACTCTACATGTAGAGGTATTAAACCTTTTTATACTAGTGCCAATTGAATACTTAAAAAACAAGACAAGAAATGATATCAAGAAATTTAACAAAATAAATATAAATGAAAGCCAATAAAGTTCTCAAATGTTGAATGTTTAAAAACAAGCAGCCATAGAACTTCACCTAAATATAATCTAAATTATGTTGTTTGTATTAAATGCATAACAGAATTGAAGGAATTATTTGTAAGTTTTGCTATTGCTACATAGCCTATGTTAGCATTAACAGCCATTGTTGCGTTTACAAGACAAGGGGTTATAATACGCCCACTGAGCAGTTTCTTCAGGGCAGACTGGACGCTACAGTGACTCAGTATCGGAAAGTGACAAGGCAGTCACATAAAGACCACAAAATGATACATAAGTACAGTGTATATTTAAGCTAATGCCGTCGGACAGGACATGAGGAAGCAATTTTTCTTGCTAAAAATAGCCTAGTGCGAGATGACGAAAGACTCTTGAGGTTATAGTCAGTCTGTCTCCAGGGAATTGATTGATGGGTGGAAAGGAGGAAAAACATAAACCCCAGGCTAAATTAGATCTAAAAAAAAATTCAACCCCCAATCAGGGAAGCCATTATTGCAAATCCTGCAGACAGCCCTGAAAGCATGCAGGTTGGTGGAGCAGTGGGTCGGGTAAAAATGACACACTAACGAAGACAAAATAATCAGCTGATGGATTTCTCTCCCTCTTTCTCCCCTTTTCTCTCCCCCTTGTCAGCTGTATCTAATGATACACTAAAAATACCTCAGGATCAAGGATGGCACTGACTACAGCACAAAAAAGGAGGAGATGAAAGAGCGGAGTCTTGTTTCATGGCAGCAGCTGCTTTATGTACGGTATATTACAAATCTCCTTTGTTACAGCACCACTCTTACCTACTGACACTCTTGTAAAAAAATATGCACATTTAATTTCCACATATCAGAATGATCTTACATAATTCAACCTCTGTTTCTGCTGGAAATATGCTTCTAATCACTCTTTGAGAACAGTGAAGCACAGATGTTAGTTTCCAGATGTGTACAGTACTAACACAGTTTGTGATGTTCGCCAAGGCTCATTCAAGCATGATAGATTTGTTTACAACTTTTGTGGGTCACAGCGAGTAACAGATGTCTCATCCTTAAGCACATATGGGGACCTGTGGTTAAAACAAACACTGAAATCAGGCTGACAATTATTCAGCTCATTGTCTCAGATCAAGGAGAATGGCATCTTTCTGTCACTAATATAATAAATATGGGTTTTCAGCTTTCTAATTATAGCCAATCACAGAGGGGGGACGGCTTTGGCAATTTGAGGATTCAAGACGAGAGTTAACAGCTGCGCCGTTTCTAGGAGCCATCTTAGATGCTGTGATTGGAGGAGACAGCTTCGCTGGGCACGAGAGAAGACAAAATCCACTTCATTAATCCTTCAGCTGTACATATTCCTCACATCTCAGAGCTGTGATCATTCTCTTTACTGCCGCGCTGAGACGTGTGAGGCTGGATCAAGTTGCTGTTTTACCTTGATACAAAATAAAGTATATAATTTCCTCTCATCGGGTCCCTGCGGCGCTGTCAGTGTTTATACTATCATGGCCCGGCTATTAAAAAAACACAAGAGTTTTTGAAATTGGCGGTGATGAATTGTAACAATAGCAGCATACACACACAGTCATTGATCACAGAAAAATGAGGGTTGTGGTTACAGGTAATTGGGTAACTATTGAAGCATATGGATTAAATCGCTGGGAGGAATGTCAGACAGCAAGGACGCACTCGCACAGACACACACAAATGCATGCACGATGTGCAGAAACACACCTTTACAATGACACAGGAGGGACAGATGGTGTAAAAGAAGACAATGAAAGAACAAACACTGCTGATCCTTTTAGCAAATGTTAGTTTTGCCGGTTGAGTCACAGCGTGATACGCGTTTAAACTGATCCTTGTCACGTCTTATGAAGCTCAAAGCAGAAATATATTATTAGCAGCAATGCTTTCACTACAATAACTAAAATCACACCGGCTGTTTTTAAAGCTGAACTTGAAGTGTATAATTTGTGTTTGGTCACTATGTATTCCTCGTGCAACTCTCTCCCGTTTCTGGAGGTGCTGGAACAGATTAGCTGTGTAGTTTTTCTCTTGTCATCACAGCATTTCTTTGCTTTGTTTGTGCCATAGTACATCTGCTCTTCTGCAACTAAAATACTGGCAAACCACTGACACACCTTCTTTTTCGACAAACAAATTATCCTCAATGCAACTTGCTTTTCTCTGTATTTGAGCGTCTTCTCCCTCTGACTGTTAAGCACTGGCCTTTTTGATTCTGATTGGTCCACCAATAGTAAAGAGGACTCCAACTGTCCGACAAGTCGATATGAAATACTTATTTATGAAGTTGTTGACCTGACATGTTGGCAAACAGTGTCCTATTTGTACATCAGACAGGAAAAAGTACTAAACGCTTCATGCTTCTTTTTCCTTTCCCACAACTGAGACAACTGAGAAAAAGGAATACTTCCAAACAACCTGACCTTTCTGCAGCTTTGACGGTGCACACATTCAAATCCATGTTCTAATTCAATAAACCCTTTGCAACCCTTAAACTGAATAGGATTACTTACTGCTTATCCATTTGGCGTTGGGGTCATGAACCTTGAAGTCTTTTCTGAAGAGGTCTCCAACGGTCACCTTCCCCTTGAGAGCCAGGCGGTCATCTTCGCCTGCAAAGAAAGATAAAGAAAACTGAGCAACACCTCGTGTAGCAATTACAGAAACACAGCAAACAGACTAAAGCGCAAAGGTAATGCAGTGACTTGGCTATAATGCTATAGACAAGTGCGAGGGAGTTCATAGGAAAGGAAGAAAGAAAGCAAGAGCAAATAATAGTCTTTGTCTGTAAGGTCATGTTTGGACTGGAATGAGTCGAAATTTTTGTAATGAAAAGAAAAAAATGCACCATCCATTCATTCGGAGTCAAAATTCAACTATTATAGTGAAGCAGTCACGGACTTTCAAATATTGAAAATGTTTAAAAGCGAGGGGTTATCTCCAGAGCAGGTACTGCCATTTTGTAAACATCTAAACATAATGTCACATTAAAGTTACATCAAGATTCTTCCCCCAAGGCCATTCACTACCTCCTGTCTGGACCTTTAGCTGTGCAGAGCATAGACCCAAAGGCTCAAGATTTCCGAGACGCTTTCCCATTCACTTGAAAAGGAAAGTGTCTCAGACTTTTGGACCCCACTGTGCGGCTTCTACGTGAGGCAAAAAATAAAACTGGGTGCCATAAAGAAAAAACAAACAAAGATAAGACTGATTTTCAACAAAAACTGAGAGACTATATAATGTTTCCCTGACACATTCTCATCTCTAGCTGCATCTTAACATCTTTTTCCTGCAGTCTGCAACTTCACCTTTCAAAGAATAAAGAACTGATATAGAGAATAAATAAATAAATAAATAAACAAAATAAATAACATAAGTGAAATAACAAAACAGAGCATTGTCTTAATTCCCCTCAGGCCTTTGATTAAGACTAGTGTGGCTTCTGATCATCAGACCAGACGTGCATATTAAGAGCAGATGCATCCTGCAATTCATTTCAGCTTAATTTCATCCATCAATGCTCATCATATCATCCCCTGCTCTGTAATATGACTCATTTCACCTCCATACACATTATGGGAGGATGAAAAGCAAAGAGGCAATACACCACGAGCTGCTTTGTTTTCCAGTCAGAGCAAATCTCACTCTGATGTTTCGCTTTAACAGTGACTTTAAAAATGCTTTGAGGGTTTTCAATCTTCTGCAAATAAAGCTTTCACAAGACATGGTAGCTGATGGACACAATGGTTTCCCAAGAGCAGAGTGGCAACCATACTTCTTAAATGGACGCAGTTCTGAAAAACCGTTCTGGTTATTTCCTAGAACTGGCTGCCCGGTGAAACTGAGCAATCAGGAGTGACTTGGTGAGATAAGGGACCAAGAACCCGATGGTCACTCTGGCGGAGCTCTAGAGATCTTATGAGGAGATGGGAGAAACATCTAGAAGGGCAACCATCACTGCAGGACTCCTCTGATCTGGGCTTTATGGTAGAGTGGCCAGATGGAAACCTCTTGACTTTGGAGTCCGCAAAAAAAAAAAGGCACCTAAAGGACTCTCAGACTGTGAGAAACAAGATTCTCTGGTCTGATGAAACCAACATTGAACTGTTTGGCCTCGGTTTTAAGCATCATGTCTGGAGGAAACCAGGTAGCGCTAATCAAATGCCCAATACCATCCCAATGGTGAAGAATGAAGGTGGCAGCATCATATGGTGTGTTGGTGTTTTTTAACAGCAAGGACAGGGAGACAGGTCGGGGTTGAGGGAAAGCTTAAAGTACAAAGATATCCTTAATGAAAACCTGGTCCAGATAGCTCAGCTCCTCAGACTGGCCCCAAGGTTCACAGCCAAGAGAATGCAGGAATGACTTAGGGAAAACTCTGTCAATTTTCTTGAGTGGCCCAGCCAAAGCCCTGACTTGAACCCAATCAAACATCTCTGGAGAGACCTGAAAGTGGCTGACAGAGCCCGAGAGGATCTGCAGAGAAGAATGTCCCCAATTCCCGCTGTGTAAAGCTTGTCACATCATACCCTAAAAGACTCGAGGCTGTAAATGCTGCCAAAGGTTCTTCAACTAAGTGCTGAGTAAAAGGTCTGAATACGTATGTCAATGTGATATTTCAGTTATTACTTTTTTTATAAATTTTAAAAAATTTCTTAAATTCATTTTTTGCTCGTTCATTATTGGGTTCTGCCTGGTGAGGGAAGAATTTGTTGTTTTTTTTTTTCCTTTTTCATAAGGCTGCAACATGACAAAATGTGAAAAAGGTAAAAACATTTTCTGAATGCACTGTATTTCTGTGATAAGTTATTACATTCCTTCTGAAATTGTCTTTACAAACAAAAAAGCCCCAAATAAAACACATATTTTACAGCTACAAGCCATGAAAGAGGATAAACAGTGACGGCAGCGCTGCAGTAGAGGACAGAGAAAGCACAGGAATCGACCCTGACCATGACCATGATGACAAAACGCATTGATCAATTTGTTTTCAGTATTAAAAGCACTTCTGCAACTCCCACCTCTCTACCGTTACATAAAATGTTGCTTACAAAGGCCATGAGTTGCATAAGCAAACTTTTTCTTTCAAAACACTGCACTTAGATAAATGGCAATTATAGGTAATTTCTTTAATATGGAACTAATTTGCCTGGTGTGTATGTAAATAACGTGTTTGAATTGCATTCATGATGCCTGCGGATTCACACTTTGCATTTTTACTACCCGGGGTTCTCTCTGTTTAAATAAAGGATTAACTAATGTGCCAATTTTATGTATGTCTGGCATCACTACTGCTACTGAAACTACCATTATTCATAAAACACTAATAAAACGTTAATATAAAAAATAGAAGTAGAAAGAAATGTAAATAAGTTCAGAATTACCTAATAAAATAAATTACTGAAAGAGGTACAGACCCGTCATGGACAGAATTTTTTGTAATAAATGAACTATAACCAATCTGATTTGGTGAAGGAAGCAAAAATGCATTGACAAGTTATATTGCAAGTGGGGTTGTCATGACTGACGATAACTGTGATATTCAAAAAAATGCAATGTCAATATTGTGTTAATGTGTGATAATGTGGTGATGGCAGATGTTCAGCTATGTGGATCTTTTGTTTATCAGTTCATCTGGTTTCCTTTTCACTTTTCTACTTCATTTGTCAAAAAAGAGACAAAACATACAATAAACAAAGTTAAAGATCAATTTGACTGATAGCATTTTTTTTTCAAAATAATAATAGATATCGCGATAACATCATTATCGTGAATTATTTTTTCCACGATAAACGCGTAGTGAAAATCTGATATTGTGCCAGGGTTGAAAAGCCTGAGCAGCTGAGGGTGGACCAGAATGTGACCCTAAAACTGCCTATTGAAACCCAGAATAATGAAAATGCTTTTAGGCGAGTTTGAAGATCCTTACGGACGAATGAGCCACTTCGCCCGTTCAGTAGTGAGAGGAAACTCTGGTGCTGAACAATCAAAAGACCATCATGCTGTTTTGCACATTTTAGCTGGTGGTGAAACACAATATCATGCATTTACATCACAGCTAACCATTTTTATAAAATCATGTTGCCCTATATGTTCTCAGACTGGTGAAATGTTTTTTGCTGCTTTTCAGGAATCCAGTGGTTTCACTTCATGTAGGCATATTACATCTATTATAGGTATGATCAACTTGTGGGATCATTGCCTTGGTAATGTGGCTGAAAATGTGGCTCGTTTTAAAGCATTTTACATGATGCGTTTCAGTGCTTGCAAGCTCTGGTATCACTCATTTAAGGTGGGGAACAATATATTAACAGTAAGAAGAGTAAGACATTTAAACCTGGAAGACAAACAATAAGAAACAATGGGTTTTGTGAAGTGTGTAATGAGATATAGGAGCTTTATGAGGCTGTACTTGTATGCTAATATCAGTGAGTTAACATGCTCACAATGACAATGCAAACATCTGATTTGTTGCAGGTATAGTGTGTACAATGTTTATCTTCTTAGCTTAGCTATTAGCATGCCAACATTCGCAATTAGTGCTTCAACACAAAGTACAAGAAATGGTTGGTAGAGATAGTTAATGTTAGGCTATAAAAATGCAACTTATATCAAACCACTCTGGCCTAAGACAGATCAAGTAACAACAGACGATCCTGCCATGTCTCTACATCAATAGCATGTGCTGTTAATGGCACACTCTCAGCAGAGGGAGAAACAAACCTGTGCTATTAAGGGGGGGGGGGAGCTTTTTCTAGCTGTTACAGCATCACAGCTAAGAGCTCCTCAGCAAAGCCTAACTGTAACCGCGTCTGCTAATTTTAATGTGACACACGCTTTGATCCCCGTGTTTCAGCTGTCGGAGAAATCATCTTTAAAGAGCAGGCGGATGGAAGAAGGGGAGGTTCAGACAGAGGCTGGGAACAGAAAATGACACTAAACATCTTTCTCTTGTCATGTCAACACCATCACATTTTGAACGCTGCTGGGGGAAAAAAACAGTTTAATGTCAGCTTTTGGATCAATGAGCAATCTCAACAACTGGTTGTGATCAGAAGAGTCTGCACTCGTCACTAAAGAGCGATATCCACAATCCAATGACAGCCTGATGTCTCAAGAGTTTCTGCAATATTAATAGCAGATCATGGGGAATAAGTTTGTTTTTTATATATATTTTTATATGGCTTATTTTATCTATCCATCATTCCAAAATCCAATTCAATTTGCAATCACATGAATCAGGGAAAAGCACTGAATTCTCACATTTTAGAAGCTGGAACTGGAACTAAAAATAAATAAATAAATAAATAAATAAACAGATTATCATAGTTGTTGATCAACGTTTGAATTCACTGGGGATAGTCACTTGCAAACCCCTCATCACAGGGTGCATGTTCTTTTTTTCAGCCAGTTTCTTTTCTATAGTCCTTAGAAGCCTGAAGAAGTGAGGCAGGGCAGGTTTATTTGTGTCGCACCTTCATCATCAAGGCAGTTTGAAGTGTTATATCTTAAGACATAAAAAGGAGATATAAAAGTGACACAAGGTAATATATAAACACAAATGAACAGGGTTGAAAAAAATAAATCTAAATTTATGCCAAAGTGGAATTAATCTGAGTAGACAAACAAATCACAGTGCAAAAGGTAAAACTATTAATTATTTCTGAAGAAAAATTAAAAGAGAGAAGAGAGAAAAGATTCAGAACCCCTCCTGGGGCTTCTGACCTCCAGGTTTGGAGGGACTGGGCAAAGAGATTAAAGCACTAATTGTTTCAGTAGGTAGAGTAGGAGTTTACTCTCTGGGTTTGGCTGCCACAGAAAACACTGGCTGTTGTTACAATTGAAAATAGGAGCTTTTTAATGTAAGATGCTCTACCTCGCATCAGCTGTAAGTATACACCATCTTCTTTGAGTGATGGCGATGATATGTCACCTTGCTTTGGTAAATCTAGTCCCTCAATCATCCCGTGCAAGTCAATATTAGATCTTCGGCACATGGAGAGGTGATAAAAATCCAGCTAGTAAACAAAATTTGAGTTCACCAATCAAAGTGTTTTTAAATTACAAGAACGCAACAATGACTTGCATCATTCTCCAAATGTCAGCTGTGTGTGTGTGTGCACACTGAGTGTGTGGCATATTGTGCCCAACAGATGGAAGAACACCAAGTGATCCTCAGTTCTTCCCTGATTTTATCACAGGGGACAAAAACACCTTTGAAGGCATCTGCTCGGTGCATCACTTGAGTTCTGAGTGTGATTATCAGAGTCACCAGACTGTGTATAGGCTGCGGGGAAACTTAATAGTGCACATAAGTTGCAGCCTCCCATCAGATGGAGAGGTTTAGAGTGGATAAATACTGAATTTATAATCAGTCGAGAGTGCCAGATTTATGGATTGAACATGGAGACAGTCAGGGGAATGATGAAGTTATACATGTGAGCGTTTACATTTAAAAATATTATACATATATAGACGTATAACGCAATCTCTTGAAGGCAAATCCATTTTTTGCAGTTAAGTATGTCTTTATCTCCCCCTCACAGAGTGCTGTGATCACAGGCAAGAACTTTGAATTAGTTTGAAAAAAAAAAAAAAAAAGGGAACAGTCAGCCCCAAGCAGGGTCAACTCACACGAGCAGTTTATATGCTAATGTGGCACGACCTCTTTTCCATACAATGCAATGGCAGAGGGACTTTCAATCCAAGACTGAACCTGGCAATTTGAAAGATAATCTGAGGGTCTCTATGTGACTGACTCAACTACAGCAAGTCTGCAGTCTTGACTACAGAAGAAAAGGTAATCTGTCTATTCATAGTCTGGGTTTGCAGGTATTATATATAACCTAAAAAAAAACAAAATATCTTTGAACTTGATGTGTCAAAGAGCACATTGACATACACACTGGTATCCACACTTTGATCAGTTTGTAGGTAATTCTGCGAGCATAATGCAAACATGACATCCCTATTTCAGAAACCTGGATGAGTCCTTAAATGCCCCATACTGTATAAAATGAAATTTGCATGCCTTTTTTTTATTATAAAGCAGGTTAGGTTTTCTATTAATACCGTGAGGGTATCAAATCACTCAGTCTACAGAGAAATGCACACAGCCTGTATTCAGAAACTGAACCCTTAAATTAGCCGTCAAGACTTCTGTAACATTGTGATGTCACAACAAAGCGCTCCCCGCTCTCAGCCATGCCCCAAGCCCCGGCCACCTGGACACACCATCCAACCTCCCAGGATTTGGTTTCTCTCAATGTTTACCTGAAATTTGGATCACTCAGAAAAAAGTCAGCCAATCAGGGGAGAGACTCTGCGCCTCTCTCCTGATTGGCTCAGTAACCTGCTGTTGCTAGAGCTCCAGAGAAAAGCCTGAGAGAGGAGATGTAAAACTACTTTAAACCACAAATATATCTTGTTATGGATATCAAAACTTCAAATTAAACATCTGAAAAATGTAAAATATGAGACCTTTAAAGCAGCTATAAGTCAAATCCAGCAGAGGCCAGTGAGTGAGTTCGCCTTCAGCTGTTGAGGCAACGGTTACCGTCATTGAATTTGGGGTCGTAGCGACCTACATGGAGCTTACAATTAAAAACACGCTGGGTATTTTATGAGCTGATTCCAGCATTTTTAGACTCAACATGTTTAATTTTTACTACATAAAAGGGCAATAAAGTAATAAACACATAAAGGCTTCATTTCTCCCCCAGACTTTTATTGCTGACAGTAAGAAGAAGACCTTGAACCAAACAGCAGTTACACCTTCATGGTGGGAGGCAGTATTTATAAAAAAAAAAAGATAACTGAACAATAAACAGAGCGGTGAACGGTGCATTGGGGGGCTATTGACCTGAATATTTTTAAAACCTAGTCTAAGCCCCAGTCTGTCAATACAGAAATAAAGGTGGGTGGGATGCCACAGAGTCGAAGCTACATGCAGACGATGGGAAATCTTTATATCTTTAATATCCCAAGTGTGATCATAATTACAATACGAATCTAAACTGGTGGTAATTATGTATAAATGCTGTTCCAGTGTTGAACACCCCTAAAGTCGCAGTTTTTTGGTTGCCCCATAAGGGCGACGTAACCCAGTAACTTGAGTGCTGCTTTAATGCGATACTCTATGAGTGTTTGCATTTAGCTGCGCCAAATTAATGTGGCGCGCGATCCTCCCACAGTCGTCTCAGTTAGCTGTCACTCTGTCAGTCAGCCTGACATCCCTCAGTGTGACGAATACACAGTTGCCAATAGTGAACATCTGACCCAGTTGTATTGATGTAGAGAACAGAGCAACCTCTTAATAATATGGAGCTATCAGTTACAGCAGATGCAGGTTTGTCAGAGAGGGAAAAGGAGACTCTGTGCATGTGTGTGTGTGTGTGTGTGTGTGTGTGTGTGTGAGAAAGTGTGTGCACATGTGTGAGAGCAAAGTGTTTGTCGGGAGCAGTTAGAAAGTGGCTGGCCTGTCTGGCAGGGGAACATCCATCAACCAACCCTCCTAACTGAGTGGAAACAACACGCTATCTCATAACTCCTCACATAAGCTGTGTTGCTACAGCTTGCAGCTCTGAGTGGTGGTGGGGGCTTTGTTCCCAAAATGTTTGCCCTTGAAGTGTAATTTCAGTAAAATAAGTTATTCTGAGTGGCTGCTGTAGTTAGCATTTTAATGGGAAAATCCTCCGTAAAGCACCTCAACTCTGTTACACAACATTATTGATGTACCTTGCACCCCTGGGCTCATTTGCACTGCAAAAACATTCATGTTCGTATGTAACTAAGCCCTTAAAGTCTTATTTCTTAAAGGCAAGTGCAAAGGTTTTTTTATTTTATTTTAAATCAACTGTTTCAAGATCTAAAACATTCTTAAAACAAATACATTTAAAAATCATAGTAACAAAACTGCCCTGATAAGATGTTTTGGCCTGATTTACAGCAGCTACAGCAGAGGTTTTGATAATACAGCATTTTTCAGCTACAAAAAAAAAAATAAATCAGTGGTAAGAATGTAGTTGTGATATCAGTACCGGTGAATCAAGGCCTTCTCGACACACTCACTATTTTGTTCACAATCATACAAGGAGGAATTCTTCTTAAGAGGCAGAGATAGCAATTTCTCCACAGACAGGAGCCGGAATAGACGACATTAGGGCAATACAGAACAGAAAGCCACAGCCTGTATCTCAGGAGATGATCATCAGTAGCCTGTGAAATACAATGCCATTTTCTGTGGTTTCGTGTCATCTTAATACCTAGGCTATGACAAACCACAGCATTGTCGAAGTGAATATTGCTCCGACTGTGTACATTTTCCTCAGAGGGATTCAATACCCATTATGTCTTAAAACCAACAGGTTCATACAATGTGCCGTCTGACCACGTTGTACGCATGAAAAGTGAAGCAGTTGTGGGAGGAATGGAAAGAAACTGATCTTGAAAGAGAAGTTCAAATGAAATGGGAGTGGGTGTCAGATTTGTCCGGTGCAGAGCTGCAAAAATCTGATCCCAGACCACGAGCATTAATAATCAGCTATAGGAGCCACTTCAGTTTTTCTACATATTAAACACACAACATATAACGTGTTCATTTGTGACCTTTAGGGATGCTGGTTGGGGGATTCTGTTACTTTTAGACAGGGCCGGGCTAGCTGTTTCCCCTGTTACCAGTCTTTATGCTAAGCTAAGCTAACCGGTAGCTTCATATTTAGTTTACGGACATGAAAGTGATAACAATCTTCTCATTTTACTCTCATTAAGAAAGAGATTAAATGAATTTTCTTAAGACTTCCTTTCATTGGAGCTGAGGGGTCTACAGACCAAAACTACAGACCAAAAGTACACAAACAAATGTGTCTTAGTTGAAGGAAATCTGGAACACTGAAAGTTAAATTCAAATTATTAACAAATTTCAGGTTCTTCATTTCTGTGAAAAGAAATTATAATCACTCAAAACTTAAAGTCCAAGTTAAAATTCAAGACACACAATGGCACAGGATTATTTAAGGGTGAACTTACAGTACAAAAAATATATTCGACTTGAATCCAGGGATTCAATTAACAGTCCATCCCAAATACGATAACCCCAAGACGGAGTAAAATAAACTGTCTTTGCACAAACAAACCACTGTCCTTGAGGAATGATTTATAGAGCTGCAGCATCCTGAAGCTCATCTCAGCTGCTCAAGACACCTAATTAATCCGCAGCAACTTTCAGAAGTGGATTTTGTGCAGTCAGAGCATATTTTAATATCCCAAAAGCCCCTAAAATACCAAATATCCTCTAAAAACACTCCACTTTAACGGACAGTCTGCTGGAGACCTCAGAGTTGCAGCGAGGATCCGGCTTGTGTCGAGCCTCGGTGCGGAACAGTAGTTCTGCTTGAGCACACAGAGCTGACGCAGGGAGGGGATAGATTAGCGCGAGGTACAAGCTGGAGACACCACCTGCCCGGTCTACACTTTCCGCCTGACTCCCGCTGGCCCGCCTTGTTTGGAAGTGGCACATTAAACAGCTCAAGCTCATCCAAGTCCATAACAAACACCCCGGGAACAGGAACAGGTCACAGCCGGGAGGTGACAAGGCGTTTTAGGCCTTGCTGCTTTGACACCTGCTACTGCACTAAGGTCTTTGCCGGTGGTATTTTTGCTCTGACACCTGTCTAAATCTCTCAGGATTATGTAGAAAAACACAACCTTGAATTTCTGTTATAATCGCTGACCCGTCTTCCCCACCACGCCCTGGCATCTTAGCTAACATTACATGTAATTGTCTGCGACAGGAAATCATAAACAAGGCGCAGTGATTACTGTCTTTGTCACTGAATTACAGTGCACACACATTTCTAGGCGCATTGACTGATTTGGCCCTGACAGCGCATAAAACCACATCAAGGACCTCTAAACAGATGACCTATTGATTAAACTTTCATGTGAATCTGCAAACAGAAAGCCTGAAGGTCACTCTGAGATTAAAACTCAGACGCCTTAAAATAACAAAGGAAAATGCAGAAGTCCAAAATGTGTGTGAACAAGGAAGAGAGGGACTAAGTGAGGGAGACAGATGGGGACTGCATTTATGAAGAAAGCAATGTTGCGCAAGCTGACTTCAATGATGTTTACTGACCTTCACTAAATGTGGTCGTTACGGCAGGAGTGCCCATGTGGAAGTTAACTATGACATTACTGTGGGTGACACTGCAAATATTGCATGAGAGCATGGACCACACACAAGGACACACACACACACACACACACTCATACACATTATTCTTTGCATTGTTTTTGGTGAGATTGATAATGAAAGCTAATGGGCATGTCTGTGCATAATAATAGCTGTGTAAACAGAGCGATATGTGGTGTATGATGTTGTGGTCCCTCCCTCCCCTCCCCCCCCTCCCGCCGATCCTGCGCCGTGTACCTGGTGTCAACAGGATGACGGAGGTGACGATCAGCGAGCAAATGACCAGAATGACAAGAAGGGCGATCGCTATTCCCTTCCAGTTCCTCTGCGGAGGGTTACTGCCCACCAGCTCCTACAGAGAGAGACAGAGAGGAGGAGAGAAAAGACATGGTCAGAAACAGTAAAAAGACTATCGTGAGAGGGAATCAGAGCACAATTTGTGGAGAAGAAATGAGGTCAAAATGACAGAAAAATTGAAAAGAACAATGTGTGGGACATGAATAAGAAGCAAAAGAAATCACAGGAAGTATAAATGGCAAACTCATGAGAAGAAAAAGATGGGAGGTGTCAGTCAAGGACAAACGTGAGCCAGAGTCGCAGCCTCTCGGCTCTCAAGGAGACATGCCAGCAGCAGCAGGAGGAGGAGGGGGAGAATTCTTAATGAGCCGAGCATAGGCGGCCATCATCCGCAAACGAATGTGACAGATAAAAATGGAGCCCACGACACGTTGGTGAATTGCACACTTGACAACAGAGCAGGGAGAAGCTTTGGAGTTGGGAAAATGAGTCAGAGTTATGAGAGTTATGAGCAACCTTGAGGCTTTTTAGTTTTTTTTGTCTGACAACAAATTAAGTTGTTGCAGTTAAAGTGTATTTTAAAGAATGAATATGGCTATGACAAAGTATTACTGCAAGATATATCATGAGAACAATAGGGGGAAAGCAGCTTTAAGCTCCATGTTCATGCCCAAATCAAATAATGTGCTGGGAATATGCATTTGACACACGGTGATGTGCAGCAGGTGGCTAGGTTCAGCAAAAAAAAAAATTAAATGAGCACACAGTTTTCGCACATTATTATGGTAACAAGACAGCCCAGTCAGCAGCTATGGATGACTGGATGTCCTCCAAACTTCCAGTTTAGAGCTATAGATGTACTCAGCCACTCCTTAATTTACAGCTATTTGACAGCAACATTTACTGCTGAGGTTCTGCATCTTTCTTTATCTAAAATTAAATAACTCTAGCCTCTTTAGTTGTTATCATATTAATGATAATGAATAATTAATTTAGCAGTTTTAAATTTGGTGTTTTACAACAACCGCATGAGAAAAGGCACATCTAGCTAGCTTGTTAGCACGTGCAGTCTACCTCTAGGCCCCTCACCTAAGTTACCAGGTGTTAGCAAACAACTGTTAGCAAACTATTTCCAATATTAGACCAATACTGACTCTACTCAGCTCTTTAGCTGCTATAGCCGCTTCCACAAAGTCCTGAGAAAAACATCCAGGTCTTTAGCTTCTAGGTGGTTATATTTCTTCTCTAGCTTTTGTCGATAGCTAGCATACAGTCGGTTTATCAGAACTTTTTCACTGAAAACAGCTGCCTGCTGTAGCTGAAAACAACCTCTAGGTATCATGGGTTGGTCATTTTGAGAAACACCTTTTCCCTAACATAAATACATTCTATTTGGTGTCAGTATAAAGAAAATTAATTACTGTACATTTAAAAGTAATCATTAAATCTTAAAATTCACTCCACAACATACAGGACACAACCACATATACACTCACCAAGCTCTTTAATTAGGAACACCTGCTTATTCATGCAATTATCCAATCAGCCAATCACATGGCAGCAGTGCAGTGAATAAGATCATGCAGGGAGGCTACAGCTCAGGAGCTTCAGATAATATTCAAACCATACATTAGAAAGGAGAAAGTGGTTTTGGCTGTGGCATGATTATTGGTGCCAGACTGGTTTTGGAGTATTTCTGAAAGCGCTGATCTCCTGGGATTTTCAGTCTCTAGAGTTTTGCTCAGAGAAGTGTGAAAAACTAAAAGTGAGCAGTGAGCAACAGCTCTGCAGACAGAAACACCCTGTTGCTGAACGTGTGCTTTACTTTACAATTTACCATCTTCTCATGTTTACTCCCAGCATGGTCTCACAAAGCCAAAGTTATCTCAAACTGGTTTCATGAACATGACAGTGAGTTCAGTTCAGAACTTAATTTCCTCCCCCAGTCAGCGATTGTGCACCTCTTATTAGATCTTTCTAATCTTATATTCTGGTGACGCAGTTGAAGCATTTCAGCTAATAAAGCAGCCAGTGAAAAAAAAAAAAAGCCATGGCTTAATGCGTGTCTTTACAGACAAAGCATCCCTGGAAGTTTCCCACCTCAGCTCTGACTGTTCTGGCGAGCACATGGATAAACCAGCGCCAGAACCACAATCAAGAGGGACTCTGCAGAAAGGGTCCAAAGCCCAAACTGTTAGTGGAGGATTAATAAGTTCTTAATTAGTTTATGGAGGATAAAAGGAGCGAGGCAGAGCATGTGCTTCGGGGACCTGTGGCAGGGGCGTTAATGAATACATGCTAAGGCTTTAATGAAGCTGAATGGCTGAGCTATGAAGCAAACCTTTTTGTGACCTCGCTTCCACCTTAATTGAAAATAGCCCAAGACATCATTAGCCCGCAGATAAGAGTAATCAGGGCTATTTACTAGACTGCCCATTACCCACATTCATTAAAACAGGAACCAGTTAGTCAGCTGTATGGCCATATTATAGAGCTTCAACAGCCACAAGGAAGGACACCACAAGACATTCACATGTTGCTGAAATAGGTCTATTCCGTTTGTAGGCTGAGGGGTGAATATAATGATTTATCCAGATTTTTTGCAAGGTTTTTATCAGAGGATACAGCATAAAAAACTGGATTCTTCTTGCTGAAATGCTCCATGGGAGTCTTAACTTCCCTCTTTAATGTCTCATGTACACAGGTTTGTCTGCCTTTGACTTCTTATCAAAGAACCACATATTTTTTCCAACAGCTGTTCAGTATAGATTCAGACGCGAGAGCTTCCTGTCGAGCTGATAACTGGTGAGTCACCTGACATTTTTCTATGCAGAAAATTAAAAGGATCTTTTACTACCAGAGCCGTGGATCCAGACAATAAACTAGGCATCCTTGTATAGACAGACACTGGCTTGATAATGATCACAAACTTTACTCTTGGTAAATGATAAATAGGCCATGGCAGAGTGACAACAAAATATGCTTTTTACTCTACTAAAGCTCAACAATAAGTAAACTTTCTTATGGGTCCAGAATCAAATTGAGCAGCTGAAGCTCTAATATGAAAGAAGTGACAGGGTTGGAGTTTTGCACAAATGAACAGATCTATAACAGATCCACTGACAAAACACAATGATGTGGGCGATAGGGCGACAGTCTACAATGTGATTTGTTTTCTCCGATTCTGTGCTGAAGCATCACTGTGGAAAAAAATCTTTCTTATTATATTTTCTTTTTTTTCCCCCAGCAGAACTGCAAATCCTTCTGGAGATTTTCATGAGAGTGGTATGAAGCCCGCTGCTGATTGTTGTTGTTGATGCACTATGTGACTGAGTGGGATTCACAGAATGGAAGATGGTGGCAGAAAAAACACTCTATAGAGAGCAACTGCTTACGTGCAATAATGGGGGTGCTCAATCTGTGTAAAGCACAATAAAAGAGAAGACGGAAATCCTCACGCAATGCTGAGCAATGACTGTTTATGATGTGTTCTATGCAAATGGCTCTGCACTGTAGATAACGCAATCTAAGGCTGGGCGTGATTCCATCACAGCGTCTTAAATTCAACAATCTTATCTGTGTGTGTGTGTGTGTGTGTGTGTGTGTGTGTGCACTTTCAGAAATGCAGACTGTACACAGACCTAAACTAAAGCAAACCTCTTGCTCGTTGGGATTTCAGCATGACACGCTGTGCAGCAAAAGCGATTTTGGTAACGGTAAAGGTCTCATCAAAACATCCGCGCAATTTTGTTCCATTATCTGTTATACAAGAAGCGACGCAGGTGCTCAGTGAGGCATCAAATCACGCAGTGTAACTCGGACCAACAACTCATTTCCAGCTGGCAAATTTATCTTCAAATTCAGTCAACCTTTTTCGGAGCGTCGGTGGGGGGAGGAAAAACTTTTTTTTTTTTTTTTTTTATCAAAAATTAGTGACCTTTCTACTTTGCTAGACAGACAAGAGAGACAAGAAAAGTCCATGCTCTCAGCTCTCACCTGTCTGGAGGAAATAGGTAGTAGGAGAGTTCAGTGGACTGTCCCAGTAAATGCTCAGCTCTGCCAGAGCGAGCCAACAGACACAACAAACAGTGGACAGGAGCTGCAGCTGAAATTGCTTCCCTTACTTCCTCTCCACGTTCTGCTACAGTAATATCCGGCACGCTGAAAGCTCTATCACCTCGTTACACTGACTAAAAAGTCAATGTCAAACAGCATTTCCATATAGATCAACATCTCTGTGGGAACATGTTGACACTCAGAAGCTATCCAAAAACATAAGAATTCTCCGAAGCTCCCTCTCGGAAGAGAATGAGCAGCATCCTTGAGAGGATCCATACCTTTGCCGGGGGTTGAGCATGAGGACACCCAACAATTTAACCATCAAAAAAAAAAAGAGGACAGAAACAGGACAGAAACCCCCCCACCCCCCCACCAGGGATTTGAGTCACTTCTTTCCTGACTAGGCTCCGAGAGAAAGATCACTTATTCAGCCTGGGTAAAGGGTGCAGACACAGACTGAAAACCTTCCCTAACCTTCCCAATCATGCCTCTGTCATCTGTAATTATAATAATGATTGGACAAATTAGCTAGACCTTATGCACTGCAGTAAATGACAGGGTGATTACAAGTGACGATGGCGGAAGAGAGACGAGGTATAAAACAAAGCAAGAGGAGACAGACATCAGAGTCTTGCAGCAGCAGTAAATAAATAACACAGAAGGCTGGAGGAGAATTCACTGACAGGGCATCTTGAAGCGTGACCAAAACATGACAGAAAAAACAAGAAAAAAGTATGGGACAGTGTAGATGGATCCAGGCCCAAACTCGAATAAAAACAAGATCCTGGTGTTTTCTAGTTTCTCAGCAGCTGTCATGTTTAAATCTGCGGAGCAAGCACAGGCATCATCAGTGTTGATTTGGCCCTGGGAGTGTAAGACTTGACACTACGCCAATGTTTCTTTCAAAGTACACAACTACAAAAGTCGCAACAAGCACGAGAACTCTTAGATCTGCAGTGCACTTGGCTTTTATCTCCTTTGAACCCCGGTGTTGGAATCAAGGCTCAGAGGCGGCGGGTCTTTCCGTCGTGCGGTCCTTCAGCACCACTGACCAGGTCGAGAATCTACGAGTTGTTATTCATGTTGAAGTTCTATCCACACACCAGCAGCAGGGAGCTTTTAAACAAATGTTGTGCTTTCTCTTCATAAACACTTGTCTGTAAATTTGTCATCAGCAGGATGAATTACTGCAATGTCCTTTTCGCTCACTTGTTAAAAAAATGCAGCAGCTGTTGTCTCAACAAGGACCAACAAAAATAATCCACTTCACAAACACTGATTTGAGAATTGAGTTTAAAAAGTATCACAAACACCAGGATGAAAACTGCCTACTCTGGTTGAAAGCTTCATCTCTGACCCCACACACACACACTTAAAACAACAAAAACACACTTCATTTTTTCACCTACTGAATTTTGAATTTTAAGTCAATTAAAGTCATGTTAAATGAATAAAAGTTTTAATGACAAAAAAACAAACAAAAAAAAAGTCCTGGTTCCAAATTTCAGCTTGATATATACACACACACACACACACACACACACATGTATATGTATATGTATATATATATATATACACATGTAAAAAGTGACATTTTGCAAGACAATTAGTAAACTGTGTACATCTCCAAAATGACTAAAACATAATTTACATTTTTTAAGGAATAATATCTTTTTCTTTTCTTTTTTTAACAAGAAATAATCTCTTGGAGATAGTAACAACCATAAAATGAGGGAATATCAATTTGGGTAAGCACGTGTCCAAAAACCTCTATCTTTATATCCAAACCTCTCCAAACAACAATATAAGGATCACTATGTTCTGTTTTCTTTTGGCTGCTTTACTGCTATTTACAATAACTTTCAACATTACCTTTCACTTTGGGTCGAAAGTTTATTCCCTTTCATTTTACTTAGCTGTAGTTATTGAGCGTTGGGTTCTGAGTGCTGCTAAAACGCTGGTGACCTACGCTTGGCACTGTGCCTGAACGCATCCTACATAGACCCAAACAGACGACCGAAGCTGCTGCTGCTCTGCTGACGTGCTGCTTGCACCGCGACCTACGTGGAAACATGCGTGAAGTCATGTTGCACTGTTGCGCCACACTGCAGCACCACCGGAGTTGATCACACGGCTGCTATCAATTTCAAATTCCCACAGCTTGTTCTAAATATGGCAGTAAAGCCTGTAACAGCCAGGCTTCTGATTTGAGGTTTACAACAACAACACCAATCTTCCTTTTTTTTGTGTGTGTGTTTTGTTTCTTTATCTACATGGAATTGTGCATTACAAATCCATTTTAACTTGTACTATTTCAAAATGAACTGACATGATGGCAAAACAAAAGCAAAACAAATTGAAGTCTGAGTGAAAAGAGAGATTTTTTTGGCCATGGGAAAGGCTGTACCACGTGAGTAACTGCTCCATTAATGATAGATTTATGGGATGCTAAACCCGAGATGAAGCCTTGGCCCATCTCCTTTTGGTGCTTTAATACGTTAAACTATAACATCTTGTGCGCATGTGTGGGCTCCATGTATTCTCCCACTAGATAAAATGATAATGCCTCCAGGCTCCAGCATTAGAGATGGTACAGGTCATTAATTCAGATCCTCAATGAACACACTAAAGCTTTACAGCATGCAGGGTGTCTGTCATCTAAGGGCCTGTGTGTGTGTGTGTGTGTGTGTGTGTGTGTGTGTGCATATCTTCTGCACTTTCACGCATATTTTCATCTGTTTAATTATACAATGCAGAAAGTTAATAGTGTTGCCAAAAATACCACATTGTCATTAGGCATGCACCTTAATACACTGATGACGCAATGCTATTAGCGATGCAGAGGAAAGGAGATACTGAGAACCTATAGAAAGGATGCAGAGAGGGAATACTACTAACAACAGACTGCAGCAAATGCACTATAGCAACAGGATGAAATGAGTCAAACAGCATTTAACTTTGATATGAAATACTTTTAATTCATGCATTTACAGAGAGGGACCCAGACAAGCAGCCGGAGGTGTGCAGGGCTCGCTCGCTGACACTTCACAGACACAAGCTGGCAATGAAGTGGATCAAACCTTTAACCTCGGGGGGGGGGGGGACGACAGACCGTTCAACAACAGGTGCGAATCATCATCAAACGATTCGGAGAAACAACCCTCAGCACGGGAAAAGGTCTGATGCTGTCTGAAGCAGCGGGTCGCAGCAGGAGCTGATAGCCGCCGCCGCCGGGACACGTTTATCATTAAGCATTTAAGTCGCCACTTTTATCCTTCATATATATACTTCAAATGAGGGAGCAGCTGAAGGATGAACGATGTGACACGAGGTTTGAGAGACACATTAAAAATAAAAAACACTAAAGTTATTTAAAACAAGCAAAACTCTGCTGCTGAATTAAGTGTAGATTACTGTACATTAAAAAGAGACAGATACATATATGTAATATTTTTTTGATAGTTGTTTTTTATAAAAGACATTTCATAAATATTCATGATGTTTGAGCCTGATGACTATAGTTTTAATTACTGCATTGAATTTCACACTATAATATCCATCTCCACATGAATAAAGCAGTAAAAAGGTGTCATTTCTGCCCATTTTAACGGTGCAAAGATGTGATTCTAATCCTCAAATAGAGGGATTCTGAATCCCCGCTTCTTTCATCCGCCTCAAATGGACTTCATTTCTGCAAAAATATGAACAGATTAATCTCAAATCCAAATCCTCTGCTATTTTTTAAGTGGTTTTAAGTACACATGGATTCTGTTTTTTTTTTTTCATGCCTTTTTCTTGATCAGACTTTTGAAAGAAAGAAAGGACTCCACATCAAATGCCCGTTTCCAGAGCTCAGTGCTTCACAGGTCAGAGAACATCAATGCCACGCGAATGCATCCAATCCCATTTGAACAATCTTGTTGTTGTCATACAACGAGGCGCGGCGATAGCGGCTGTACATAAACAAGCTGTCTTGTTTGTTACTCGCAACAGGAGAACTAATTTTCAGCTGGTCAACGTGTGTGTATGTGTGTGTGTGTGTGTGTGTGTGTGTGTGTACGTGTTGTTCTTGAGTGTCTTCTGCCTCGTTTGTTTGATTTGCGAGTGAATCTCTTCCAGTCCATTAGAGAGATGCTAGGAGGGCACCACCGCCAGCTGACCTCTCTCTGCAGAGTTTGCACTAAATCACATCTCCGTACAATAACACAGACTACCCACTGCCTGTGCCAGATGAGTCAGTGTGTATGGCACCGAGCCGCTGTAACAAGGTGGAAATGAACCTGTGGGAATGTTTCTTGTGATGCACAATGCACACGCTGGCATGATTTGCATGTGATGAAAAGGCCTCCTGAACCTGAATCTGATGCACAACGACCCAACAAAACCCAGGAGTGCATCACCAGCCCCACAACTAACAATATATGTACTTCACATATGATTTCCTGCTGCAGCCTCAGACGAAATGCCCATTTACATGTAAGTGCACATTCTGTAGAGGCAATTAAACATCTACTCTGTATTATTTTCCCTTGTCACTATGGAAACAGCAAGATTGATTAGGGTTTTCATATGTGAGCGTCCCCCAACAGTTACAGCTTCTCTGCTTGGTGAACATGCATCATGACATGGCTAAACAAGTGATGAGGCGCACGCACGCACGCACATGCACACGCACACACACACATAAGAGAAAAGAGTTTCCTGCTTGCCTCTCATGTATAATGCATGAAGGCAAATGTTTTATTTTTTGTTTTTTTTCTCCTATTTTGTCAGTCTCAACACACAAGTCTTCTTTAGGAAACAAGAACAATTCAGAGTACAAGGCAGAGTTTCTCCTCATTTCATCACTTCTCCTGTGGCAGTGTGTGTGTGTGTGTGTGTGTGTGTGTGTGTGTGTGGGTGTGTGTGGGTGTGTGTGTGTGTCGACGCGTCTGTCAAGGGAGGCAAAAATGTATCCAGAAAAATGTTACAGTGGCTCAGCTGAATCAAAGATTTACCTTCATCTCTATACCTCACCAGTGCCACGAATACACACCGGAGATAAATTACTTCTAGTGGAGGCGAAGATCTGCTTAGACTATGCTGCAGGTAATAAATGAAGGAGCTGTGTGGTCATTCTTCTGAGTGTTACGTTTCTGCTGCTTTAATAACAGATGTCTATTCACCGGGAAATCTTCCGGCACATCATTAGCCAAGTATCTGAAGCCGTACCTTTGTGTGCAAATGTGTGATGTACTGACCCGACTGGCAGGTCGCAGACCTCTGTCAGTGACAACGTCTAAAATAAGCTGTGGAGCTCAAGTCAATAGTATTACTTCCACAGTTCTTTCAGTCTCAATAGACTTTAGAAACCTTAAGTTACATTAAATATGTGTAAAAGGCTTTTGTTTGCACAAGTCACCATTCTGCAGAGTTAATCTAACACTTAGAGGAGAACCTGCCTCACAGTCAGATCAGCTCGTTATTTTTTTCTCTGTTTGGCCGGGCTGCCGACTGCAAGTCATATATTCATTAATTCCTATTGACACAGAATGTAACACACAATTTAATGTTCTGTAATTTTTTCTGTCAACTTCAGCTAAGTTGTACAAAGAATGTGCCGTGGCTGCCGCAGCAGTCGAGTGGGTGCTCAAAAAACAAAACAAAAGAAACCACAAGAACCCAACGTGAAAAACTAACGCTCACTCGTTCAATCTACATGTATGCACCACAGGATGGCTGAGGGTTCATCAATTATCCAGTGAGGACTGGACACATAAATGACCAGCTTCTAAAGAATGGATCCCGCCCAGAAATTACTAAATGAAAGTGCGGTAGCTTTCCTGGTTTAATTCTGGCAGGGAGTGTTTGTTGCATGTGATCTCCTTCTCTCTGTACCCATGATTCTTGTCTGTCTCCTCTGTCAAATGGAGACAAAATGAAATTAATAAATAAGCAAAGTAGATACCAAAAATAAATAACAAAAAAATCAAAATTAAAATCAGCAATAAAAACTACGACACAAACAATAATATAAATCTCATCCCTAAACAACAAATAAGGTAGTCTGCAAGCACCTGTCAAAACCCATATGACCATCACAAAAATATTCATTTTATTTTTCAACAATGATAAAATTTTAAAGAGCAAAAAAAAAAAAAAAAAAAAAAAAAAAATCCTGTAAATTTCCACCAGGAGCATGATGGGAAATAAACTTAAAGGAATCTAGTCTTGCAAATAGTGACCGTGCAAGATTCCCAGTCTTGACTAAATCCTTGAGAAAAAAAACTGTACGAGATGGAGTGTATGTGTGTGTGTATGGTAGGCTTTATATGTTTTACAGCTGTTCAAGAAGAAAAGTCAAGGTCACAATGTGCTGCTTGCCTGAAAAAAATGACTTTTTCTTGATGAGGACAGTCTCAGTATTTACAACCAAACAAACCAGCACCAAATTCATTTTTTATGAGACGCATGTTTGCACCTCAGACTTACTTGACATTATCAAGCAGCCTGTAAAGCATTTTGATTGGAACCACTCCAGCTGCAAACTAACTAAGAAAGTCATCTGAGTCACTGTGGGGAAGGAGAGTTGGGGAGAATACAGAAAACCAGAGGGGGGGCGGGAGGGCAGCGGGGGGGGGTTGGGGGCAGAGAGAAAGTCGGGTGGGAAGATTTCACTGCAGAGCACTGCACGTCCCCTCGGCCCACACTCGAGAGCGATTGGTATTCACTGCGGCCGGGCGGCAGTGCCAGTGCGCGCCGCATCTCTCAGGAACATTAAGAATTGAAAAGTATCTTCCCCATTGTTCTTATCTATCAGCCTTCATTCCATAACGCGCACTCGTAGTGCCACTCCAGCGAAATAAATTGCCGTCATGGAAACAATATGAACCGGCAGACGCACTCGCTTCCTGGAAATGAAATGCCCCACAACCCACTGCTTCCAGGCGCAGGGGTCTAATAAAAAGAGGCTGCTGCTCCTGTTGATGTTTACCCAGGCTAATGTATTCTGGCCTGCTGTTTTTTTTTATTTTTATTTTTTTTATCGCCGTCTCCAACAAAATATGAACATTCATGTAGAAAGAATAGACTTCCAGTGTCTTATCATTGGTATAATATTTAGCTGAAGTACTCTTCTGATGAAAAATGTGATATTTAAGAGCCGTCTTTTCATTTTCTGAAATGATTATTTTTTTTTTTAAATCACCTGGTTTCTCTCCTGCGGCTGCTTAAAGAAGTCACTTCACTTGCAAACGCAGTCACTGTTGCTGTGAGAGACAGAAGAGGCAGGACATTGATGGCTACTTTAATGTATTATGAACACCACAGCGCCCCAGTGACTGCGTGCTGGATGCTCAAATACTCTCAGAGAGCTCTCTGTAGAGGCCCAGGGGACTCAACAAAAAAAAAAAAAAATCATTCAGAATAATATATCAAAATTCTGTTACGAATCCCGTGGGTACGGCGGTGTGTACACAGGGCATTTCCATCTATCAATCTAGTTTTGTTTGTGCGGCCTCTCATTGGGTTTCCGCGGCAACGCTGTCAAAAGGTGCAGAAATAATTCACCGCTTACCCTCTATCTGGCCACCTGTTGCTACTGCTACAGCACAATTGTTCATGAAAATGGGAGCGCGTGCTTTGCATGTCAGAGAAGCCACTGAGCGATTTAACAGATTTATAAGTACTGTGTTTATTTAATAAAGTAGTGGTTAGGGTTTTAGTGCTCATCATTCACAATCCAAGAGTCACCATATAGCTTCATATTACTTATTCAAGGCAGTTCTAAGTGCTGGACGAAGCATATGTTTACTACAGGTGTGACTGAGATGGACTTCATATGGTTTTTCCATAACAGGCTATCAGTGGAGCTGTGATTACAGTCTCCTGCAGCAAATAAGTACAACCTTTTGTACATGCAGTACGACTGAACTGAGCTAATTTGTGTATATGACTCATTGCCACGTTCCTGCATTGAGGTACATTACTGTATGTTTGCAGCACTTGCATCACCAACTGCCTAGTAACTGCATGTGGCGTCATAACGGCCCAGGAGGGCGTTAGCTGTGAACGAATATAACCGACACAAGGCCAGGTCAGTTCTTCTGTAACAGAGACAAACAAATATCATCTGATCATCAGCCACTGCTGAGATGACGCCACTGTGGCCGCCACAGAGTGTCTGATGTTGTCTGAAAGCACATTAGTCTGAGAGCATGTGTGTCCTTTTTGTGCCCATTTCAGGTCATAGCAGACTGGTAAAAAGGCTCCTCATTCACGGATCATTAGAGTTCACCTACAGGACGCGTGATTACTGTCAGACTCGGTATGGGTCGAAAATTCAGTAACAACGGCAACAAAGTCAAAAAATTGTGTCCCTGTTTCTCTGGATAATCCACACACCTTACTGTGTTTGCACAGGATCTATTTTCTTTTTTGCTACCAAAGAAATAGTCCCTATGGAAAATGTTGACTGTTTGCTGTTTGGATGATGTAAAATAAGCAGGAGACGAAACTTGGATAAAAAAATGCTGCTGTTTAAAATACCACATTTCTTCCAACGCTGTTAGCACCACTAATAAACATCCATTCACTTTTTTTTGTATTAATGTAACAGAGTTTTTACAGTGTGTGATTCTATTTGCAATAACTTGCGATGGTTTTGTAAAGGTGTATTAATTCATGTATCCATGGAGATTTATTGGTTTAGTGGGGTCTTCTCTTTGTGGATAAATCCAACTGTGACAGGTTCCCAGTTCACGAGATACGTGCCCAAGGGGGGCTGCTAAGCTCAGCGCAATGTACAAATATCATCTAATAAAACCAGTATGTCTTCTGTATGAATATATGAGCAGTGTGACCTATTGAGGTGTCACTGAGAAGTGTTATGAATGTGTGCACTTTTCAAACACTAAATTGGTCATACATCCAGTTACACTGGAGTCTCACTGAGCTCAGTTACATTACTCATTACACTTATGATTACTTAGTGCATTAGTGCCAATTTAATCCAGCTCTGACACGGCTGTGAAACAGTAAACAGTGAGGAGATGAAATGACAGTCACAGTGATGCTGGATCATTCCTGTGAATCCCTATAGACACTCTGAATTCAGTGTGGTGCACTAACAATGACAACTACTATACAGAAAGATAATTACAAAATGTTAATATACTGAGAGGCTTCTGCTGAGAAAATAAAACAATAGTTTAAATGGGGTTTGATTTCATAAAAATTCAAAGGATTATAACTTTAAAATGCAAAAAGCTCATGGATCAGCAACATTAAAGACGCTCTTAGACATGAACCATTCGGTCTAGACACGGTCAGTGAATGCCTGGGTCATCTGCGTCAACCAAAAGAAAAATAAATAAGAAAAACAACAAGTGTGGAAATAGTGGACGGTGGACAGTGGAGGAAGGTAGAAGTGGGATCTGTCTGCCGCCTCAGTACCTGTGGAGGTTTTATAGCTGCTGCTTCCCTCAGTCTCAGGATACATGCTGTTTGAAGGTAGACAGCTCATTGGGTTTTCCGGGCATGAACCTGACCAACTGAGGGAGGGTGGGTGGGGGGTGGGGGGTGGCCCTGAGAGCACAACTACCACCACACTTACTGCTGCCACAAGGCGACAAGTCATGCAGTGTAACTTTAAATCTACAAATCTTTTCTTCCTGCCACATACAAAATTCCTCTAAAGCTGTTTTTTCTCTCCTGATAAGCCTCTTTTGATCCTCCTGGAGCATTGTACAAATAATGAAAAGGCTGTGTTTTACGGGAAAGATATCCCCGCTGCGAGTTTGAAACACTCACCCTGTGTAGACTTGAAAGGTCGCTGTACAAAGTCTGTAGTTTGCCTCTTCACAGAGAACAGAGTGTATAGTCAGTTTGGATTCACAGCAGTTAGAAAGGATTGCAGTAATGATATGTTTTCACACAGGAAAAAAAAAAAACCATCCACATAAAGTTCTCGAAGCGCTCCTGCAGCAGAATCGAATCCTCCGTCGCACCTGTTTGCTCTGTATGTTCCAGTTGCGAAAAAAATATTTCTAAATACGCTGCTGTCTGGATCCTCACGCAGGTGGGGAGGCCGCTGCGCTCCTGGATACAAAATGTGGCAGAAGTCTGACAGTGAAGATAAATAGAAATGAACTGAAATTCAATCTGGCAGTATTAATGAGCCGCTCTTGGCCGGGTGTTTTGTTTGCTATTGTCTGGAGATCATTAGTAAACTACAACTGGACTTCAAACCAGCGTAAAAGCAAATAGGCCAGCCAATGACTGAGCTAGGTCAGTGTGGTTCTGACCCATGGAAGCTTTGCACAGCTCAAAGAAACAAGTGATAAATGTATCCATTTTCTTAGCAAAAAAATATGTTTAAGCAGCAGAGAAGCAGATTATGCTGCAGCAGGTGCTCTGAGATGTTGGTTTTTTTGTGGATGTTTTGTGGTATTTTTTTTTTAAAGCCACAATTCAAGTCCACAGGGAGCATCATGCTGATTTAAGGCATCACTTCAAAGCTTAAGTATTTGTTATGAAATGGGAACAATTAAAGTTGCAAATTGGTATTTTTTAATTATGAGTATAACACTTCATCACGACTGTGTGGGTGTGTTTTGAACAGATTTTATTGACAGAGATCTGTCAGTGCAAGCAAACAACCCCAAAAAAAAAAAACGTGGTCTGAATGATGATTTGAATCAACTGCATTTTCAGATACTAACTATTTGCTGTCTTAAACCTCAGACCGGCGGCCAAAACAGGATATGGACAGTGAATAAAAAATGACCTTGTCACCTTTAAAAACTCCAATGAAGAAAGTGAGAGAAAAGGCACTTGACCCCTGACTGCTTCTGCTCACTGCAGTTCAGCCTCAGTGTGTTGAACTGTACTGTTCAGCTCTAGTGACCGAGTGTAGGTGTCAATCTGGTTAAATAGCATATCACTAACTATACAGACAGTTGGAAACCAGTCGCTAAAGTAATGTGATATGGTCTTCAGTGTTGGGCATTAAGAAACAATTCTAATAAAAGTTTTCATTTTAACGGATCAGCTGAAATTCTGCAACATACAACGAAAGCCAATAGCAAAACTTGTCTCTTTGATTTACAGGCAGGTTGAAAAATTAGGAAAATAAAAAAAATGATAAAAGCAGGTCTTAATGTGCCCATTTACGTTAATCAACCTATCAGATGAGATTCTGTCTTCCAGCCATTCATTATTAAAATACATGTTTTGCTATCAATCAGATAAAACAAGCCCTGTAACTGCACAGCTTGGTGTTTTCCTCCATGCGTAAGCTGAAGCATGCATCGGAAAAAGTGCATATATTAAAAACAAAACTATGAAGGGGGTAGCTTATTGAAAAGATAGTGATATATGTCTGACAGTCAGAGGACCATTTGCTTTCCATTCATTTCATGATCGCCATCCAATAGTCTATCATACTACTGACGATAATTACATGCAGTCATAAGAATCATACGGTTTCAACAGCTCAGCCACTCCCATCAATACGGCTTAACGCTCTTCCATGGAGTCTCCTCACACCGTCTTATCAGATACAAAGCTTGACATTTCAATTTGAGCCTGGCACTTCAGTTGCCGAGCAGACAATTACCGGCAAGGAGAAAGCACTAAAATAAGGATAATTCTCAAACAACAACCACCAATGAAGCAGTCGGTGATCCCGAACGAATCCTCAGGTGCACCAAAATAGACGCAGCGATGGAGGAGACGGAGGCGGCGGCCGGCTCTGACGGACATGCTTAGTGGGCCACAGCTAATGAGCCCTGATGCAGTGGCTCGAGGACTGTCAGTGAAGCAGTGGACGTGACCAGATGCAGACGGATGACAGTGCCAGTTGCACAAATACAACATATACACACATTCACATGCTTGTGTGCCTCAAGTTCAGCTTCACTTTGATTTTGTTCTCTGCCTCATGGAAAAATTATATTTTAAAAGAAGCATCATTCGTATAATTGGCGACATGTATTTCAAGGTTGAAGCTACACAATCAAACATAAACACACACAAACACATGAGGTACTATTAAACCCTCACCACTACATTGTTTTATAGGTGTGATGCAGCATTCTCTTTTTAAATTTAATATCATGAGGAATCAGGTGGAAGGCTCAATTGATTTTTCAATAAAGAAAAACATGCATTCTCTCCCCTCCTTTCTTTCTTTCCCTCTCTCCTCCCTCTTGCTTCTACCTTACTGCTGCCTACACCTGAAAATAGCCCAGAGAAAGTGCTCTCCTCTCTGTCAAGCAGAGAGCAGTTTGCTCTCTTGTCAAGCTACAGTGGAAAGAAAGGTCGATGGTGTGTCTCCTGCGAGAGTGTCGAAGAGAAGAGAAATGTGTGCATTAGCCTCCGCGGGTGCATCAGATCTGAACGGAGAGACTGAACCGGTGGTCAATCTCTTTATAATGAAGATAATGTGGCCGTCAATAAGTAACAGGAAGCTCACACCGTTACCGGCTCTGAAGCTTTACGTAACACCGGTCTCACCTTACAAACAAAGGCAGTGGTCATCTGAGTTTACACTTCAAGAAATAGCTTACCATTTTGGGAAATATTCAGAGTTAGATGAGGAAATCAATGCTACAGATGCTAAATCTGTGTTAAATATTGAACTTGAGGCGAAAGGCAATTAGCCTAGATTTTTCTTTTTACGTTTTATTACCACTTTCATTCTGTGTGCTTCGATTGTTCTAATTCCCCTTACTTGCTTTTGCTTGTCCTCTGTAAAGGGCTTTCACTGCTATGAAATGTGCTACACAACTACATCTGCCTAGCTTAGCCTCAACACGTACTGTTACCATGGTTGCAACTAATGGTTAATTGGTCATCTAGTCTATTAAATGTCAAAAAAATGTATGACCAACAGTCCAAAACCTGAACATATGCAGTTTAATATGATATAAATCTGATTAATGTATTATAAAAATTGATTATTCTCCTGTCGACCGACTAATCAATTAATCAACTAATTGTTGCAGTGCTAACTATTACTATTTCTTGACTAATAGTTAATCCACCTGCCGAGTACTTCTGTTGATAGTGTCGCTGGTAGCTTAGCATCACACGCACAATTGTCACTAACACCAAAACACTTTGGTTTCTTTACAGATTTCAGTGTCAGTCAACTTTAAAGGTGTTGGTAGGTGTATTTAGCATACATAGCAAGGCTAGCTAGCTTTCCCCCTGGTTCCAGGCTTTATGCTAAGCTAAGTGTATTCGGCTCGAACTTTCATGCACAGAGATGAGGGAGGTATCAATCTTCTAATCTAACACTCAGAAATGAAGTGAATATGTTTTGCTGAACAGCACCTTCAAAACAACCTACATTTAAATTCCTTCTGAGAAGTAACCTCCTGCTGCAAAAAGTCTTAAGGAGGTCATGGCTGGATGTAAAAAGTGTGTAACTTTGACACAGAAACTATGGATCATGTCTTGTTTTTCTGAACCTTGAAGTCAGTCTTTCTTTAGCCTTAACCATAGGGGTGGAAGTTCAGAAAATGCTCATATAAATAGGCTATTGAGAGGAATAAGACTCTATCATGTTAAAGAATCATTTCTTACTCTCTAACACAGACTGAAGAGGCAAATATCATAACCTAACCTCAAGAATGTATTGTAAGAGATAAAAAAGTGTCATTGGGTTGGGCTGCGTGACTCTCCTCCTCCTCCTCCTCCTCCACCCCTCCTGAGAGCACGATCGGCGAGGTACGTCAGGTTTGGCGTTCAATCACATTGAAGCCGGTGGGGATTGCACTCGTGCGTATTGCTGATGTCAATATGCACAGAAGAAAAAAAAAATGGTTAACAAGGTTTTTGTTCATGCGGAATGCCTCTTGCACTAAAGTCAATAGTCTATGTCAATTATGAGAGGGTAAAGCTATCGACGCCGCTCTGTCAATTTGTCATCTCATTATGCCAGACTCCATAGCACAGTTCAAAACTTACAAAACGGAAGTCGTAATTAAAATGAGGTGTGTTGATTTAAATTAAACCCAAACCATAGATTTGCAAATAACAACTTCATTTTGTTGATTATATTTTGTATGAGTCATCACTGTCAGGTAAAATTAGTCCAAAAATCTTTACCAATGTTCGCATCCTTGTTCTAAAAGTAAACAAACCCTCAGATCTTCATTCAAAATAGGCTTAGCAGAGCTGCTTAATTAGCTATTGTGAAAAACTGGCAAGATGTCACAATTAGATGCGATGCATATTTATGGTGAAATTCTTTTCATTTTCATTTCTCTTCATTAAGTCGGGAGCGGCTATAAACCAAACAACAAGGAGCTGAAAATGTTATTGCCTGCTGTCGGCCATGATGAAGTCTGATTGCAGACAGCTATGAAGGAATGAAGCGTTTGACGCCTTTGAGCGCCACTGTGACAAGCGTCATCAGAAAATAACACACATCCTTGTTAGCGAAATGTACTTGTGAACTTTTAAATCCACTCTCCCCATCTCTGGGAGCACACGGGCCAGCTGACGACTTATTGGAAAGTTGTCAAGATTACTGCCTGAGATGAACAATTTAATAATTTCTCTACACACAAAAGACGACATCAATCTCCGGCGCACCGGTGCAAATCCCAGCTGATATTGGGCAAGGGCGGGGTCTATCACAGAGACAAACAACCACCCATGCTTAAGAAACAAGCAATTTAGTGTCTCCAGTTAACCTTTGGACAAATAACCTTTGGAGTGTGGGAGGAAGCCGGAGTACCAGGAGGAACATGCTACAACTCAACATAGAAAGGCCCCAGCCGGCCGACAGGTTGGAACCGTGCTAACTGCTGCTCCACCGCGCCGCCCCATCAATCTAATAAAGACGGATAATGCCTCTGCCAGATAGCCATTTACTGGATTTTTGAAAGTGTAAGCAATGACGATGTAGATCCCTCAACATTGAAGAATGAGTACTGATACAGAAAAGCACTTTAAAATATATAATGCATTTTGTTTTTTTGGCTGTTTCATGCTGGTTACCAATATAATGATCGTGTAGCCATGTGACATATCCCTGGAGTAGGTGCAGCACTTCTTCTTATTTAGTCCAGTGCAAATTTGGTTTAGTCGTGACCTTGAATGAAAAGGTTTGTACTGAACTCTAATAGCTTGTTCAACCAGCCAGCCCACAAACCATTCTCTCTGAATCAATGTAACCCCCACAATAGGAGGGAGAGAGGGGGGAATAGGGGTGGGGGTGGGGTGCGGGGTACATTACATCCAGCTGCTCAGAATCACACACACACACTGTGATATGCTCAGGCAGCCGAGGAGATGTATCATGTCCACTCTCCGGTCAGTGCAGACAATACACCTTGTGCTACCATCAGGATCCCGTGGTTGTTCAGAAAAAAAAAACTTGCTGGGGAAATTGTGTGTAATAAAGTGGGAGACTCCTCAAAATGGCCCTGAGAGTGATAATTTAGTCACAGGAACATAGTTGATGGTGTTTTGTGTTTCAGGGCGTTCATTCATACACACAGCGTTTTGCGAGAAAAAAAACAAACAGAAAAAACCCACAGGAAAAACAGTCTTTTCCAACTGCCATTGCGCGCCATCAAAGAGCTCATCATCCACTTTCAACATCAATTTCTAGTTTGAACTTGGTAGATCTTTTCTGACAACAAGAAAACAAACATTTTAAGTTTTCGCAGCAGCTTTCATTACTCAAACGCTTTAAATATTCCTATTGAAGGATGAGGAGTTGTAAGCTTTTATGCGAGGTAAGACAAGGAAGGCCACATGACTCCCTGGGTGTCTGCTATCAAGGGGACCACTTCAGAAGAGGGTCATTTATGCATTTTTAAGGGGGGGGGGACGACTCGTGCAGTAAAATTTGGTAACTTAATCTCAAAGACGTACTGAGGGAATGAGGTTGCCTTGAAATCTGATCTTCTCCTGGATGGCTGGCGGCCGGAGACCAAATATAGGCCCGGTGCTCCGGTCGTAATTGGGAGCTTTATTGATTTCCGGGCCTGTTGTCACGCCTGAGGTGACCTTTTGTTTGAGAATAATTGCTCTATTAGAGGGTTTATTCAGGCACCTGCTGGGTATCTCAGACACTATTATTGTCCAATAAGAATCCCCAGGCAGTAAAGCAGTGACCCTGTTCTGATATGTGGGGTGGACGAAGAGGAGACTGACTTTCTGCACTGCAGGGGCTTATCATCAAATGAGAACATAGTGCTGGCTCGGTACATCCGTGGGTTAGAGTGAGCTCTAATACTTGCTGGGAAGCTTGATAGAGTTATAACATATATAGCCTCTATTGCGTTGCTTCATTTCAGAGAAGTGGCAAAAAAAAAAAAAAAATTGTTCACACAAAATATCACAGAATGAAAAGTTTTTCCACGTAGTATGAACATGAGAAATTGTTATTGTTATCAAGCGTCCATGTGATGCGTGTTAGAAATGACTAGTTAGAGTGTCTTGAAACCCTGCATCATATTTTCCACACCAACAACAAAATGCCTGGTTCTCAACAACTCTGAATACAAAAGAGGTTTATTTACGCTTCCATCGTTTTCTCCACTGTTACTTGAAATAAGTGGGAGCCCCATTACAATGCATCTCTGGGTCTCTGTGTGGGTTCATCCCAAGTGTGATCAGCACACAGTCAACTGAGAGTAATAAAGGTTTACCAAGGAAACTTTCTCAGGCTGCAGTTGAGCTTTAGGGTGGGTTTGGCTGAAGCTCACTGCCCCCCTCTACTTCGAGGGAGTTTTGAGACAACTGCGAGCAACAGGAAGTCGATAATCAAAAATAAAAGCCAAAGAAGTAACAACAAGTATGACATGCTTTCTGCAAAACTATGCTTTAAAAAAAAAAACATGTTTTTGGCAGACTTGTACCAATAATGAGACGTTAGTTATTCTGAAATTAGAGGCTGTCCTGTAAAAAAAAATGAGCCCGGAGGTCGTCTGTGCAAGCAGCTTATTACAAACCATAATTTTATTGTTAGGCGTCTGCGAGAGCACTGTTCATTTCCCGTTTGAAAATCAACAGTAATCCTTCTTTCTTTTAACCATGGCCATTCCAAAATCTAAGCTGCGTCT